>NC_012877.2:39692754-40017630 GCF_000003195.3 Sorghum bicolor | reverse complement strand
GACTCCTATCATAGTGGAGGAGTAAGATCATGGGCATGATCCTTCTTAGTTACCTCATCTATGTTGCTTTTGTTGGAGTTGACCTGGATACTGGCATGTATTTGAAATAAGGGCAATATTAGTTTCAAATTACTTTGCTTCCGCTACTTTTCAACTCAAGTTGTAATAACTATCTTGAACTCTGATGTATATCAAACTACTTGTGAAATGGATGTAACATGTGACTTGTTATGTTGAATCACTACGATCTTGGCTTGTAAGATGGTTGGTTTGAAATCCCTCATGATTTCACGGACTACCGGGTTTATGAGAGTTCGATTACGTTAAAGCAACTGCTTTGGCGGGAGTTTTTCGTAGTTGATCTCTTGTAAATTGGGCGGTTCTGTTACAGGTAGGGTTTATCGGCCTATGGATAAGGATCCTTTGTGGTGTATTCTTATCACATTGTTTGTCCCAGACATAGACATACCCCTTTGAAGTAGAGAAACCATAATTATCCTCTCTATTCTCCTATTATCACCTATATATTAGATTGCTCTACCCTATATTCCCCCATTATCATTTTACCATTAATATTGTTCTTATTCAATTCCACCATCTTTCCTATTTACACCTATCTATCTATCTTGGTTAAGTTAGAGCATAGTTGGTTCTCCCGTTTCCCTGTGGATACGATAAAACCTTTAACCGGGTAAAAGCTACAACGGTATCCGTGCGCTTGCGGATTTATCTGTGTGCGTATAAATACCATAGTACACTCTAGTGCCATACTGGGGATGACAACCTAGTATTCAAGTGGTGTTAGCAAGTGTCAACACTTACTTAAGATATCACATGTTAGGCCTATGTTGCAAGTTTTAGCTTCTTCAACTTGAGTGGAATGAGCTTCTTCAAGCTTGGTGTGAGCCTTTTGTAGCTTCTTATGGTCTTCCTTTAGACATTCATAAGATGCTCTAAGGTCATCAAGTTCTTGCTCAAGGGTTTTCTTATCCTTAAGCATGGCCTTGCATTCCTTTCTAGATTTTTTAAAATGTTGTGTGCAATCCTCTAGCATGGTGATTAGTTCATCTTTAGTTGGTTCATCATCATCACTATCACTATCACTAGCATGGTCACTCTCATCATCGGATGATACCTTAGTGGCCTTAGCCATGAATCATGATGGAGTGTTGAAGATGGAGCTCTTTTCTTGAATGGCAATGCTAGCATGCCTCTTCTTCTTGGTACTCTCATCATCACTTGAGGAGTCATCACTATCCCAAGTTGCAACATGGGCATCACCCTTCTTCTTGTTTGAGCCTTCCTTCTTTTCTTGCTTCTTCTTTTGCTTCTTTCTTTCCTTCTTGATAGCATCTTCATCGTCACTATCATAGGGACACTTGGCGATGAGATGATCCTTGCTATGGCATCTAAAGCACCTCATGGAATGGTCATTCTTCTTGGAGGAGCTCTTCTTCCTTCTTGCCCGATAGCCCTTCTTCTTCATGAACTTGCCAAATCTCTTAACAAGAAGATCCATCTCCTCATCTTCATCACTTTCACAAGAGCTTGCTTCTTCTTCACTTGATGATTCTATCTTGGCTTTGCCCTTGGATGTGGAGGCCTTGAATGCCACACTGTTCTTTTTATCATCATCCTTCTTCTTTTTCTTGATCAACTCATCCTTCTCATCATCTTCTCTATAAGCATCATCGGTCATCACCTCTTGGAAGACTTGTTGTGGAGTTTATTCACTAAGAGTTGTCTTGACTAGCACAGTGATCAATATGTCAAATCTCTTGGGCAAGCTTCTCAAGATCTTCATAGAGAATTGACTATCTTTCACTTCTTCCCCAAGTGCCTTGAGCTCATTCACTATGACTTGCAACCGGTGAAACATGTCCAGCACACTTTCATCTTCTTGCATCTTGAAGCTTGAGAACTTTTCTTGGAGGATGTATGCCTTGGCGGTCTTGGTTCCCTCAAATGTTTCTTCTAGTTTTGCCCAATCATCATGAGCAATCTCAATGTTTTTGATTTCCTCAAATGTCTTGTCATCAAGAGCTTCATGAAGAGCACTAATGGTAATATCATTGCATTGTAGCTTCTTCTCTTCAACCGGTGTTGGTGCATTCTCATTTGCAACCTCAAACTTTGTTTCGGTCACCTTCCAAACTTCTCTATTGATTGACTTGAGATGGGCGGTCATCTTGACCTTCCAACAAGCATAATTTGTGCCATCAAAGTAAGGTGCCTTCTTGTTGTTGTTGATATGCAAACTAAGAGCAATTTCTTCACCGTAGGTTGTTAAGCCTCAAATAAACGGTGCCTCAGCTCTGATACCACTTGAAAGGTCCAAATGGATAGAGGGGGGTGAGTAGCCTATTTAAATTTTTTGAAAACTTCAACTAGACAAGTTGATTAGTAAAACAAAAGGCGAAGCTATTCTAGCACTAGCACAACTAAGCTAAGCAATCCACCTACACAAGTCTAGCAACAAAGCTAAACACTAGTTACAACAAGAAAGCACAACTAGAAGCTTGCTCCACTCCTAAACAAGATAGCTAAGCTAAACAAGCTACACAACTAGCAAGGTAAGCACAAGTAAATGAGAGGGGAGTGATTGTTATACCGATGTTGTAAAGAAGAGATATATCCAATCAATCACATACACAATCACAAGAGAGACCTTGGCAAGAGATAACACAAGATTTTTTACCGAGGTTCACTTGCTTCCCGGCAAGCTACTCCTTGTTGTGGCAATACACCCACTTGATGGATCACGAGCTAATTGGCAATCCAAAGCCAAACCCTCAGTGGGTGCCGCACATCCACTCATAAGATGGGGATCCTCCAAGACACGAGCAATCCACTAGAGTAGCCAATTGTGATCTCCGCAGGGAAGGCTCAAGAACCCCTCACAAATCACTTGGTGAGGCTCGAAACAATCTCCAATCACGAGCTCAACACCACCGCTGCTCCAAATTGTCTTGGGTGTCGGGAAACACCCAAGAGTAACAAGAAATCCGCAACAAACTCAAGGATCAAGTGCCACTAGATGCAACTCTCAATGTAATGCACTTGAATCTCACTCAATCTCACAAAGATTAGCAATCAAGCAAGGAGATGAGTGTAGGGAGTGTTATCTAGCTCAATGTATGTCTCAAGTAATCAAATATGGAAGCAAGAACCTCCTAAAGCCGGCACCTCCTACTTATAAGCCTCCTCATTAAAAGAGCCATTGGGCACTTTCAATGGGTTGAAAACGGGGGCACCGGACGCTACCAAGTGATCACCCGACGCTCGACCCCCTACGTCCGGTACTCAGGGGTTGGCCATGTGTGCTCTTTCAAATCTTGTCTGTCAAACTCTAACGGTCACCTACGGACCACCGGACACAGTCAAGTGAGCACTGGACGCGTCCAGTACTCACCGGACTCGTGCGTAGAGAGGTCTACAAACGCTCGACCTCACCGGACTCATGCACAGAGAGGGTTGCAAAACACCCTCACACCAGACGCACACCACCGGATGCATTCAGAGCGTCCGGTGCTCTCAGTCAGACACCCTCTGCTTAAGTCAGGCCACACTAGACACAAGAATAGGAAACACCGTGCGTCCAGTGCAGTCCGTCCGGTGCTCAACCCTAACAGGGCCAAGCAATGACAGCACACCGGATGCTCAGGCTAGCGTCCGATGCCTCCGCGCACTACGTCCGGTGAAACACTCCCCCGACTTCTCCAAATTTCCCACCGACGCAATAGAAAATATACACTTAATTTTCTCAAAAGCGCAATAGAAAATATACACTTAATTTTCTTAATTTCCCACATCCCTCTCAACCCTAGGAACTCCACCTCCTTTGCAAATGTGCTAACACCACCAAGTGTCCACCACCAAAGAGCATGTGTGTTAGCTTTTCACAAACATTTTCACCAAAGGAGTTAGGTTAGCACTTTACTAGATCCTAATGCATATGCTCAAGATATGGACCTAGTAGCACTTGATTCGAGCGATGACCATGATTTCCCCTCTTGATAGTCGGCTATCTATCCTAAACCCGGTCAATCACTTCTCTACTCATCTTATACCGGCAAAAGTAAAACCCTATGTTTATACCTTTGCCTTGATCACTTTCTTCCTTGTTTATCATCATGATCTCCACATCAAGCTTCATCTCTTTGTAATCGTGTGGCCACCTTTCCATGCCACATTGCACCTTCATCACATGTGTTGCTATGCCTATCTCACTTCACTTAAGCACAAAGCATTAGCAACTAGGTGTCATTAATTACCAAAACCAAACTTGGTCTTTCAACTAGACAACTAGAACTAGAGCTAGATGAACTAGAGCGACCTCTACTTCTCTACTAGATGAAACCCTAATTTTTGTTGTAGATGTAGCTAATGAAGGGGATGCCTCTAGGGGGTCAAGGTTGTATTTATAGTACCCTAGGAAGCACCACAAACCTTGGATCAAACCAACTTAAACATGCGCTCAAGATTACTCCTCAAAGGCGGCGGAGGTAGGATCCACGAGGCTGGCTGTGATTGGCGGAGATCTCTGGGCAGCCGCCCCTAACAGGTGAGGTGCTCGCCCAGCCACCAAGCCAGTTCGAGCTCCTGTTTGGTCTGGAGCCTCCTGAAACCTTCTAGATTACTCCAGAGTTGAAGTTTGTGGTATTCTCTCTATGTAAATCTGATATGTGGATCTCTTTTTGTTCTTATTCCGATAACCCCCTACAGAAATAGATAATCAACAAAACTCGTTGAATTCTGTTAGTGTAACCCCTATAACGAGGTGATATACTTGTTTTAGTCCCTTCTCATGCTATGTTGACGGTTGAAAAGAGGACTTATCTACCATCAATAGTCGTTCTCTGCATCATATTCAAGAATGATTAAGACTTCAAGTGGGTAAAAACGAACAACAAAAGGCATTTGAAGAAATCAAGGAGTTTATGAAATCTACACCAGTTTTAGTTCCTCCTCAGAAGGGGAAGCCTTTTAAGTTGTACGTAGCAGCGAGTGACCATACTATTGGATCAGCTTTGATGCAAGAATTTGAAGGAAAAGAAAGAGTGACTTTCTATTTGAGTAGAACATTATTTGATCTAGAAACTAGATATTATCATATTGAAAAGCTATGTTTATGCTTGTATTTCTCGTGCACTAAACTTCAGCATTATTTATTGTCTTCTAAGTGCATAATGTTGTAATTAAACATATGCTATCTATGCCTATCTTAAATGGGAGAATCAGTAACTGGATTCTTGCATTATTAGAGTTTGATTTGAGGTATGAATTGGCTAAGGCAGTTAAAGGTCAAGCTATAGCCGATTTCATTACTCATCATCGAGAAAGGGAAGTAAGACTGTTGGAGATAACCCCTTGCACTTTATTCTTTGATGGATCTACCTGCAAGCAAGGAGGAGGTGTTGGTATTGTGTTAATTTCTCCCCAAGGGATGAGTTTTGAATATACTATTCCTATAAAACTGACATCTACTAATAATCAAGCTGAGTATGAAGCTATCCTTAGAGGAATTCAACTACTACATGAGGTAAAGGCTAAATGTATTGAAATATTTGGCGATTCTCAATTGGTGATCAATCAATTGCTCGGCCTATATGAATGCAAAGATGATATACTACGGAAATATAATGAAGAATGTCGAGAACTCCTTAATTCTTTTTCTTCTATTATTATGAAATATATTCCTAGGAATTAGAATTAAGAGGCTAATCGACAAGCTAAAAGTGCTTCTAGGTATTAGCAAATTAATGAAGAAGTTTTAGCTCATAAAGTTATTGATGGTGTGGTTTGGAGAAAAGTTATTATTCAGTATTTGAAGAATCCAACACAACAAGTGTCCAAGAAGTTAAGGTATAAAGCTCTTAAATTTGTTCTTCTTGATGATCCGCTATATCATAGAACGGTTGATGGTGTACTCCTCAATTGTCTTAACCAAGAAGAAGCTAAGGTTTTGATGGGAGAAATTCATGAAGGAGTTTGTGGTGCACATCAATCTACTCATAAGATAAAATGGATGATTAGGAGGGTAGGATATTTCTGGCCAACTATGTTGGAAGATTGTTTTAAATATTATAAAGGATGTCAAGAATGCCAAAGGTTTGGCAATATTAAAAAATCTCTAGTCTCGGCTATGAATTTTGTTGTAAAGCTATGACCATTCAGAGGTTGGGGAATATATCTAATTGGCCTGATTTTTAAAGCATCAAGCAAGGGACAAAAATTTGTATTTGTGGCAATAGATTATTTTACCAAGTGGGTGGAAGCTATTCCTTTGAAAGTGACTTCGTCGACTAATGTGATTGAGTTTATTCGAGAGCCTATTATTTTTAGATTTGGAGTACCTCAATCCATTACAACCGATCAAGGGAAGATATTTACATCTAAGGAATTTGAAGATTTTGCTACCAGTAGAGGTTTTAAGTTGATTAATTCATCTCCTTATTATGCCCAAGCCAATGGACATGCTAAAGCTTCTAATCAGATTCTCATAAAGATTATCAAGAAGATCAAAGAACATCCAAGAAAGTAGCATTCACACTCAGTGAAACTCTTTGGTACTATAGAATGGCTTGTCAAGGATCGACTAAAGGCTTTGGAGAATATTAGAGCTAATAAATTTAAAATTGCCAAGTTTTATAATCAGAAGGTACGAGAAAGGAAATTCAGTGAAGGCGAACTGGTCTGGAAAGTGACTTAGCTGATTGGATCTAAAGATAGCAGATTTGGTAAATGGTCACCAAATTGGGAAGGGTCGTATCAGATTACCAGAGTTGCTCCTTGGAATGCTTATTTTTATGAAACTTTGGAGGGAGAAGAATATTTTAGAGCTATCAATGGGAAATATTTTAAGAAGTATTACCCTAGTGTCTGGGTTGATCTACTCTGGTTGATCAAGTCAGTTGGGAAGAGTTTTGGATAGTCGATGCATTGAGTGTCGCCTTTAGCATAAAATTCAGAATACTAGATGACTAAAATAGCCAACATAGTGAGTAACGCCTTCAGTATAAAATTTAGAGATTCTGATAGTTGAAATAGCCGATACAATGAGTATCGCCTTAAGTGATAAATTCGGAGTTGTAACTGAATTCAGCTAATATGATAAGTATTGCCTTTAGAGCAAAAATTAAAAATAAAAAAGAGTTTGTTGATTCAGAGACACAATGGATTGCCTTGATGGGCAATATCACAGCGAAAATAGATGATGGAACGACAAAATGGAATGAGATAAACAGCCTCAAAGGGCAGTGTTCTTGTTTATTGGAGGGGGGTTTAAATCAACTAAAATAAAAAAATGCAAAACTAATTCTCATTGTCGAAGACATGGGCTATGATGTCTTCGGCCGATGAGAACTGTGCCACTGTGTCGCGCACGGGGCGAACTCCTCCATCAACTCCTCGAAGCCTTCATCGTTGCTTTCCTCGACGAAGTCTGGAGTCAGGGACTCTGAAAGCTGGGCTCTATGGTGGAGCTAGGCTGCTGCCAGTGCAGTCGCTGCTCTTGAGCGAATGCCATGGGGGACGGCCTCTTGGACGCGGTTGGGGACGTCTTGAAGCCACATTACCTAGGTCTCCCTACACACGTTCACCATCCTGGTGACTGCATTGATGGTGGGGGCGAGCGTGTGGAACTGCTCGTAGAGTCCTATGATCGACAAAATAAATAAATGTATCAGCAAAAGAGTTGATTGACTAAAAGAGATGAAGGGGAATGCACTTACTGACAACTGTAGAGTCAGACTCTGCCAACTAATCCTTAGTTCGGGCCAAGGATCCCTCGATGTTCTCTAACACTACCTCCAGACCATTGATCTGCTCCTAGAGGCGGTGGGACCTCTTGCACTTCTTGGAGTAGAGGTTCTGGGCTACTCTAAGATGCTAGAGAAAATTCTAGGCATCTTTGTTGCCTAAGATGGCGTCGTCGTCCGGGGCTTCTTCGTGGCCAACCAGCTCTGAGGCCGCTTGACTCACTTCGGCTGCCTGTTTCGCAGCAGCCTCCTCAAAGGCCACTGCCATCGGAGCAGAGTGGATGCCGATGCCTCATGGACAAGGTGACTAGAGCCTGCTCTAAGATCAGCACGGGGGGGGGGGGGGGCAAAACTTCAAAAAAAAAAGGAATAAATAATTTTTCCAGATAATTAAAAGGATCCAATTATCTGTTTAGTCCCCTGCCCTGCACTGTAACACCCCGGAAACCACTGCACTGTAACACCCCGGAAACCACAAATACACCGAAATGCTACTAAATTACACAAACAACAACTGCACACAACTAATAAACAATTTAGCAGTATCTCCTTTGCATTTATAGCAAGCAAAAGAATAAAATATATAAATAACTGAAATACCAAACTAGGATTAATGAACATCCTAACACAAATGAGTTACTTCAACACGAATCAAGTTTAACATCCACACTTTAAACAATTGGCTTCAAAACCACTGAGCAAACCAAATTATTATTTATTAAAACATAAGGTCTCTAAATGAAAAAGTGTGTAATGTGCAGCTAATTCCCTCCCCTTCCAAGCAAGCATCAAGTACCTGGATTGAGTAAAGCAAGGGTGAGATGAAATATCTTAGCAAGCAAACTTGTTTTGACAAGCTATTTAAACCACAAATTGAATTAATATCAATTTAATATGGTGTTCCCAATTGACATGATATCAAATTAAAGTAACCGTCTTCCGATTTGAAACATAGCCAACAATAAAGAGCTTTTTAGTAGCGTCGATAAAATCCCTTCAATAACATACTTCTCATGAATGCATATGAATGCAATGCATATGTCTCCTGCCTGCACACCCAACAAGGTGTGGAGCTGCATCCTATGATGTTGTACCGGTATGGTCGTGACCATAGGTCGATGACATAACTTCCAATGCAAATTATTGATGCAATGCACTTGGCATGCTGCAATGAAATTACATACACCACCAATGATACTTCAACTTCATCTTCACAGTTGTGGGCTAACCACATATAGAAATATGGAATAATAACATCACCATCAATAAATAAATAAGACCACAATTAAATATGATTGAATAAACCAAGGTCAACAGTCTTGGATATTAGTGGTATGATATTCATACAATAAGTTGTAGGTGATGAAAATAACAAGCCAAAACGGTAGCAAACCACCGCTACATTCACTTGCCTCTTTACCGAAGGAGAACAAAAGCACTAGCGTTGTTCTAAAGTGCTACCACCTAATCACAAATAATACTCAGTACATACACTAACATACAAGCAAGAGTAAGAACAAAAAAGCACTAAAGAGCCCCAAACCCAACATTCAAGCCTCTACCGTTTGCGATACCAATCAAGCAGCAGCACCGACTCTTCTCTTTTTCATATACTTCAGAATACTCATCCAAAAATTCTCAAAATTTATCAGCTTATGTAAAACTCAATTATATACAACATGGGTATTATAAGTTTTTGCATAACAAGCCTTCAAGATGGGGTAAATAATCATGGAACCTAGCTGAATACTTTTGACGTCCAAAACAGAACATCAAACTTCAAAAATTCATAACTAGAGATATACTTATTCAAAAATTACAAACTTTACCAATATAGAAAACTTAACAAAAATCCTAGAACTTTTGTTAATAATAAAAGACCTAATTATTTCTTTAATAGGGTCAAAAACTGCTTAGATCCAGAACTGTCCAGATTTTTGTCACTGGAAAACCCTCAAAACAGTGACCAAACAACCAATCAACAGCAGCAATCCTAATTTACATTTTTAGTGTGAATAGGTTACATGTTCAAAAATTATGAAATTTTTATAGAAGATATAAAACTCTATTATCTACAAGTTTTATATAAAGCGGTCTGGCATATGAGATCTTCAAGATAGCATAAACAATCTCTGAACTTAACTGAACTTTTCTGACGACAAAAACAAGATAGTAAGCTTCGAAAATTCATAAGTGGAGTTATGCTTATCAAAAAATGATGATCTTTATCAATATAGAAATCATAACTAATATTATACAACTTTGACGTTATAAGCTTTGGATTTTAAGGACTGAAAAATACTCATAACGAGTCAAGAATCCAACTACACTTTTCAGACAGCAGAACCACAACAGCTGACAAAAACGCACATAACTGGAGCTATAATGGTCGACAATATATGATATTTAGCAATCTGGAAAGCTTATGAAATTACAAACAAGTTTTCTTTAGATCATACCACGAAATTATGGACGTATGACAACATAAAACTGAATGTATCTAACTGTGTCCTGATTTCTGACAGCACAAATGCATCAAAAAACAACAACCATATCTCTTAGAACATAAGGGCCACAAGAGTGATCATCACGCCAAAAGAAAGATATTGAAGTCTAATGCTTGAATATAATTTTCCTATGATTTTTAGATATATAAACATAGCCCAAAACAGCATACAACTTACAACTGCGCAATCTGGAAAAACAGCTGGACCTAATTTCGAGATTAGAACCCTAACTCGTCAACTAATCCAAAGGAATTGGCAAACCCTAGCATCAATTTCCCACAAAAACAAAAGGGAAAAGAAGGATCTTACCCAGATGATTTTAGATGAGGAATGAAAACGACGGTGATCCTTGGGCGAAAACCCTAGTTTCTCCCACCTCCTCCCTTCTCTCCTCCTTTCTCTTCTCCCCTCTCTTCCTTTCTTTTCATGAATATGAACGGCTATGGATGGCACCTAAAGGCCTTAGGAGGAGGATATAAAAGGCCACCACGGGCACTGTAGCGGCGTGGCACTGTAGCATTGTGCTACATGTTTCCTGTTTATTTTTTCCTTAAAACTTCTGAAATTTATATCTCCATGACCTAAACTCCAAACAAAACATATGAGTAGTGCAACTGAAAGCATCCGACGATCTCTACGCATCTGTGGTCTTCAATTGTCCATCCAATTGTCATAAAGAAGTTATTTTTTGCAACTCACTGTAACTTGTAATTAAATATTTACCATTTTACGCTTTCTGACATACAAAACTGTTTTGGGGTGTTACATGCACGGAGTTCACCTCTTCAGAAGAAGAAGGTGACACTGGACGCTTACCCCTACTGTCTGCCATTGGTACGAGCTAGGGTTTGAGAAAAGATGAATGGACTTGGAGATTGAGAGGATGAAGATGCGAGGCTGATGGTTGTGTGCTTTTTCGTTTGGGAGCATCGGTATTATTTATAATGGGATAAGTGGAAGGTGAAATGGCGTGTAGTTAATTTCTTAGAAGGGGTGGATCGGCTAATCTTAAGGATGGTTCCTCTATTCAGGGTAAGTGGATCAGCTAAAGTCAAAACATTTCCGCTGTCTTAGGGATGTGGAACTGCTAAGGATAGCTAGTCATCTTAACTGTGACCGCGAGAAGTTTAAGTAATGGATCGACTAGTTTTGCCGATAAAGTTTTGACTTGACAAGATTCAGTTAATGTTACTTATTGGATTTTAAGTTATATTTATTATAATGGATTACTAAAGAAAGGAAATTGAATAAAAGCAAACAAGGATTAAGTCTGATAAATTACAAAATATGAAGCAAATCTAGAAATTGCTTGTTTTGATTACATGTTCAAGACAGAGTTAATCGAATTTAGAACCGAATGCTATCTACTTTGACTATTTGTTGATGATCTTCTTAAGTTGATCCTGGAATCTTGGCTTTCTTTTCATGTTTGATTTTATCTAACTTGCTCTTTAAACCTACCATGATTCTCTTCTGATTGGCTAAAGATGTAGGGATCGTTGACAGAGCTTCTTCTTTCTACTTGATTGTATCATCAACAACTTTCAGTCTAGCTAATAGTTGTGTTCTTTCTTTATTAAGAGCAACCAATTCTTTATTGATCTCAGTAGGGGTTTTTGTATGAAGATCAACTGTTTCTTTTTATTCATAAAATTTCTTGAATGCATTAGCCTTCAGCAGTAGTTGAGTTCTTGCTTCTCGAGCAACGAGTCTAGATTGGGTACTGAAGAACTTGGGGCCATTGCCTTCTAGAAATAAAGCTGGCTTAATCATCTCTTTCAGGGAAGAAGGGAGATCACCCTTGATTCGATTGAAGATTTCCATGATGGACCATGCATCTTGGAATAAGACTAAAATATTTAACTCAAGATGAGTGATCAACCTCTGCAATTGAGCTTTGATGTGATCAGGTATGATTGATGCATCTTCTGGGACTGAGGTTATTTCTTCATCAATGTATTCATCTAAAGAAAATGGTAAATTGGGTGAAGAAGCTTGTTCCTATATAAGAATAAGCAAATTAGTGTTTATTAGAAGTTATAACCAACAAGTATAAATGTTTTGACATACCTAATCCACTAAAATTATATCAAGACTGGGAATAGCTTATGAGGTTGCTTCAAGAAGTTGAAGACCTGAGTTCATAAAAATAAGTTAGTATGTTTGAGAAAACAAAAGGATTTGTCCTATTGGCTATTATTTATTTTAACTGAAGAGATTTCTAGAGTTATGTCTAGGGTGGGATTGATGTCATCATCACTGCCAGAAAAAGATAGACCTGCCAGAGGGTCAGAATGTTTAGGTTCCCTTTCATCATCAGGCTTCTGAGGACCATCCTAAAAAAGATCAAGGGTTAGTTGATGCATGGCTATGATATATAGTTATGAAGTTAGAAGAAGTTTACCTCAGTGGCTGCGTCCCAACCCAATCTTGGATTGGGGCACCATATGTCATAGTTCACTAGTGGAGGAGTCAGGGTGGCAAGATCCTGCATGAATTTAAATTATATAGATATATCATGAAGTATGGAGTTCTGAAGATAGAATCTATGAGATTGTACCACAAGATGTGCTTGGAAATCTGGGTCTAAAGAGGAGCAATAGACAACTACTGCTTCACTAAAAATATGTTGGCTCCACTCTTGCCACCAATGATCGAAAGCATAGGAAGTAAAGGGAACATTCCCATCCACTAATAGCTTCTAGCAATAGAGATTGTTCTGTTAATCCCAAATTTTGGCAAGCTAGGAAACTGCCAAGTGGGCCTGCTTCGTAGAAGGAGGGACACCCGAATAGGTGGATCGATTAAACGAAGGCGTGATAGAATTAGTCGATCAGAAGGGTGCCGGAACAAGGCAAGACGAGAGAAGACGTGTCGAGTTCAATTAGGAAAGGAAAGTTAGAGTCTAAATTACCTTTTTGAGGAAAGAATTGTACTAGGACATGAGACTAGGGCTCTGGGCTATAAATATTAAGAACCCGATCCTTGTAAAGATATACACAATCAATATACAAACCCTTCGGCTTCAGCCACCATCCTTAGGAGTAGGAGTAGAAGTAGATCTTGATGAGACCTTCAACAAATCGAGCTACATCGATTAGATTCGATCTTCGGTTTGCTTGTAAGTATTGTCATGGTTCGTATTTAGTTTGTCATGGCTACATCATTCGACCTCATATCAAGCTTAATCATGAACTAGTTACCGACTTGAATTGTGTTTGTAAGGCTGCATTGCTTCAATCCCTTATGAATTATGGTTCAAGTTAGTTATTGGCTCTATTAAATTGGCAATTTAATAGATTCATCAAGTTATCAATATTGTTCAAAGCTCAATGTTTTATCTATTGTAACAATATTCTGCACAGTCAAGGCTTAACAAGTTGTTTTGAGCTTCAAATCTAAACGCTTATCACAAGTTTTAAAGCAGATTATAATCATTAAGCGAATATAAGATTGCTAGCTTGTTAACCTTGATCATTACATGTTGTGCGTTCGAGATATCTATTTTGTTATGGTTAATTTTGGCGACAACAACTAAATCCAATTATAACAATATAGATAGATCTTGTTCGTGCCTCATGGACCCTGTATCGGCTAAAATAGTCGATCTAGTTAAGCTCAAACAAATAGCGCGCATATATGAGTCTGTTTATGCATTAAATGAACTAGTAGTCTGTGTTGAATTTATTGACGCCCGCTAGCCGTTAGACAAGGTGAATATAGATTTAATACAGATTATGAAAGTAATTTATTGAAGCCATCGGCCATTAGACCAGTTTTAGTAAATCGTTGTTTATTTAATGAATAAAAGGATAATGCATGTAAGCTATCTCTTGCATTTACAAATAGCGTATCGGCTAAATAGCTGATCCGATAGTTTACGCCCGAAAGATGCATGTAATCAATAATGCTTATTCTTTTTGCATCATTTCAAGGAGTTGACTTTCTAGTTAATTTCCTTCATTCGACGGCTTCTTAAAGCCATAAATCTCGAAACTGTCTTGCTATAATCGGCAGGTTCCATAAATTGACATTTGTACTTTTACCTTGTCAATTTTTAATTCAAATTGACTAGCACGCCTCGGAATCGATTCACCAAGCTCGTGTGTTGTGGCTCAGGAGGTCTAGGACTTCAGCTCCTGCACCCCCTCTGAGAGCCCATGAGATTGTTGGTGTGAGAAATCAATTTTTGCACCAACATATTGTGTTATGCTCTAGAGATGAGATCTAACTCCTTTGAATTCAAAAGTTTTTTATTTGAGGCCATTTAGTGCCTAGTTTGACCAACTTTCACCAAGTCAAATCTTAGAATTTTCTAAAAAGATATTTTGACCAGACCATAGATAGTCTCAGCTACAAAAGTCATAAATACAAAGTTTGTCTAGGTCAACAAGATACACATTTGGTGTAATGGTCAACTTTTCATCTGAGAGTGTTTGGACCACTCAAATTTTGAAATTTCAAATTTTCACAGCTATACGCATATTTTCAAAACCATAGACGGCCCCAACTCGAAAAGTCATGCATAGAAAGTTTGTTCTACTCATCAAGATCTACATTTGATACATATGACATTTTTGCATTTGACAAAGAGTTAAGAAAGTGTAGTTCTAAATCCACAGGTCTCACATATAGTTTCATAAAGTTTGTGTGAGATTCAAGACTTTGTGACTAGAGTTTACCAACCCTTTCTCAAACACAAAAATGTCCAATGTATGGAATGTGTATCTTGATGAGCTCTAACACCCTTGTATTCAAAAGTTTTTCATTTAAAACATGTGACTAGAGTTTAGTGAAACTTTTCCAAATGTAAAAATAGACTATGTATAAAAGTTAGACGTTGATGAGCTCTAACTCCCTTGTATTCAAAAGTATTTCATTTGAGATAATTTAGTGCCTAGTTTGACTAGGTTGGACCAAGTCAAATATTAGATTTTTCTAAAAAGACACTTTGACCGGTGAAGGGTCGAGATGGCGGACTAGAGGGGGGTGAATAGTCCTTTCTAAAAATTATTACGTCGGCTAATCGAAACAAATGCGGAATTAAAACTATCAGTCTAGCCAATACTACACCCCTTTATCTAATTTCTCTAGCACCTTGAAAATATCCTAAACAAGCAAGCAAGGTGCTACCTTAGCCAGAGCTCACCTAACCAATTCTAGGAGCAAGATCACACAAACCTATGCCACTAGTACTTTGCAAGACTGGGAGCTCGTAGACAACTAGCAAGCAAAAGCACAAAGCTCCTAAGCTCAATAACAAGGCAACCAATGCCAAATTAGAGAGCACAAATTGCTTAGCTACACAAACTAAGCAATGTGACTAACAAGGTTACACAAACCAAATTAGCCATGCAAGGGAACTACTTCTAGCTATACAAGCAAGAAGGTAACTAGCAAGCTACACAAGCTAACTAATTACAAGAGCAACTACACAAGCACAAGTATATGAATGTAAGAACAAGCTTGTGTTAGGGACATGCAAACCAACGGGAAGAACAATGTTGACATGATGATTTTCTCCTGAGGTTCACTTGATTGCCACCAAGCTACGTCCCCGTTGAGACAAGCTCCAAGGTTGCCGCCGGTCCTATTGCTAGTGGTGACCCGCAAGTCACACTCTCCCACGTGGAGTGCTTACCACAAGCTCTAGCACTTGACCCGGCCAGACCACTTGTCGCTCTTCACGTCTCGCTCAACTAGAGTTGCTCTTTGCGCTCCCCACGGGGTGAGCACCGTACCCCTCACAATCTCTTCTCCGGAGCACCGCACAATCTCCTTGCATGCTTCGACGGAGTGACAAGCCACCAAGCCGTCTAGGAGGTGGCAACCTCCAAGAGTAACAAGCACCACAGGCTTGCAATAGGAATACCTAGTGCCACTCGATGCAATCTCTCAATGCAACGCACTAGAATCGCTTACTCACATAATCGGATGACCACTATCAAGCATATGTGAGTTAGAGGCTTCACTAGCACTCCCCAAGCATGGACACTAAGTCCCAAGGGTGCTCAGCATTAGCCAAGGCCGGCCACCACTTCTATTTATAGCCCCAAGGGCTAAACTAGTCGTTGCCCCTTCACTAGGCAAAAGTCGTGGGCACTGGACTCACTGCAGGGAGCCACCGGACGCAGGAACAGTGCGTCTCGTGGTACAAAAACAGCCATGTGTCACTAGCCGTTTGAACTCGACCGTTGCTGCCAACAGCTAACATGCACGCGCGCTTGGAACAGTAGCACCGGACGCTCTGCTGCTTCACACCAGACGCGCCCTGTGCGCACCGGAGTCGTATGCAGAGAGCAACGCAAACTTGCAGCAGCATCGGACTCACAGCGTCCTGTGCACAGCAGACTCGTCCTGTGCACACCAGACTCACAGCGTCCTGTGCCTACAGTTCAAATTGTTACGTTGCCAGCTTCTAGCTCCGAACTTTGAATTCGATGATCTTGGACATTTTGGAAAGCTTGCTTAGAGTGCTATCCAATCTATATGAATACTCGATCCAAATTAAAATAGATCGAAGCAGTATTCCAATCTAAAAACCATCCTAATGTCTAGAGAATACCGAAAGACTTTTCTCTCTTCTCCAAGTTGATCAAATCAACTCCCACACCTTCTCCTTTGCAAATATGCCAACACCACCAAGTGTACACCGCCATATGCAAGTGTGTTAGCATTTTCACAAATATTTTCCCAAAGGAGTTAGCCTCTCAACTTGCCACGCCACTCAATCCTAACACCTATGCAAAGTTAGATCGCTCAAGTGGCACTAGATGACCGATATGCAAACAAGTTTGCCCCTCTTGATCGTACGACCATTTATCCTAAATCCGGTCATAAACTTCTCTACACACCTATGACCAGTTAAATGGAAATGCCCCTAGGTTATACGTTTGCCTTGCGCTTTCCATTTCATCTCCTCCTATGTTGATGCAACACATGCACCAACCAATCACCAAATGATATGGTCCATATCATCACGTGACCGTATTGGTTCATCGATCTTAACCTCACTTGCTCTTCACCGTTGCCTCAGTCCATCGGCGCCAAATCTTGCTCAAGCTTCACCGTCACACGTGGTCCCTCGCTTCAAAGCCTCTGACTTGCTCTTCACTCTTACAACCGGTTCATCGAGCCAAGCCTCGTCTTAATCTTCTCCACCTTGCTCTTTTGTCATGTATCATATGCAATGAGCTCCTCCATCATCACATCATCACCTATGGACTAATCTTCTATATATCTCACATAAACACTATTAGTCTACCTAAGTTGTCACTCAACTACTAAAACCAAACAAGGACCTTTCAATCTCCCCCTTTTTGGTAATTGATGACAACTCTACAAAGATATGGAAATTAAGCTTTTTCAAGCTAGCACTTCACACAAGTGTAAATTGCTAACTTGATTTGAATTTTATGCTACTTATCCAACATTTAAGCTCTATGTCAAGATTTGGATAAGTACCACAAAACCCTACTAAGTGCTAAGGTGTATAGAATAAACCTTTGTAGCTCGATACCAAAATCGATATCATTTGAAGCATTCAATGTACACCATCCTTAGCACCATGAGTAGCTAGACAACAAAAACATTAGAAACCCCGTGAGATCAACATTAAAAACAAGGGTCTAGTCTTTACTGAAGAACACAAGTCTAGCTACTAACCTATGCATGCTAGTTATCATATCATCAATCAAGTTCTATAACTAGCATACACCACACAATCATGCATATTGAATTTAGAAACATATGCAATGTAAGCAAGAACATGAATATGCACAATTCATATGCAAACAAACAAGGTTCATGAGCTTGCTCCCCCTACTTGTATGCTTTACTTTTGTCCAAGAATTTTGATACATCATCTTTTCTTTTAGTGTTGCTCCCTTGTCCATGTCCATCTTTGATCTCTCCCCCTTGAAACATATCTTTTGTTGTCCAACTTATCCCATGATCATATCTTTGTTCCAACTTCTCCCTCTTTGTCATCAATTTTCATAAATATTATGTGATACCAATTAAATCACTTCATACTGTTGACGGTCCTTAAGTACTAAAATTAATAATCAAATAAACATGAAAAAGGATCAATATAAAACAAACATCTAGAATTAGGGTTTTATCTGACAGAATTCCACGAGCTTTGGTGTTTATCTATTTCTGTAGGGGTTTATCAGAAAATAGGGAGAGAAGGCCCACATGTCATGTTTACAACGAGATAATTACGTGCCGTGCAATTTTCCTCAATATAGAAGGATCCAGAAGCCACGGGAACGAACGGGACGCGAATCGGGCTCGGGAGCTGGGCGGCCGCCCACCCCCCTTGGGCGCCCGCCCTGGCCAAGAGGCCAATCAGGACTCTGCTTCGGGGCAAGACTCCACGACCTAAAGGATCAATCTAAACCATACAATCTATGTCGGTTTGATCCAATGGCTCACGTTCACTTGAGGGGACTATAAAACCAGACCCCCTGGCCCCTGGAGGAGGAGAGGAGAAATCATTATTCAGAGGTAGCCATCAAAGTTAGGGTTTAGAGCTTCTCTCCCACAGAGAATTAGAATTAGCTACTCCCTAATCCTTCAAGTTTAGAGGTTGATTAGATAGCAATTAGAGAAGTAGAGCACTACGCTCTGGATTCGGATCTTCGGTAATAAAGATTGGTATTATTCATATCTTTCTCTAATTCTATTGTTCTAATTGCATTATGTCTCTAATTACTATGTTCTTAGTTTGTTCTAGTTCTATATTTGATATAGTTATGATTGATAATGAGTTTATGTATAAGTTTGCAAAGCGCTTAGCTCTTGACGCGAGGGAGTTAGGTGATAGATCACATGTGAGCGTGATGCTTAGATGTTATTTATCTGCAAATGTATCCTATTGGCCGAGTCGTGTGGTAGTTCGCGATAGTGACAGCTTCGTTGATTCTTATATAGTCCACCCTCGGTTGATAGGACAGGCAGAACCGGTATTGTGGAGTAAGTCATGCGATGTTCTGATTTACTTTATCAATGTTCCTTATACATGAATGAAGAGTCTTTTATGCTATATATGATCTTGTAGATAACTAGAGTGGATTATGACTTAGTAGTTAGTAGATAACTTAGAATCCATTCTCTAGCTAATCCGACATCACCTACATATATGAGGAGTAGTCTATTTTCTAATCGCTGTGTTATCTACCCATGAACTTATACTTTATTATCATTATCTTTATGGTTTACCCCCTGCTAAAGTAAGTGACTGTGTGACGAGTTTCTCATTAGTAATCATGTTCTTGCAAGTTTATCTCTAGTCTATGCCTTGACAGATTTTGTCCCTTGATTTAATTCCATCTTCTTGAGATCCCTAGAGCAAAATTATAAATAACGATACCTGGAATACTTATCCTGGTGAAATGCTACAATGAGGTGTTTTATCTGTGCGCTTGCGGATAGAATAGATTATTTTCTAGAGAGCCTTTACATTTATAAATACCTTTGTACACTCTGGCGCCGTGCTAGGGATGACAACCTAGTATCTAAGTGGTGTTAGCTAGTGTCAACAAGCATTTCTGGTGCCATTGCCGGGGATACTTATAGGAATTATAGGAATTATATGAGTCTCAGGATTAAGTCATTAAAGGGAACAAAAGGGTAATATTAAGGAAAGCCAGAAAATCAATCAAGGTTATTCATATAAAATATTAGACTAGACTATAGAGAAATAATTGCATAAAACAGCTACTAAGTGAGAAATTATAACAAGGCACCTCTGCTTTGGCAGGTTCACCCTGTTGTTCTTCTATGTTTATATTTTTATACAGGGTATAACAGGATTGACTTTGGGTACATTCAACTCTTCATCATCAGAACCAAAGCAATCAAGAGAAGAAGAAGCTAGCTACCAATTGCTGAAGTTATGGCACAAAAGACCTTGCAAGAATTCTCTGCCCCAAGTCTTGACAACGTTCCAACCGGTCCAAGATTTGCAGTAGAAGAAGGAATACCCGAGTTTGAGCTCAAGTCAAGCCTCATCAATTTGGTACAAGCTACACAATTCAGTGGAAAGGCACATGAAGATGCCAGTGCACACTTGCAGAATTTCTTAGAGATTGGAAGCACAATCCACATCAACGGAGTTGACAAAGACGTCATAGTGCTTCGCCTTTTTCCATTCTCACTAGAAGGAAAAGCGAGGAAGTGGTTCTACACTCATCAAGATAATATCAACAACTGGACGAACTTGTCAGATGCCTTTCTATCAAAGTTTTTCCCTATAGGCAAAACAACTGCCTTAAGAGGAAATATTGTCAGTTTCCAACAGCAGAAGACAGAAGCCATTTCAGAAGCATGGGAGCGTTTTCAAGGATACATATCAGATTGTCCTCACCATGGAATGGCTACATGGTTACTTATGCAGACCTTCTACTATGGATTAACACAGAAGGCTCGTGAGTGCCTAGATGCATCTGCGAAAGGATCATTCTTGGAGCTTACAACTGGAAAAGTAGAGATACTTTTGGATAAGATAGCAGAAAACCAAAGTTGGTTCCAAGATAAAGCTCAACATTGTCATCAAACTGAAGAAATACCAGAAGAAGTAAAAGCATTATCAACAAAGATGGAAAATTTGCTCCATTGGATTGACCAGAGGGCCAAGTTCAAAGAAGATCAAAGGGCCATTGAGACAGCATACAAATATCAACAAACTTCAAGTCAACCCAATAGCAAAGGTATGAATTCAGGTAATACTATCAAGCAACTTTCATTAAAAGAGATAATTGCTCAACAAACCAAAATTAATGATGAAGTTAAACAAAGGCTAGATACAAATGAATCATCTCTAAAAGATATACACAATAAAATGGATTTTCTACTAACTGCCTTTGATGACCAAAACACTCTTGATAAAAGGGTAGAGCTTAAATTAATAAAATTAGCTGCTGCACTGCCTGTTGCTACTAACATTGAGCAGGTAAAGAATATAACTACTAGAGGAGGCAAAGCCACCAGAGATCCACCATACCCAAAAGAGAAACAAAGAACATCAGCACCAGTGCAACCAGCAGTGATAGAAGAAGAAAGCCCAGTTGAAGCAGAAGATCTGCTCCAACCACCAAGAACCGGAGAAATGAGGAAAGATTTTTACGACACCAACTATTTGCCATTTCCCAGAAGAAACAGAGGACTGCAGTCGGATGAGCAGTTTGGTAAGTTTGTAGAGGTCATTCAGAAATTTTATGTCAACATACCTCTGCTCGATGCCATACAGGTACCTACATATGCAAAGTACATCAGAGATATTCTTAACAAGAAGAGACCACTGCCCACCACTGAGGTTATCAAGCTGACAGAAGAATGTAGTGCGGCCATCCTCAATAAGCCACCAAAGAAGAAGGAAGATCCCGGATGTCCCACTATCGATTGCTCGATCGGAAACCAACACTTCAACAATGCACTTTGTGATCTCGGAGCAAGTGTCAGTGTGATGCCAGCATCAGTCTACAAAAAGCTTGATCATGCAACCTTAGAACCAACATCAATGTGCCTACAACTAGCGGATCAATCGGTTCGACACCCGTTGGGCATCGCCGAGAACATTCCAGTCAAGATCAGAGATTTCCTGGTGCCAGTAGACTTCGTAGTACTGGACATGAGTCCTGACTCAAAAGTGTCCATCATCCTTGGAAGGCCATTTCTGAGCACTGCCAATGCCCACATTGATGTCGGGAAGGGAGAAATCAAGTTCAACATAAACGGTCAAGAAGAACACTTCACATTCAAACCCAGACCAGAGAGAGACTCTACAGTAAAGGAAGTTCATGAAGAACCACTGGAGACACCATCTCCAGAGGAAGAAAACTTAGAAGATTAAAAGATTTGGAGGTCCAGCTTGGGGGACCTAAAAATCCCAAACCCTCACCGGGAGGTAAATCGGTATTTATCCGCATTATTAATTTTCTTATATTTAACTTCTTGCATAATTAATTCTTGCATTAGTCATAGCATAATTATAATAATCAAAAAGCCCTATATAAATAATATTTGTGGTGTGTAACAACCCATATTTATTAATTATTGTGGAGGCACAAAAAAATATTTTCCATTATCATTTTCAATTAGTTTCAATTCTCATAGATTTTCCTGCATTATATTTATTTATATTGATACTCTAGAAGCATGACCCACACTCTTTGGGTCCCATATGTCATACACTTCACCTCACATACATCCCATCACATAATTTCATCCACCAATATGTTTCCACTCACCTGACATCTTTCCACCGTCCAACCACCACCAACACAATATTATTCTGCGTGAGATCAAAGCAAGGAAGCAATTGGAGAAGGCACACCCAGGATGGGCACCAGGAGTGGGCGCCCGCCCACCTACCTTGGGCGCCCGCCCTGTCCCCAGCTCAGCCTATAAAAGGCCACCTCCAGCTCCCTTTCTCTTCACACAAACACGTCAGAAAACCACACACAACTCAGTTTCCCGAGAAGGAGCTTTTGTAGTGAAGAGAAGAGAGTAGAGAGAAAGAGGAGAGTGGAAGGGAAAGGTTGGAGTTCTTTTGAGAGAATGATTGTCACCTAGCAAGTAGTGATCCCATTGTCGAAGCGGAAGTAAAAGTTGTTTAAGGGGAAGCTCTACTAAAATAGAAACTTGTCTTGAACGATTAACCCCCGGACTACTGATACTCCGGACAACTGACCACTAACATTTATTCTCACATTTTCCACCAGTTGTGTTTTTGCCAACTTTTGTTTGCAGGATGTTTAAGAAGGTGAAGAATGCAGGGAAGGCTCTCAAGAACATTGGAACAAGGAGTTCATCCCGACACTCCTCACAGCCATCAGAGATGAACGTCGACCCGACACCCACACAAGCTCCATCATCTTCATCAGGCTAGCAAGTCAAGGTCCTTCTCAAGATAGGAGACCTTGGACTGAAGACCCGAAGAGAGAAGGAAGTCTATCAGCAACTGAAGAACAAAGATTTCATTCACACCCCTACTATCGATCCAATCCTACTACGAGAAACAGGTATGGACACTGAATTTGACTTAATTTTTCAAATGATGGGTTGGACAAATTTTTGGAATATAACCGAACTGGGTTCTCGTCTTCTCAGCCTCGAATTTCTTTGCACCTTACAATACTATGAGGGGGGAATTGTTTTTCGGATGTTCAAACAGGAAATTATGTTATCCTGGAGAGAGCTGAGCGACCATCTTGGTTTCTCTTCAAGATGCATCCTGAACATTGACTCCGATTTACCCAACTTTGAGAGACACCAGTTTTGGAGAGAAATATCTAGAGATAATTTTTACAGTCAAGCCCGAACTAGTGACATGGAACACCCCACTCTTACGATGTTTCACAAATGGCTTGGGTACAATCTTTTCTATCGTGATGATACTAGGAAAGTAAGAGTAGGAGATTTACAGCTTTTATATGCTGCTATTAGTAAAGTACCTACTTCACCTGTTACATTATTAGTTTCACATTGGCTTAGTATACCTAGTCTTTAGGGACCAGTAGGATGTACTTCACTTATCACTCGTCTAGCCACTAATCTTCACTTACTAGAAAATTCATCATTGGACTTCATAGAAGAATTAAGAATTTATCATGGCTATGACACATTTAGACAAGCTCGGATGTTAAAGAAAGAGGGGAATATAATGTATATGCTATATGATGATAAAGGCAAGATTCGGTTACCTAACCCGAACCTTGGCCTCTACTCTGTGCAAAACTTTTTGATTGAGATTGCAGCAACACCAGTGAACCAGAGAACTCCACAGCGAGTGGCATCTGAAAGGATAACCACTCACCGAGAACGCACTTGGTATGGAGCTGACCCTGGACCAGAAGAAGCAGCGCACCTGCATTATTGCGATTACAATCCATGAGTCCTTCGAGACCCATGGGCTCGGCATGCGCAACCACAAGAGCCAACAGAGGAGACATGGCCGGAGAGCCAAGATCACCAGTGGACAAACCCGCCTTTTCATACGGGCAGGTACTCCACTGATCCATATGGAGCTTCAGGATCCAGACCTCCACCACAATTTGATGCAGGACGATACTCCGACGCCTCCTACGCTTTCACGAATGACTACTATCAAGAGGCCGGTGCTTTCTTCACTCGTACCGACAACACCCTCCTCGACATCCAGAACACGCAAGCAGAACATGGAAGACTCCTGGAAGAACAACAAAAATGGAACCAGGACCATGCCGCAGCAGTACAAGAGCTGAGACAAGATACAACAACAATGAACGACAACATCACAACCATGATGCGGTTCTGGAACATCGGGTAAGACCGACGTCAACATCCAGCTTGGGGGAGTTCCTCCCTAATTTATCAAGTAAGTTTTTATTTGCTCTTCTTATTTATTCTTTTCTATTCTAGTATTTAATTTAAATTAAAAGGAAAACTTAGAAAACCAAATAAATATTTTCTTGCTTTAATCTACTGCACTTAATAAACATGAAAACAAAATAAAAAGAGTGTGTAGATAAGTGTGCTTTATTTTTCTGCTAAGTTTAATCTCTAAAAAAAATAAAAAGACTAAAAAGATGCATGATGGAAATGATGAACAGTTGCTCTGCTTGCTTACTTACAAGTACCTAGCTTTTATATTAGAATTCTTCCAGGAATTACTAAAACTAAAATTACTATCTTTGGGAAGCATAAAACTAAAGTCTAGGTAAGAGAAAGGCATGATATAAAGTTGAGCTACTGTTTATCTTGTTCCTACTACACTAAGTTCTGGAGATTTATTTTGAAAACTTACAAATCACATGATGAGTTCCTAGCATTGCAAACCACCTACCACAGCCATACTTGCTATAACATCTTTTACTATATTCACATTGAGTTTGATCGAGCTGTGTAGACCCTTAGGAGCTTTTCATGTGGTTAAATTAAGATATTCACTTGCACACATCTACCACAGCATTCATCATCAATCATTAAAATTGCTAAAAATATTATCACTCACTGTCCCGAATATTGTTATTCTCTCTCTCTAAAAAGATTCAATGCAGAAGAGGCATGGGTTATGCAAAAATATATACGAGGAAATAAAAAGGGGCAAGTGCCCGGGAACCTCGAAAAAGAAAGAAAAAGAGTGAGACGAGAGGTAAAAATGGACAAGTGTCCGAAGTAGAATTAGGGGTACAAAAATGCCCACTCGAGAGGAAAAAAATGGACAAGTGTCCGACAGTAGAATTAGCGGTATCTACTACCCACCTGAAAAAAAGAAGAAGAAGAGAAAAAAGATAGCCCATGTTCTCCCAAAGCAAAGATTAAAGAAGAGGAGAGATAGCAATATGAGGAGCAATGAGAACCAAATTTTATTAACACTGCATTCTCACCATCATTATCATTTACTCCATCACACATGCACATCTTGATTTAATTATATGCTGAGTTCCTTTGGATCCATGTCTCGATTAGACAACATATGTATGAGCTGTTTTCCACTCCTATAAGCTCCACTTAAATATTCCATTAGCTATAGGTAAGTGACATTATGGTAAGGATCCACAAATACCACATATAGAGAGACTTGAGAGAATCATTGCTGGGAACTCTGAGTTTTATTTTAAAAACTTATAAAAAACTCTAGAACAAAGGTGAAGAATAGACAGGAGGGATAGTGCTTGACTTAACTATTTTGTCTTTCGATTACTTAAGACTTAAGTGCAGGTGCTAAACTCCATAACACTTCACTATAATCTGGAAGAATTTTTATGTAAAAGCATGTGTGCCCGTCAGGAAAGAAAACATCGAAGCAACTCCTGATCCGTCTGAGTTTAGCTGTTTGCTCAGGGACGAGCAAAGGGTAAGCTTGGGGGAGTTTGTTGACGGTCCTTAAGTACTAAAATTAATAATCAAATAAACATGAAAAAGGATCAATATAAAACAAACATCTAGAATTAGGGTTTTATCTGACAGAATTCCACGAGCTTTGGTGTTTATCTATTTCTGCAGGGGTTTATCAGAAAATAGGGAGAGAAGGCCCACATGTCATGTTTACAATGAGATAATTACGTGCCGCGCAATTTTCCTCAATCTAGAAGGATCCAGAAGCCACGGGAACGAACGGGACGCGAATCGGGCTCGGGAGCTGGGCGGCCGCCCACCCCCCTTGGGCGCCCGCCCTGGCCAAGAGGCCAATCAGGACTCTGCTTCGGGGCAAGACTCCACCGACCTAAAGGATCAATCTAAACCATACAATCTATGTCGGTTTGATCCAATGGCTCACGTTCACTTGAGGGGACTATAAAACCAGACCCCCTGGCTCCTGGAGGAGGAGAGGAGAAATCATTATTCAGAGGTAGCCATCAAAGTTAGGGTTTAGAGCTTCTCTCCCACAGAGAATTAGAATTAGCTACTCCCTAATCCTTCAAGTTTAGAGGTTGATTAGATAGCAATTAGAGAAGTAGAGCACTACACTCTGGATTCGGATCTTCGGAAATAAAGATTGGTATTATTCATATCTTTCTCTAATTCTATTGTTCTAATTGCATTATGTCTCTAATTACTATGTTCTTAGTTTGTTCTAGTTCTATATTTGATATAGTTATGATTGATAATGAGTTTATGTATAAGTTTGCAAAGCGCTTAGCTCTTGACGCGAGGGAGTTAGGTGATAGATCACATGTGAGCGTGGTGCTTAGATGTTATTTATCTGCAAATGTATCCTATTGGCCGAGTCGTGTGGTAGTTCGCGATAGTGACAGCTTCATTGATTCTTATATAGTCCACGCTCCGTTGATAGGACAGGCAGAACCGGTATTGTGGAGTAAGTCATGCGATGTTCTGATTTACTTTATCAATGTTCCTTATACATGAATGAAGAGTCTTTTATGCTATATATGATCTTGTAGATAACTAGAGTAGATTATGACTTAGTAGTTAGTAGATAACTTAGAATCCATTCTCTAGCTAATCCGACATCACCTATATATATGAGGAGTAGTCTATTTTCTAATCGTTGTGTTATCTACCCATGAACTTATACTTTATTATCATTATCTTTATGGTTTACCCCCTGCTAAAGTAAGTGACTGTGTGACGAGTTTCTCATTAGTAATCATGTTCTTGCAAGTTTATCTCTAGTCTATGCCTTGATAGATTTTGTCCCTTGATTTAATTCCATCTTCTTGAGATCCCTAGAGCAAAATTATAAATAACGATACCTGGAATACTTATCCTGGTGAAATGCTACAATGAGGTGTTTTATCTGTGCGCTTGCGGATAGAATAGATTATTTTCTAGAGAGCCTTTACATTTATAAATACCTTTGTACACTCTGGCGCCATGCTAGGGATGACAACCTAGTATCTAAGTGGTGTTAGCTAGTGTCAACACATACCAATTGAAAATGTGTGAATCTCATTGTGACAAAGGATTGCATTGGGATAGATGGTTGAGGCTTGAATCTTGCATTTTTTATGGACATCACCATATGTGTTGGAATGACATTACTTGAATTGCTCTTGTGATACCACATAGGATGTTTGACCTTGATACCATTTGGTGGGGCACTCCCCCTATGTCATAGCATGGGTCATTCACTTGTCAATCTTGTTGGTGAGGGAACTTGCTTCACTTGATGATCACTTAAAGTTGACGATCACTTGTGGAACCACCTTCTTGTATGATAGATATATGTATAGATGTGATATCATTTGAAATATCTTGTCTGATACCATATGGGATTCTTCTACCAATTAGTGTTTTCTAGTATGGAACCACTTGTTTGCTATCTTGAACATTTGCTATCATCATGAGTACCATTTGTTGGATACCAATTGAAGAAACATTTAAGTCTAAATATCCAGTTGCATTATTGTCTTGTTCTTGTACTCTAATCACTATGAGCTTCTAATTGTTGACTTGAACTAAGTTGATTTGCTAAAGCTTCCAAGTCCGGTTCGAACCAGTGACAAGCTTTTTCACACCTCACATTAAGGGTTATCTTGCCAATGTTGTACTTGTCACTTGTTAGCAATCCAAAATAGATCAAGTACTTGGGTTCACTAGCTCATGAACAAACTCATATACATACCAATAGATCAACTAATCATTCAAGCAATAGTGGTAGGCTATGAATTGAAAACTTTTCATTTGTCATGCATGATCCTATTAAGCATGAACTATATGCACTAACCGCATACTAGTAAGGAATGAAATGATCATGCACATTACACTGATACCTTTGCTATGTTGGAGAAGAGGATTGTCAATAAGATTCCAATTTAGCTTCAAATAGCAATGTGAAGTCCAACTATAAGCTTGGTGAAGACCAATCATAGATACCAATTGATAGATCGAATCTTCATCCATATGAATTGAGAACCACTTATGATCAAGTGCACTATCTTGTTGTGGTTGACTTGCTTCTTCTTTTGACCATTGCTTGCATGAGAGAACTACTAAGAATATCACTTGAAATAGCATGACTAGCTCTCTTTTGGGTTGTTGCTTGCTTTCTTGATCAAATCTTTTGATTGCTTCAACTAAGCATCTCAAATGTCCTTTAGATCACCACTTCCATGTTAGTCTTCCAAGCACCACACTTGGTTTACCCACTCCTCGGGCGGCATGCCCCTCTCATAGGGAGAAGTGACCTCTCTCTAACGAACCATTCTTGACACTCACTTGAATTGCCTTTGATTGATTGATTCAAGTGATGAACATAATATGATGAATATCCGTGAATCCTTCTTTTTTTCCTTTTCTTTCTACTTGTTTAAGTTCTTTTTCTTTCTAACAAATGATTTCCAATAGTTACTAGAAATTAAACGTCAACTTCATCTTGAGTTTGATCTTGATTTTCAATTTGAGTACAAAAATGTGTACACCAAGCACATTTCACAATCAAATGGCCTTGTACTCAATCCTTGTCATGCTTCTAGATCAAATCAAAACCAAACTCAGGTGCCTCAAACACTTATAATTATGTTTCCAACTTGAGGACCTTTTAATCAAAGTGACTCTAGATCAATCCAATAGTTGTCACTTTTCTGGCAGATTCTGTACCCTTTAAAGAAATATCCATATCTCACAATGTACAGATCCAAATACCACGAAATTTGGTGGAGATGTGAAATACTAAGTCATCTAGCAGCTGTAAAAATTTGAGATTCATTTGACTTTTAGATTGCTGCCAGATTTCAATTCTTCCACCACTGCTACATGCTGAAAACTGCTGCACTATAGCTGACAAGATTCACTCCAAAACTAGAATATTCCTTATCCAATTTCCATGAAATTTCTACAGCACTTTATATCATAAGTGTACAGAATGCATACCAAATTTCAAGCCAGTCCAAATAGATTTTGTCACTCAAACTCAGACTTGATCTCAGCTAGATCAGATTTTCAATATAGGACAGATTTCAAGCAATTGGGCTATACTTCTTCAAAATGAATCAAACTTGAAATCAACTTGATTGAATACATTCACAAGACATATATCCATTCAATCCACTTACTAAGTGTCATCTTATGAACTTATCCAACTCAAATCAATCCAAACTTGATTACTAATTATTTAATCCATTCAATCATCTTATAGCAAGCAACATTGCATATATATCCAATTCAATCAACTTATATGCACCCAAATGAATGTGATCAACAAAGATATACCTTGGTTATCTCATGATCATCTAATTTGCAAGCTCCAACTCATGTAATTGCAAGCCATTAAATGATCTAATAAGTCACCACAACTTGAATATTTGCACTTGTATGTTATAGCACTTGGACTTCACTTATTTGACTTGGCATTGGGATGAGATAAGCACTAAGCTTCAACACTTGACTCAATCATATGATGAATAATATAAAATCAATTGAATCAAGCCTCCAAGGCCGATGATACCTACACACATTCATCCACTTTTTGATGGTACCCAAACTAGTTTGGGTCCTCTCAAGTTAGGAGCAACATACTTAGGCATTGCCTTAGTATGAATAGCAGGATGTTTTGTAATAGCAACCATAGAGGTACCATTACCATCCTTTCTAAGCATAGTATTATCATCAATTGAAATGGGCTTAGAATTATTACCTAGGGGACATGAATGAATCATGTGTCCCCTTTCCCGGCACAAGTAGCAACTTCTTTTAGATTGAGTCTTTTCTTCCTTGCTCATGTGTTGCTTCTCATTGCCTTGCATCTTGAGAGTTGGTTGAGCCTTCTTCTCAAGCTTGGTAGGACACCTTGAGGAAAATTGTCCATCGTCCTTGCTCATCATCTTGGCATCTTGGATTTGCATTGGATGCCTTGCTCTTCCACCCCTTATTGTTTTCTTCTTCATCATCAAGTCACCGTGATGGTTGAACTTGACTTGAGCTTGGGTCTTCTTTTCTTGCTCAATTTGTGGCTTAGGTTGAGGCTTTTCTTATTGCTTCACCAATTGCTTGGTTGGGCACATTGAGGTGAGATGACTGTTGACGGTCCTTAATGCTTACATTTAACCGTCAACTAATCATGGAAAAGGATCCAAATGCACCCAACACCCAGACTTAGGGTTTTATCTGACAGAATTCCACGAGTTTTGGTGTTTGTCTATTTCTGCAGGGGGTTATCAGGAAATATGGAGGAAAGGCCCACACGTCGGGTTTACATAGAGATATTAACGTGTGCGCCAATTTTCTATCATCTAGAAGACTCCAGAAGCCACGGGAATGAACGGGAGGCCGAGCGGGCCCGGGGGCAGGGCGCCCGCCCCCCCCTTGGGCGCCTACCCACCTATAGGAGCCAATCAGGCTCCGCCTCGCGGATCATGCTCCACCGACCTAAAGGATTATGGAAAACCGTGCGATTAAGGTTGGTTTGATACGACGGTCCACGTTCATTTGGAAGGGCTATATAAGCAGGCCCCCTGGCCCCTAGAGAACATACCTCTTCTACAGAATCAAAGCTAGGGTTTCAATTATTCATCCAAGTAGAGAGGATCCCTCTAGTTCATCTAGTTCTAGTTCTAGTTCATCTAGTTCTAGTTCTAGTTAGTTCTAATTGTAATCTAGAAAATAGGGAGAGAGAGAAGAGGAGAGCGGAGAAGTAGCTAGATCTGTTAGATCTTCCTCAACATTATACTTTTCCTGCAACTGGTTCGTTCTTCATCGTTCTCCAAGTTCTTCAATTCATAATTCTTGAGTTCTTTAATTACTTTTATTTACATTCAAGTTATTTACTGGATTCCCGCTTGCATCAAGTGCTCTAGTCTTTATAACGCTAGAGTAGTAATTAATAGATTAGACGTGGTGTTTAGTCTTGCAATTACCTGGAATTGCACCGAATCCTACGAATTGTTGTGGTAGCCCTAGGGTAGTGACAGCCCTAACGGTCGACGTATCCCACCTCGTTCGGATCGGTGTTTGTAGGACCGTAGTCAGAGCTTCTTGGCCCCCTTCTCATCTCTTACTATGGTTAGTGTTCTGATGTCCCGAAATAAATATTCTTTGAAGTAATTCTTTATTCTTAGATCAACTAGAGAACTCTCAAGAAACTTCCTATCTTCCCACCAAAAATAATTATATAGTTATCCTTGGGCGATCTTGAATCTTAATTAGTACACTCACGTTCCCTGTGGAAAATCGATACTCTGGAATACTCCCGGGTGAAAGCTACATCGGTACCCGTGCGCTTGCGGATTTTTCTGTTTGTGTTTAAAATACCCAACAAGCTTTCTGGCGCCGTTGCCGGGGAACGATTGTTCTAGTTTCGAACCAAGTCATCCGTGTATCCTTTTTCTTTTCCTTTTTTTACCACACTCACCTTACCATTTTCACCATACCACATGGATTTCACTCCTATCTATAAATTCTTTGCTCCAAAGGGCGAGTTATTAGAGCCACCACCATCATCACATCTAATTCTTACAGATGGCTACGACCTCGGCCCTGATCTAATAGCCATGATTCAGGAGCAACCCTTCTCTGGGTAAGTAGATGAAGATCCATACACCCACCTTAGAGAATTCGAGCAGTTGTGCTCTTGCCGATCTATTTCTGGCATGACACAAGAAACCTTAAATGGAAATTATTTCCGTTCTCCCTTTTGGGAAGAGCAAAAAAGTGGTATGCTCATTCTGTAGGAGGTGTTAATTGAAATTGGGATGAACTTCGGGACAACTTTTGTCTCGCTTTCTTCCCACTTTTTTGAATCGCTGACCTTAGAATCGAAATTCTTACATTCAAACAAAGAGAGAAGAAAACTTTAGGAGTAGCTTGGGCTAGGTTCACAAGCCTTAGCAATTTCGGTCTAAACCTTTCCCTGCCTAACCATGTATTGTACTACCACTTTTATCGTGGTCTAAACAAGGAAGCTGCTCTTCTCCTCGACATTGCTTCAGGAGGCTCATTCACAGATGAGTGGAGAGCTATCCTAGAGAGAATCCTTGAAAATACCCCTTACACAGGCATTTATGATGAGTCTCCTGAAGAAGAAAAAGAAGTCGAGCCTCATCCTAATCCAAAAGATGAGGAACTAGCAACCGAGTTAGAAATTCCACCTGACCCATCTATTAATTTGGTTGTAGAGAAACCTCCTGATAAGGGAATGCAAATCCAACTAAGGGTTGATGAACCACCACCTTTAGAGCATCCCTTTGAATTCGAGGAAGATCTTTTTGAAGATTATGGAAACATCTCGAATTTTCCTATCCAAACACGACCTCTAGCAGGGACCACTCAATCCGTTCTAAGAGTAGAATATATTGACATAGAACACATCAAAAGCCTTTCGGCTATTCTGAGTTATGAATGGCTAACAGAAGCTGAGCTGTCTCCTAAGGTAGCTCGAATCATCACTTCTTCAACCATTCTTCTGTGCCAAATTAGAGGGTCCGCTAGGAAGGTCCACTACAATCCATATGTTGGGATAAATGTTATTTCCAAGGAGTTAGCTGACACTCTTTATCCCAACAAGTCCATAACCCCATCTCAGAAACTTTTACAAAGTCCATCTGGATTAATTCTAGAAAGCTATGGGGTATTAATGGCAGTTCCTGTTAGAATCAAGGACTCTGGAATATGTCTAGATTTTCACATTTTTGACATACCAGAGATTCCTCTCTTGATTGGCAGACCAATCATGAAACTTCTACAAGAACAACCACAACAAGGTCATTTAGACTTCAAGGTTGGGAATTCCACTATTGTTGTTCCTCTTGCTAGATCAATTAACACGATAGTGGAACTCAAACTTGAACCAAATCCTATTGAGGAGATCTTAATGCTGACTCAAGAGGAGATGGCCCAACCATTCTTTAATCATGAACATTTTGTTCAAGAAGAAGAAGAGTTGGTAGAACCCGTTGAGCTAGACAAAAATGAACAACCTTCACCTCCTTTGATAGAGTTAAAACCTCTTCCTTCTGGCCTTAGATATGTCTTTTTGCACAACAACCCAAAAACTCCAGTAATTATCAGTGACAAGCTTTCCGATTATGAAACACAACAACTTGTCACTGTTCTTGAAAGGCATAGATCAGCATTTGGCTACTCTCTCGAAGATCTCATGGGCATTAGTCCCATTCTCTGCACTCATCGTATCCCTATTGATCCCAATTTTATGCCTTCAAGGGAACCACAATGGAGACTTAACAATGCTATGCGAGAGGTTGTTAAGAAAGAGGTCCTCAAACTCTATCATGCTGGGATTATTTATCCTGTGCCACATAGTGAGTGTGTTAGCCTTGTCCAAGTAGTGCCAAAGAAAGGAGGAATGACGGTCGTTAGGAATGAGAAGAATGAACTCATCCCTCAACGAATTGTCACTGGGTGGCGTATGTGTATTGACTATCGAAAACTCAACAAGGTTACAAAGAAAGATCACCAAGGAGTATGCAAGGCTGATATATAAGTGGAGAATGTATACAGCTAGACTTACCCGTCATAAACCAGAAATAAATGACACCAAGGAGTATGCAAGGCTGATATATAAGTGGAGCTTGTTGGACAACATTTTGCATAAAAAGCTAAAGTATAAATAGTTAAACCTTTCTTATTTAGCATCCATTTAATTCTCATTAACCTATTAACTAGATTAGCACCTGTACTAAGCAATCACTTGATTAATATCAATCAATAATAACCATATCAGGTTTATCAAGGCCGTGATCATCATCATCATCATCATAGAACCATTAAATTATTTAGTGAATGCTACGTTTGCCGCTGCTCTGTCAAGTTCTCACTATCCGGGAGAGACGGCGATTTGAATCGATTCCTATCCAGCTGGAGGGGTATTCCTAGCACTCACCCAAGCATCTCCTGCTGGAGAGCCAACGGGTCACCTTTGGTACGACTCAGGAATCGTGGCTCCGATCAGCGCCGCACTCCCAGGGCTACCACTCTGCCAGGGAGGTCAGGAATTTTAACTCACCTGCCTTTGGGCTTACGCCAATGGTCCCCCGCACACCGCACTTCCTCCGGTAGTGCGCACTTTATACTTGCCGGTCTTCTGGCCTGAGTCATACTACTCGGCTTCGCGGTCGGAACGAGTTATCCGGCCAACTAAGTGTTAGGCATGCGTTCAACATGACAAGAGGACGTACAACGATCGGTCCTTAATCGACACAGACGGGGATAGATGCACACCCAATACCTCCATGTCTTGTTGCTTCACTATCATCATCCCGCCCGGTCTCCTTTCATATTATTAACACATGGTTCTTTTCCACGATAGCAAATATAGCCACCCGTGATCTGGAATCCACCTATATCCCGCAGGTGACAGGAAATCATCTGGCTTCTACCGAGCTAAGCATGGCTAAGCATAGACGTAATCCTGACTAATTAGGATTCAGGTTATATATATACTGGACAAGGAAGGGTGTATATATGCAGCAAGGGTTTCATCCAACTCCTATACTTAATGCAACAATACACATATAACATATATATACTCATTCACTTTAAAAAAAGTAGGAGGCTTATAATGCTCCGGGGCTTGCCTGGAATGTGACAACGAGTCAGATTAGTTAGCTTGCTCCGTCTTGACGGCATCCAAGTTCACAACACTTTTGTAGTCCTCCCATCATCCCGATAGGTCCACCGTCATGCCCTTCACGTGGTTCATCTAGCGTACCTAAATGACATGCAAGATGCAAGTGCATGAACACATGTTTCATAGGACCACATAACACTAATTAACACCACCAAGACATGAGTCACTTAAAACCACACACAATGTAAGTTAATCAAGCATTCATGCATTTTTAGCAATTCTGGACATACATGCAACAGTTGAGTAAATAAATCATAACCAGAGTTCTACAGACCCAAAATCCATGCAACAAGACATTATGGAAAGCTTATAAAATTATATACAATTCATATTTAATCATCTTAGCATGATTAGAAAGTTACCTAAGTCAAACATACATATTTACAGAATCTGGTCCAGGAATTCCAGAGAACAAGCATTTTGACAGATAAACTTTATACCCTTATAACTCACAAACCATTTATCCAAATGATATGAAACTCTAACACAAGCAAGATGAAAGAGTTATCTACAACTTTTGTATAGACAAGTTTCACAGCAAACATAATTTATACTATGGAATTAATTGCACAATCAGGACTGCGCATGTTGCCCCAAACAGTAGGGTACAATTATAGGCAGGAAAACTGATAGGAACTTCAAACAAGCATAACTGGAGTTGTAGCCCTCCAACAAACATGATTTTTAACTTCACAGAAAGCTTATAAAGTTACCTACAACTTTCTTATTCTCATATAAAGATGATTTCATAGTTAACAAGATCAATTAACCCCATGAAGACATCTCTGTTCAAAGCATAGACAGGACATACCATGCCACATTAAACAGATATAACATCATTTTCACATGTCCACAAATTATGATTATGGACTCTCTAGAAATCTTACTAAATAGTGAACAACTTTGTTATAAACATCAAGAGCACATTCTATCACTAAAAATATCACACATAGCAATATACCAAGCAAACAACTATAAAAGCAATCTATCATTTTTAGGACAGCCCACAACAGCTTCTTGTTTAAATCATAACTGGAGTTACATAACTCCAAAAGACATGCAAGAAGACATTCTGGAAAGCTTAAGCAATTATCTACATTTGATATTTAGACATCAAAGCATGATTCTCAACTTAAGCTGGTCGAAATATTAGGATTACTGAATCAGGTCCTAACAGGACAGAGAGCAACCATTTCTGAAATTCAACTTTGAACAGACATAACTCACAAACCACAAGGCCAAATACTACCAAATTTTAACAGAAGCTAGATAAACGAATTATCTACAACTTTTCTATAAACAAGACTCCCAGAAAACATCATTTACGTATTGTAATCCAAATAGTTCCAAAAACTGTTTAGAAACAACAATTGCAAGCAATTAATTATTAACCTATGTTTCAAACATGCATTTGAGCAAAACCATTGTTACCAACAGTTTGCACATATCTAAAGAACACCAGAAAACATGGTGGTCATTACCAAATAAATTTATTTAATGCATTTCTTAATTTATTTGGATAATAAGGTGAATTAAAGAACATATAACAAAAGTGCTCAATAACTTCCACCAAAATTACAGTAGCTTCTAAACACTATCCATAGCCCACTGTATAAATTTCACTGCATTTGAATAAAGATATCAACATCTATGAAAACGACAAATTGCTATTGCAATTAACCATGTGAGAACAAGATAAATCTAAAACTCACATTTTCTTCAAACACATGACCATAATATATATCAACATGATACAACAATATTACAGAATGGTAGTGGAACAACATTTTCTATTTTTACATTTTAATTTGTAATTATAAACTATTTATCAAGCCCTAAGAAATTTAAATTAATAACTCATTTATACTGCACTCAAAAATCCAAAAACTTTTACCAGACATCAATCATCACATGAATACCAAGCCACAAAAGTTTCACTTCAATTGGAGCTCTACAGCAGCAGTTATACAAATAGACAAACTCAACTAGTATTAAAAACCTAGCTGCAAAAATCATTTTCCACAGCTAAAACTTTAACCTAAAACATGGCATATTATAGATCAACTGCAAAGAGAATTTCATAAGGATTCCAAAAAGTCTACATTTGCTAATTTACGATTTTTCTATGATTTTATATTGATTTTCAAAGTTCCAGTATTTTTCCAAAACAAATAGGTCCTCGAAGCACTATTCATCTGAGTCATGAGTTCTGCAGAAACCCCCCTGGATTTTGTAAAATTTTCCCCCGTGGTCCTTGGTCGCGAGGAAAGCAGAGGACCTCGCCGGAGCTCCCTGTTCCGGCCGGCTGAGGCCTCGTCGGCGGCGATGGAGGGGTGGGGAAGCACCAGGAGGTCACCGCACACCCGCTGGTCGCCTTGGATGGCCGGGAGAGGGCCCGTGGCGGCTTGGCCACGTGCACACGTCGGCGACGGCGGCGGTGGCCGGTGATCGGCTGCTCCGGCGGTCTTCCACCTCGGCCGAGGGGCGCTGGTTGTAGAGGAGGAAGAGGCGGAGGCGGTGGTGATGCTGGCTGAGCGTGGGAGCGCTTGGATGAGAAGGAACAGCGGCGGCCATGGAGCTCCAGGAGCTCAGCCATGGCCATGGCCGACATGCTCCCGTCCCTGCGGTGGAGAGCGAAGGAAGGGGCGAGGAAGTGGATGGGGATGTCCGCCAGCGACCCAGCAGTCCAAATCACGATGAGGAGACGGCAGGGGCGCGTGGCATGGAGGTGGGACGTGCTGCCCTTGCATGACGACCACGTCGGCATTCTGTCGAATACGTGGCGCGCGCCGGGGTACACAGAGTGGGACGCGAATTTGGACCCTTTCTTGGCCGAATTTGGACATGGGCCGAAAACGAAGTTTGCCAAGCTCGGCCTGCTCTCCAACTTTGATTAAGAGTGCAAAGCCATTAGAGTTATAGATTAGTAGATAATTTGATGCCAACCTTTGAGTGTCAATGAATTGATAGTGATTAGCAAAACTCGAAATTGATGACCAAAACAAAATCAAACTGGTGTCATCTTTTGGCATGTTCTAGCCCACAATATGTACTCCAACTTTTATTTTGGTACCCAAGCAAGTTGTTCATAAGAATTAGGAGAACGCGGGATGCCAACATGACGAACTGAAATTCCAGACTTAGAAATCCGAAATGCTGCAATTTACAGCAGATTCGATCTTCTGACTATTATTTGACAGGCTTAGAAGATGATTCGGACTTGGGCACTTTAACAAAGTTTGTAGCATACAAACTATACTACAACTTTTATTAAAGGACCTTATACTGTTTCTGCCTGGTTAGTAAGATACAAGGCTCCCAACTAGGGTACCCGAACCTGAGCACCTTGAGGACTTAGCCAAATTTTCTGAGATCCAAAACAACACTGCATTGAATCTTGTGAGCTTAATTTCACTAGGATAGGTACCAAACTGGCTCTTGACCTTTAAATAAAGTTTGTTATACAGAAGCAAAACTACAACTTTTATTTAAGGTCTGACCTCATAACTGGTACGGAAGTCAAACTTTCACTTTGGTCAAAGTATCAACTTGATAAAGCTCAAACTAGGATTTTAGAGCAAATAAAGCATTTTCTTGGCACAAGCTCAACATGAACCCTTCATGACATTTGTTGTAGAGTTCATCTAGAGTCATTTGGTCAAGATTGCAAGGTTAGGTTAGTAACCTAAGGTTCCGTTCACTTGATAAGGTCATTCCAACAAGCATGTAACTTATCTTTTCATTTGACCTTTTGAATCCAAACTTCATAAAACTTTTTGAGTGATCAACCTAGGTAGAGATGGAGATGATACACATGAAAGAAGCACCATCAGCACCCACAAGCTTTATTATACAGGATCATCAAGCATTCAATTGTCGCCACATCAAAGTATGTTTCATACTATCATATATGGACAAATGATGCTTATGCTCATGAAATGTAAGTGCCAAAACGCAAGACAAACACCTGGGGTGTTACAGCCCTCCCCCCTTAAAAAGAATCTCGTCCCGAGATTCGGTGCGAAAGACTTTCAAGGGAAGAGAAACAATGTCATGCATTTCCGAACCTCAACGATAGCATTTGAACATCAGAGAAGCTAAGTTGGACCAAAAGTTTTCTGATACTTACTTTTCATAGTAAACTTTGGTCTGAAGATAAAGCATTGTTACTTTGGGAGGAATTCAAGAAAGCACTGTCCTGTGCACTTTGTGCTCAAAGTATGAAGGGTGGTTCAGAGCATAAGGAGCTACCTATATCATCAATATCTTTAGTGAAACTAATACAAACCATAAGAACCTTGCACCAAGTCACAAGCTTCTAAGGGTTTCTCATTATATTGGTTCCAGGCTCATTCACAACATTTGAAAAGTAGTCTTCTACCAAAATGGTTGGAGTACAACTTTCCAAGCATGCAGTTCTCTTTCTCTGATGACAAAATTGTACTTACCAACCTGGTTGAGGGAATGATGAATGTGATAGCTGACTTTGTGGGTTCAACACATTCCATGATCATTTACTTCAAGGGGATCCTCGTATGCAAACAACAAAAGTTATTTGGGTGGAATCAGGTGCAACTTCTTAGGTAACACATAGAAGGTATCCAAGACATGTAGGAATTGGATAACCACTACTGAAGAAGGATGATTGTGTGACCCAGAGGTCTCCAACAGTTGCAAGTATTCAACCAATTACCACTCAATTCTGCATGAAGCTTGATAAAATTCAGATCCATGCGTCTTCTCACCTCTGACCAAAATTCAGCTCAAACAGGCAACATTTGCATAAGCAGAACATGTACATACTAAACTTGTTTGGTGCTGCAATGGCAGTGTTCTGGACTGACAAGACATCTCTCAACTCCATGTTTAATTCACTTTCTCATAAAACATATCCCTTGTGGCTATCACTCCATCATTACTTTCCTTAAGATTAGCCTTGCTACTAGCAACCAATCAATTGCCTCTCAGCCCAATATTTTCCAAAGCTTCACTCTTAACCACAACAATTACGGCTGATGCTCAACAATTGGTAACCTCCAAAGCTAGGAGATAAGGATTCATGCCTCTTGGTTGACTTTAGCTGTCACCATGATGCACATAAAGATAAAGACTTAGGAAAACTTGGTCATAAGCACAATGGTGATGATCGATGCTTGTTTAACAGATAACTTGTCCAACATTAAGTGTTGGGTGTCCTTTTGGTTCGATGAGGATGACTCATGGTGTTCACTTAATGCTCATCGTCATTGTAGGGATAGTGAAATACTGCCACTTGTCTACCATCTCTTACAGTCAGTTAGTTTTTATGTCAGTGACTTGTTCTTCAAAGGTTAACCTCTAGTTGACTTCAGAAAAATGGCCTATGAGGTCTGGTTGGATATAGGGAAATTTCGATATGATATGGTGAGATTTTCAAGGGAAAAGTCACAAGAAGACATTTCATTGGTATAGTTCCATAATGGATCACGACTAGAAACCTCGATACCAGCGCGTGCCGAGCAGCACATCCTTGTGTCGGCCGCCCACAAGAGGCTCTCGGTTTCGTCGCGGCACCGTTAGCTACTGCTCATGACACCGTTATTGATCATATACTCAATGAAAATTTTCATGTGGCACAAAAGTTGGTTGTATGAACAAGCATTGTGCTTAGTAGGGATAGCAAAGCAAAGGTAGTCACAAGGTTGGGAGTCAACATGGAAGTGACCTGAAGATCCAAAACACAACACAGGAGAACATATCTTACTTGTCGAAGACAACTGATCATGGATCTTGCTTTAATTTCCACAAAATCATTGTGTTAACCAAGATAGTTACCAGATAAATGATTTAACATGAGATCATGATTGATAATATTTAAGATTAGGGAGAATTGGAGGTTCAATAAACGAGATTCAAGAGACCAAGCTGATACTTAGATTAGGGCTTCATCAACACAGCAGCAACATGATCTGTCATGAAAAGATTATGAGGCCCATGCAACAACAGATAAGCATTGCACTAGATCCACTATAGGACAGGGAACCAAGTGGTCTGAGAGGATTCTTGGGGTAAGGTTTTCGCACATAGAAGGAAGACACCCAAGACATAAGCAAGCATGTGAGAACATAGATGAAATTATCTCCAGCAACCATTACTAAAAGCAAAGGTTGTAGATAGTAAACAGAACATGATGGGAATGTGTTGTTATCCTTTATTGAGTAGGTGCATAATCTTCTTAAGTCGAGAAGATAAATCTCACTTATGTCCAAAAAGGCCAGCCATCTCAAACATATGCATCATGTTGACAGATGGCACAGATTGACCAAAACATAAGCAAGCCATTGAGATAGATAAAAGGGTAACCCAGTTAAATGGGTAGCAAGCACAAGAGCTGAAGAATGTTCTTTAGAAAGATACTCACTAAGATGATTGCAGTTAGGATACAACATGAATATGGTGTACCCCACTAACTATGAGCATACCTCCTTCTACATGCACGTGTGCATGTGGTTCAAGGATTTAGGGAATTATGACATTGATGCATAACCAATCCAGTACGTTGCATGATTAAGAATGATTGGCATCATGATATGAGATTCATGATTTGACAGATAACCATTATGCAACCCAACATCTGTTTCTTAGGACAAGGATCATGATACGATATTGTACCACAAAGTAGGTAGACATGATCATGTCTTTTGGAACAGGATGGTTTTTTTTAGATAGGTATCAAGGGGTCCAAAAGAATTTGGGCAAAGCTCAACAAGGACATATCATGGGCAAAAGTTGATATTCAAGAGAACTCAATGAGGTTTGGTTAGGTACACACGCATAAGCTCATGTGTTCTAAGCAAGAAGGTGTTCTTGAGGCAACTTATGAGATAAGCACAATGATAAGGCTGGATGAAAACTCATGGACTCACTGAGGACAAGAGGTTAGACAACTTGTGCTGCAACCACACCTAGAAAGCAAGGCAACCACACATAAAAAGAACTACTGTGTAGGTAACTAGAAAGGAAGAACCTAACATCAAGCATAGCTACTCAAGCAACATAGAGCAAGGCATTTTATCTAACTTTACACAAGCAAAGTGACATCATATTAATTCACAAGTTACTTATTGTTAGAACAAGGGTGACAACAGCAAAGTTATGCATAGTGCAATCAATCATGATGATGCATGCTTCGTCCTATTCGTCCTCACAAAATTACCAGCCTAAGGTGGTAATCACGTTCTATATCGGTGGCATAATACGCACACTCTCGACATATAATTAGTCGTTAGCTACAAACAATCTACGCATTCGTGGTTAGCGTACCTGCAGAAAATTTCATTTCAGCCCAACCTAACAATGATATAAGTGCATGAAATGAAATACTAGACTATAGGTGGAAAGCTAGATGCTTCCATATATATATATCCCAATATATATATTTCAGCATCAAACTACCCGAAATGAGATACGCCTATACATACATAGCGACATGTATATATGGCCGTACCACTAACCCACAATTAAGTACCTTTATATATACATGCGTGTAACATGTAAATATTCCAGTAACCAAAGCTAGCTCTCCCCTAGACCGACGGTTGGACGATCATGCTCTCACAACTCACACTTACCTGAGCGTAGGTGCGATGTTGCAAAATTTGAATCTATCAACATATATGACTATTTCATATATGAGGGCTACCTCTACCATTTGACCACAGGGTAGCATAGTGCGGTCATCATACATACATACCTTGGCCTGGGCGTAGATGTAAATTGATCCATACTTTACCACTCAAGTGAATGGCATCCATACAATAGCACGCCGTATGGACGACGAAATAAAAATTGCAGTATGTAAATTCCCCCATAGTTAGTACTTAACTAAGCCACCTAAAGGTCCTTAGTTGGGCATAGAGGAATGACCACTGGCATACTTAGATTAAAAGTTTGGATTTGAACACACCTATATATAGCTATATGTTGCCAAAACTGATTTTTTTATAAAGAAAAGTTTTGTTTCAAATACACATGTGACATGTTTACTGTTGAACCTTGCTCCGATGCCAGCTGTCACCGAACCGTCCAAATTATAAGAGCACAAGTACAAAAACAATCGCCGAAGTGATCAATTTATCATACTTGAGCCCATATAATTCCGGTAGTCCATCAAAATCACGAGGGATTTCAAACCAACCAACATACAAGCCAAGATCGTAGTGATTCAACATAACAAGTCACACGTTACATGCATTTTACGAGTAGTTCAAGTATATCGGAGTTCGATAAGATTATTACAACTCAAGTTTACAAATAGCGGAAGCAAAGTAATTTGAAACCAATATCACTTTTATTTCAAATACATGCCAGTACCATGGTCCATTCCAACAAAAGCATCATAGATGAGGTAAGTAGGAAGGATCATGCCCATGATCTTACTCCTTCCCTAAAGCAGGAGTCATCCAAATCTTGCAGTAGCTATGATACCTCACAACCTGCAACAAGTGGGAATAAACCCTGAGTACGAGAATGTACTCAGCTAGACTTACCCGTCATAAACCAGAAATAAATGACACCAAGGAGTATGCAAGGCTGATATATAAGTGGAGCTTGTTGGACAACATTTTGCATAAAAAGCTTAAGTATAAATAGTTAAACCTTTCTTATTTAGCATCCATTTAATTCTCATTAACCTATTAACTAGATTAGCACCTGTACTAAGCAATCACTTGATTAATATCAATCAATAATAACCATATCAGGTTTATCAAGGCCGTGATCATCATCATCATCATAGAACCATTAAATTATTTAGTGAATGCTACGTTTGCCGCTGCTCTGTCAAGTTCTCACTATCCGGGAGAGACGGCGATTTGAATCGATTCCTATCCAGCTGGAGGGGTATTCCTAGCACTCACCCAAGCATCTCCTGCCGGAGAGCCAACGGGTCACCTTTGGTACGACTCACGAATCTCGGCTCCGATCAGCGCCGCACTCCCAGGGCTACCACTCTGCCAGGAGGTCAGGAATTTTAACTCACCTGCCTTTGGGCTTACGCCAATGGTCCCCCGCACACCGCACTTCCTCCGGTAGTGCGCACTTTATACTTGCCGGTCTTCCGGCCTGAGTCATACTACTCGGCTTCGCGGTCGGAACGAGTTATCCGGCCAACTAAGTGTTAGGCATGCGTTCAACATGACAAGAGGACGTACAACGATCGGTCCTTAATCGACACAGACGGGGATAGATCCACACCCAAGACCTCCATGTCTTGTTGCTTCACTATCATCATCCCGCCCGGTCTCCTTTCATATTATTAACACATGGTTCTTTTCCACGATAGCAAATATAGCCACCCGTGATCTGGAATCCACCTATATCCTGCAGGTGACAGGAAATCACCTGGCTTCTACCGAGCTAAGCATGGCTAAGCATAGACGTAATCCTGACTAATTAGGATTCAGGTTATATATATATACTGGACAAGGAAGGGTGTATATATGCAGCAAGGGTTTCATCCAACTCCTATACTTAATGCAACAATACACATATAACATATATATACTCATTCACTTTAAAAAAAGTAGGAGGCTTATAATGCTCCGGGGCTTGCCTGGAATGTGACAACGAGTCAGATTAGTTAGCTTGCTCCGTCTTGACGGCATCCAAGTTCACAACACTTGTGTAGTCCTCCCATCATCCCGATAGGTCCACCGTTATGCCCTTCACGTGGTTCATCTAGCGTACCTAAATGACATGCAAGATGCAAGTGCATGAACACATGTTTCATAGGACCACATAACACTAATTAACACCACCAAGACATGAGTCACTTAAAACCACACACAATGTAAGTTAATCAAGCATTCATGCATTTTTAGCAATTCTGGACATACATGCAACAGTTGAGTAAATAAATCATAACCAGTGTTCTACAGACCCAAAATCCATGCAACAAGACATTATGGAAAGCTTATAAAATTATATACAATTCATATTTAATCATCTTAGCATGATTAGAAAGTTACCTAAGTCAAACATACATATTTACAGAATCTGGTCCAGGAATTCCAGAGAACAAGCATTTTGACAGATAAACTTTATACCCTTATAACTCACAAACCATTTATCCAAATGATATGAAACTCTAACACAAGCAAGATGAAAGAGTTATCTACAACTTTTGTATAGACAAGTTTCACAGCAAACATAATTTATACTATGGAATTAATTGCACAATCAGGACTGCGCATGTTGCCCCAAACAGTAGGGTACAATTATAGGCAGGAAAACTGATAGGAACTTCAAACAAGCATAACTGGAGTTGTAGCCCTCCAACAAACATGATTTTTAACATCACAGAAAGCTTATAAAGTTACCTACAACTTTCTTATTCTCATATAAAGATGATTTCATAGTTAACAAGATCAATTAACCCCATGAAGACATCTCTGTTCAAAGCATAGACAGGACATACCATGCCACATTAAACAGATATAACATCATTTTCACATGTCCACAAATTATGATTATGGACTCTCTAGAAATCTTACTAAATAGTGAACAACTTTGTTATAAACATCAAGAGCACATTCTATCACTAAAAATATCACACATAGCAATATACCAAGCAAACAACTATAAAAGCAATCTATCATTTTTAGGACAGCCCACAACAGCTTCTTGTTTAAATCATAACTGGAGTTACATAACTCCAAAAGACATGCAAGACGACATTCTGGAAAGCTTAAGAAATTATCTACCTTTGATATTTAGACATCAAAGCATGATTCTCAACTTAAGCTGGTCGAAATATTAGGATTACTGAATCAGGTCCTAACAGGACAGAGAGCAACCATTTCTGAAATTCAACTTTGAACAGACATAACTCACAAACCACAAGGCCAAATACTACCAACTTTTAACAGAAGCTAGATAAATGAATTATCTACAACTTTTCTATAAACAAGACTACCAGAAAACATCATTTACGTATTGTAATCCAAATAGTTCCAAAAACTGTTTAGAAACAACAATTGCAAGCAATTAATTATTAACTTATGTTTCAAACATGGATTTGAGCAAAACTATTGTTACCAACAGTTTGCACATATCTAAAGAACACCAGAAAACATAGTGGTCATTACCAAATAAATTTATTTAATGCATTTCTTAATTTATTTGGATAATAAGGTGAATTAAAGAACATATAACAAAAGTGCTCAATAACTTCCACCAAAATTACAGTAGCTTCTAAACACTATCCATAGCCCACTGTATAAATTTCACTGCATTTGAATAAAGATATCAACATCTATGAAAAAGACAAATTGCTATTGCAATTAACCATGTGAGAACAAGATAAATCTAAAACTCACATTTTCTTCAAACACATGACCATAATGTATATCAACATGATACAACAATATCACAGAATGGTAGTGGAACAACATTTTCTATTTTTACATTTTAATTTGTAATTATAAACTATTTATCAAGCCCTAAGAAAGTAAAATTAATAACTCATTTATACTACACTCAAAAATCCTAAAACTTTTACCAGACATCAATCATCACATGAATACCAAGCCACAAAAGTTTCACTTCAATTGGAGCTCTACAGCAACAGTTATACAAATAGACAAACTCAACTAGTATTAAAAACCTAGCTGCAAAAATCATTTTCCACAGCTAAAACTTTAACCTAAAACATGGCATATTATAGATCAACTGCAAAGAGAATTTCATAAGGATTCCAAAAAGTCTACATTTGCTAATTTACGATTTTTCTATGATTTTATATTGATTTTCAAAGTTCCAGTATTTCTCCAAAACAAATAGGTCCTCGAAGCACTATTCATCTGAGTCATGAGTTCTGCAGAAACCCCCCTGGATTTTGTCAAATTTACCCCCGTGGTCCTTGGTCGCGAGGAAAGCAGAGGACCTCGCCGGAGCTCCCTGTTCTGGCCGGCTGAGGCCTCGTCGGCGGCGATGGAGGGGTGGGGAAGCACCAGGAGGTCACCGCACACCCGCTGGTCGCCTTGGATGGCCGGGAGAGGGCCCGTGGCGGATTGGCCACGTGCACACGTCGGCGACGGCGGCGGTGGCCGGTGATCGGCTGCTCCGGCGGTCTTCCACCTCGGCCGAGGGGCGCTGGTTGTAGAGGAGGAAGAGGCGGAGGCGGTGGTGATGCTGGCTGAGCGTGGGAGCGCTTGGATGAGAAGGAACAGCGGCGGCCATGGATCTCTAGGAGCTCAGCCATGGCCATGGCTGACATGCTCCCGTCCCTGCGGTGGAGAGCGAAGGAAGGGGCGAGGAAGTGGATGGGGATGTCCGCCAGCGACCCAGCAGTCCAAATCACGACGAGGAGACGGCAGGGGCGCGTGGCATGGAGGTGGGACGTGCTGCCCTTGCATGACGACTACGTCGGCATTCTGTCGAATACGTGGCGCGCGCCGGGGTACACAGAGTGGGACGCGAATTAGGACCCTTTCTTGGCCGAATTTGGACATGGGCCGAAAACGAAGTTTGCCAAGCTCGGCCTGCTCTCCAACTTTGATTAAGAGTGCAAAGCCATTAGAGTTATAGATTAGTAGATAATTTGATGCCAACCTTTGAGTGTCGATGAATTGATAGTTATTAGCAAAACTCGAAATTGATGACCAAAACAAAATCAAACTGGTGTCATCTTTTGGCATGTTCTAGCCCACAATATGTACTCCAACTTTTATTTTGGTACCAAAGCAAGTTGTTCATAAGAATTAGGAGAACGCGGGATGCCAACATGACGAACTGAAATTCCAGACTTAGAAATCCGAAATGCTGGAATTTACAGCAGATTCGATCTTGTGACTATTATTTTACAGGCTTAGAAGATGATTCGGACTTGGGTACTTTAACAAAGTTTGTGGCATACAAACTATACTACAACTTTTATTAAAGGACCTTATACTGTTTCTGCTTGGTTAGTAAGATACAAGGCTCCCAACTAGGGTACCCGAACCTGAGCACCTTGAGGACTTAGCCAAATTTTCTGAGATCCAAAACAACACTGCATTGAATCTTGTGAGCCTAATTTCACTAGGATAGGTACCAAACTGGCTCTTGACCTTTAAATAAAGTTTGTTCTACAGAAGTAAAACTACAACTTTTATTTAAGGTCCGACCTCATAACTGGTACGGAAGTCAAACTTTCACTTTGGTCAAAGTATCAACTTGATAAAGCTCAAACTAGGATTTTAGAGCAAATAAAGCATTTTCTTGGCACAAGCTCAACATGAACCCTTCATGACTTTTGTTGTAGAGTTCATCTAGAGTCATTTGGTCAAGATTGCAAGGTTAGGTTAGTAACCTAAGGTTCCGTTCACTTGATAAGGTCATTCCAACAAGCATGTAACTTATCCTTTCATTTGACCTTTTGAATCCAAACATCATAAAACTTTTTGAGTGATCAACCTAGGTAGAGATGGAGATGATACACATGAAAGAAGCACCATCAGCACCCACAAGCTTTATTATACAGGATCATCAAGCATTCAATTGTCGCCACATCAAAGTATGTTTCATACTATCATATATGGACAAATGATGCTTATGCTCATGAAATGTAAGTGCCAAAACGCAAGACAAACACCTGGGGTGTTTCAGAAATAGCGTCGAGCGAATCGATCAGGGGTCGAGCGCTAGCTACCGTCGAATACGGGAGCGGGCTCGAGCGAAACGGAAAGCGTCGAGCGCAGGGACACTGTCCGCCGCCTGACGCGCGCACGGGAGCCCGGACATTTAATGCACCTACCGTTTCCCCACCTAACACACTAGTCACGGGAAGCGTGATAGGAAACAGGCACCCGTCCCATTGTTCTTTTTGCAGCCTTCCCCACCGAACGTCCCAGGATGTGTCAGGACGCGGGAAACAAGGATGGAATGTCTAATCGGGACCCCCTCGAGATATCCAGGGTCAGCGCTCCAGATATCAGCACGTTACACGGCGTCCGACCTTCGACCGGACAGGGTCCCTTCCTGAGGACGAGTTGGGCGTCGACTGACTACATCTCAACCACTCCGCCGGATTTACCGCCATGTCGTACAGGCGTGCGAACGGCAAACCAGTCCAAGACGGCGCGCAGAGCAGAATGCAGGGGCACGCGTAATCATCACCAGGCTATCAAGATGGGACGGCTCGAGGCCATGCCGGTACGGAAGCCTCGAGTAGGTCAGCGCTCCATGCTGCTATCGACTCCTATTCTGACGCCTATACATGTACCCTGGGACTCTCCTTGGAACTATAAAAGGAGGGACTCAGGAATAGAACACACGACACAACACCACGCAAGACCACGCTCATACGCAGTAGAACACACATACCACACCACGCCTGTATTCACCCCTGTACAAGCACTTAGGTGCAAGATAATACAAATCTCTCTCCCCCGCTGGACGTAGGGCCTTCTCTTGCCCGAACCAGGATAAATCTCTGTGTCTTCTCGCATCACCATCTGGAAAAGGGAGCACGCATACAAATTTACTCGTTGGTGTGACCCCCCGTGGGGAAAACACCGACAGTTGGCGTGCCAGGTAGGGGTCCTGCGTGTTTTCCATCGGTTTCCCACTCATTTCCAGATGGCAGCTCTTGCCTCGCCAATTCCGTGCTCCACGGTGATGTGGTTTGGGAGTCTCGAGTTCATGTCTACGGGCTCCGGATATGACATGATCATACTCTCAATCAAAGGACCGGGAGGAGCCCGTGTTGCGCCAGCACGATTGAGAGCCCCGAGACGCCCTCGCCACCACGCCTCCCCGACCAAGAAGAGGCGCGGACAACACCACCGCCGACCCTCTGCCTCATCACGACCGGCAACTCGTGCGAGGCAGGAGGCGGACCGCGAGCCGGCGACACCATGTGCCGGAACTACGGACACGACGGCTCAGCACCGCACGACGACGGGAGGGGACGCGTCTCGCACACCCTCACCCACCGCTGTTAAGCCACTTCCACGCGGGTTGTTTACTCCAAGAAGGGCACTGCCATTCGGGTTAGACAACGCCGCGGCGTCGCTCGCCAAAGTAAAATGCCCAAACGCCCAGACGTACGTGGAGAGACCAATGGTCCTCCCACGTGACTCTGGAGCACCACAGCCGACGCCCGGACTGCCGGATCTCTCCCAGGTGCGAGGCCTCCGCCGCCTAGGCCCCGGACGATACACGATGACCTCACTCAGGCAGCGACTGCTGGAGGAGGGACGTGGATGTTTCTATGCCGCCGAACCGGACTCCGACTCCGAAACTGATAGCTACGACCCTACAAGGGAATGCTATCACATCAACAGGGCGGTAGAAACTACAGACGAGACGCGAGATGCTGCAGCGGGCGGTCGAGCCCCCGCGGCACGAGAAGACCCCAGGACACCTGGGAACGACGGACAAGTCGACCCCCCTCCACAAGAAGACAAGGCTGCACAGCTAGCACAGCTGCGAGAGCTCAAGATGAAGCTCGACGAAGACCGAGAGCGCCTCGTCCTGCTTGAACAAATCCTTGAGCAAGACTTGCCATATCCGCCGGGCGGAAGTGTTCGCAGGCGTGCTCAAGAGGTGCATCGACAAATCGTCGGAGACGCAGAGCCAGAGCATCCCCTCAGCCGCTTCCCGCGAGTAGGCCAAAACATAGTGGCGGCGACGATGCTACTGTGCAACATGCTAGAGCCGTCGAACTCCCAGGCTCGACGCATTCGAGACGAGGTACAGACCCTGCTCCAGGTGGCGGCAGTTCAACAAGCCGAAAGCTCAGCTTCTCAACGATGAGGAGCTGCCACTGAAAAGCGCGACGAGCAGCCTCAAAATGAAAAGGAGGTGTCAGTCCATCAACAGCCTCCCCCTCGAGGCAGAAAGACCACTCTCGTTCTACCCATCGACAATCAGCGTCGACACGACGCGCGGCATGACATCGAAGAGAATCGACGCCGCCGGCACGGAGACGCGGAAGAGCGCGGTTACAGCGCACATCGCGGTGGGAGGTACGACAGCGACGAAGATCGGGTGGCCCCCGAGCCACCGGGCCCACGAGTGTTCAGCAGGGCGATCCGCAGCACGCCCCTGCCCAGTCCGTTCCGACCCCCGACCAGCATCGCAAAGTACAATGGTGAGACCAAACCAGAATTATGGCTGGCCGATTTTAGGCTGGCCTGTCAGTTAGGTGGTGCTCGAGGTGATGATCGAGCCATTATTAGACAGCTACCCCTCTTCCTCTCCGACACCGCCCGTCGATGGCTCGAGGAACTCCCAGTTGATCAGATCCACAACTGGGTTGATCTGGTTAGGGTTTTCGAGGGTAATTTCAAAGGGACCTACATACGGCCCGGGAACTCGTGGGACCTCAGCAAATGCAAACAGAAGTCAGGAGAAACTCTTCGAGAGTATGCTCGACGCTTCTCAAAGCAGCGCACCGAGCTGCCGCACATCCCTGACCACGACGTCATCTTGGCGTTTGTCTCTGGCACCACCAGTCAAGACTTGGTGCGGGAATTAGGTCGTAATCGACCTCAGACCGTCGACGAGCTGATGGACGTAGTAGCCAACTACGCAGCAGGGGAGGAGGCAGTCGGCGCCTTCTTCAGCTCTGAAGGAAGAAAAGGCAAGCAGCCCATCGATGAAGATGGGACCCCCAGTCGAGGCCTCAAGAAGAAAAAAAAGAAGCAGAAAGCACGGCAGTTCCTGCGGGAGGATTCCGACGATAATCTTGTCGCCGCCATGGAGCGAAAGAAACCTCGAGGTCCTCCGGATGGAGGCATCTTCGACAAGATGCTAGAAGAGCCGTGCCCTTACCATAAGGGAGGCGCCAACCACAAGCTCAAGGACTGTCGTATGCTGAAAAAGCATTTCGACAGTCTAGGGTTCAAGAAAGATGCGCGTGACGACTCCAAGAAAGAGAAGGGCGGCAACAAGGAGGACAACAAAGACGACGATGGCTTCCCCGCCGTCCACGACTGCTACATGATCTACGGCGGGCTCTCGACTCAGTTAACCACGAGGCAGCGCAAAAGGGAGCGTCGCGAGGTCTTCGCGGCAAGAATGGCGATGCCCCAGTACCTCAGCTGGTCAAGCACTCCCATCACTTTCGATCGAGAGGACCACCCCGACAAGGTAGTCGCCCCAGGTGTCTACCCGCTCGTCGTCGACCCGATCATCGTCAACACACGGCTCTCAAAAGTGCTGATGGATGGTGGCAGCAGCCTCAACATCATCTACCTCGAGACCCTCGACCTCCTCGGCATAGATAGAGGGAAGCTCCAACCAAGCTCCGGCGGTTTTCATGGCATCGTGCCAGGGAAAAAGGCGCTGCCAGTAGGTCGAATCGACTTACCGGTCTGCTTTGGTACAGCGGCCAACTTTAGGAAGGAGACCCTCACCTTTGAAGTGGTTGGATTTCGAGGCACGTACCACGCCATCATCGGACGCCCGGGCTACGCCAAGTTCATGGCTATACCCAACTACACCTACTTGAAGCTGAAGATGCCCGGTCCCAAAGGCGTCATCACCGTCAGCTCCTCCTTCGAGCACGCGTACGAGTGCGACGTCGAGTGCGTCGAGTATGGGGAGGCGGTCGAAAACTCCACCGAGCTCGTCGCGAAGCTCGAGGCCCTGGCCGCTAAGGCTCCAGAGCCCAAGCGCCACGCGGGCAACTTCGAGGCGGCAGAAGGAACCAAGAAGATCCCACTCGACCCCAACAACTCCGACGGCAAGGTGCTGACGATCAGCGCCGACCTCGACCCCAAATAGGAAGCTGTGCTCGTCGACTTTCTCCATGCAAATGCCGACATGTTTGCATGTAGTCCCTCGGACATGCCAGGCATACCGAGGGAAGTCACCGAGCACTCCTTGGAGATTCGAGCCGGTTCCAAGCCAGTGAAGCAGCGGTTGCGCCGATTCGACGAGGAGAAGCGCAAGATCATTGGCGAGGAAGTCCACAAGCTTTTGACGGCTGGATTCATCAAGGAGGTTCATCATCCCAACTGGTTAGCAAACCCTGTATTAGTTAAGAAAAAAGAATGGGAAAATGAGGATGTGTGTCGATTATACTAGTCTAAATAAAGCATGTCCAAAAGTTCCTTTTCCATTTCCACGTATTGATCAGATTGTCGATTCTACCGCGGGATGTGAAACCCTTTCTTTCCTTGATGCGTATTCTGGTTACCACCAAATAAAAATGAAGGAGTCCGACCAGCTCGCGACCTCTTTCATCACGCCTTTTGGGATGTATTGCTATGTGACCATGCCGTTTGGGCTTCGAAACGCGGGAGCTACATACCAACGTTGCATGCTCCACGTTTTTGGTGACCACATAGGGTCGACAGTCGAGGCCTATGTCGACGACATTGTCGTCAAGTCAAAGCGGTGAGGGGACCTGATCCAGGACCTCGAGATCGCTTTTAGCTGTTTACGCGCCAACCAGATCAAGCTCAATCCCGAGAAGTGTGTTTTCGGCGTGCCTCGAGGCATGCTCTTGGGCTACATTGTTTCGCAGCGCGGCATCGAGGCCAACCCCGAGAAAGTCTCGGCCATCACGAGAATGGGGCCGATCCGGGACATCAAGGGTGTGCAGAGAGTCACGGGATGCCTGGCGGCTCTAAGCCGTTTTATCTCGAGACTAGGAGAAAAGGCGTTACCATTGTATCGACTTCTGAAGAAGGTTGAGCGTTTTTCTTGGACCCCCGAGGCCGAGGAAGCGCTCGAAAAACTGAAGAAGTCGCTGACCTCAGCACCAGACCTGGTCCCACCTCGACCTGCAGAACCGCTGCTCCTCTACGTTGCGTCGACGACCCAGGTCGTCAGCGCAGCGGTGGTGGTCGAAAGGCAGGAGGAGGGACATGCGCTACCAGTCCAGAGGCCAGTCTATTTCGTCAGCGAGGTGCTTTCGGAGACCAAGGCACGTTATCCCCAAATCCAGAAGCTGATCTATGCCGTAATCCTTGCCCGCCGTAAGCTGCAACACTACTTTCTTGGCCACCCCATCACGGTGGTCTCGTGTTTCCCCTTAGGCGAAATAATCCAGAGCAAAGAGGCCACGGGAAGAATAGCAAAATGGTCGGTCGAGCTCATGAGTGAGACTCTCACTTATGCGCCTCGCAAGGCCATCAAATCGCAGGCCCTGGTAGACTTCATCGCGGAATGGACAGACTCCCAGCTTCCCCCGACTCAGGTCCAGGCGGAGCTGTGGACGATGTATTTTGATGGGTCACTCATGAAAACAGGGGCCGGGGCCGGCCTGCTGTTCATCTCACCCTTGGGCGTCCACATGAGGTATGTAATCAGGATTCATTTTCCCACGTCTAACAATGTCACAGAATACGAGGCCCTCATCAATGGTCTCAAGATTGCCATCGAGTTAGGAGTCCAACGCCTCGACGTCCGAGGTGACTCCCAACTCGTCATCGACCAGGTAATGAAAACCTCGAGCTGCCACGACCCGAAAATGGAGGCATACTGCAAAGAAGTCCGTCGACTCGACGACAAATTCCATGGTCTCGAGCTTGTCCATGTCGCCCGAAGCTACAACGAGGCAGCCGACGAACTCGCCAAGATCGCATCGACTAGAGGCACGGTGCCGCCTGACGCGTTCTCGAGAGATCTCCACAAGCCCTCCGTCGACTTAGGCTCGGGGGCTGGCATCGACGCTGCTCCTGCCCAGCCAACCAACACCGTCGACACACTCTTGCTGGCGGCTAAAGTGATGGAAGCAGCACGGAAGCCTGGTCGACCATTCGACTGGCGCACACCGTACCTCGACTGCCTAATCCGCGGCGAACTGCCAGAAGATCGGTCAGAGGCCCGTCGTATCGCTCGACGGGCCAAGTCATGTGTGATCTATGGCGAAGACAATGAGCTATATCGACGAAGCCCGACGGGGGTCTTACAGCGTTGCATCACCGTGGAAGAAGGCCGAAAACTCCTCGAGGACCTACACTCGGGGGCTTGCGGCCACCATGCTGCTCCACGGACCCTCGTAGGAAACGCTTTTCGACAAGGTTTCTACTGGCCGATGGCCGTGGCAGATGCCATCGAGCTCGTACGCTCGTGTCACGGGTGCCAGTTCTACGCCAAGCAGACGCACCTGCCCGCCCACGCTCTTCAGATGATCCCCATCACCTGGCCGTTTGCGGTGTGGGGGCTCGATTTAGTAGGACCTCTACAAAAGGCGAAAGGAGGGTACACCCACTTGCTGGTGGCCATTGACAAGTTCTCCAAATGGATCGAGGCTCGACCCATCACCAACATCCGCTCCGAGCAGGCCGTCCTTTTCTTCACCGACATAATCCATCGGTTTGGGATTCCCAACGTCATCATCACCGACAACGGCACTCAGTTCACCGGCAAAAAAGTTCTTAGACTTCTGCGATTAGCATCACATCCGCGTGAACTGGTCTGCGGTAGCCCACCCTCGAACTAACGGCTAGGTCGAGCGTGCCAATGGCATGATTTTGCAAGGACTCAAGCCAAGGATCTACAATCATTTGAAGAAATTCGGCAAGAAATGGGTCGAGGAGCTTTCCTCGGTCCTATGGAGTCTAAGGACAACACCAAGCAGGGCCACAAAGTACACTCCATTTTTCATGGTCTACGGCTCCGAGGCTGTCCTCCCCACAGACAACGAGTATGGGTCACCTCGACTCAAGGCATACAATGAGCAATCAAATAAGGAGACTCAAGAAAACGCGGTAGACCAACTCGAGGAGGCTCGAGACATGGCCCTCCTCAACTCTGCCAGATATCAGCAGAAACTTCGACTCTACCACGACAAGCATGTGCGCAAGAGGGACCTCAACGTGGGCGACCTTGTCCTACAACGCCGGCAAAGCAATCAAGGACGCCACAAGCTGACTCCACCTTGGTAAGGCCCGTATGTGGTGGCCGAGGTCCTGAAGCCGGGAACGTACAAGTTGGCGGACGAGAAGGGGGCAGTCTTCACTAACGCATGGAACATCGAACAGCTACGTCGATTCTACCCCTAGAAGTTCTAAACTTATGTTCCTATGTACATTTTGTACCAAGACTTTGTAAACGAATGCATGAATAAGTAAAGTCTTTCCCTCGAGCAACTTCTTTTTGCACCAAAAGATTTACAAGTCATAACCTCGACGTCGGAAGGGGGTGCCGACTATGACCCATCATAGTCAACACCCCCTCGGGGGCTACCTGGGGGACGACCTCCCCCCCCAAGCATCGAAAAAGCCAAGAAATTTTCTTTTCTTAGTAAACCTTGCACGGTTCGAGTAGTTAGGGCGCCTCGAGCCCCTCAAAGGCCGAGGGACAACGAGCCGGAGAACTCCCACTCCCCCGGGCTACAGAAACTCTACTCAGTTCCTCACCCTTGAGGTGATCGAGGTCGTTTTTGATGAAAGATCGAGCAAGGGATACAAACGTTAGAACAAGGAGAAATAAAAGAACCTCGAGCGGAAAGACAAATAAGCATTTAACAATCACAAAAGATATCCCTATCACTTAACAGCAGAATTAATGAAGTATCATACAAGGGGCCACAGGCGCCCCGAGCAGGCTCGCAGGCCTCAGTCCGCGGTACGATCCTCACCACCCTCGCCTCCGCCCGAGCCAGCCTCAGGAGGAAGCACTTCAGGCTCAAAAAGCTTAGCCAACCTTTCCCCAGGAGCCTCCGCGTCGTCGATCAAGGCGTGGAGCCTCTCCTCGTTCTCCGCATCGGTCTTGGAGATGTCGGTGACGAAGCCGTGGGACACCACCTCCATGTCATAGGAGAAGCCCGAGCAGACAACAGCCATCGCCCGCTTCACCCCAATGTGGAGGGCATCCCGCACCCGATCTCGCAGCGTCGCGCCTATATAGCACAGCTGGTCGACCAGTGCGTCGCCTCGAGCGTCCTCCCTCGACTCATCCATAGGCTCGACCTCCCAGGAGGTTGAGAGGTCGCTTATCGCCGTTCGCACTCGGCGGTTCAAAGCAACCTCAGCCTCGAGCTGGGTCTTGGCATTGCGGGCCTCGGCCTGGGCGGCTAGGAGTTCGTCCTTGAGCCCTGTAAATGCCAATACAAGGAAGCTTTAGGAAAAAACTCAAGCACACCTCGAAAAAGAAATCCGACAAAGGAAACATACCTCTGATGCTCTCCTCCAGGGCCGTGTTCTCGCCGACGAATCTGGTGTTGATACGCTCGATCTCTCTGTTGGAGCGTGCCAGCTCAGTATTGGCAACGCGGAGATCTTCGATCACCTTGCCAGCCTGAGCAATGACTCCACTCTTCTCCAGCAATTCTCCCTTTAGACGCTCGATGTCGTCAGAGAGACTGCGGGATCGAGCCCGCTCCGCCTCGAGGTCTTCGAGGGCCTTCTTCTTTACGTCCTCGGCGGCACCCCTGGCGACCTCACTGTCCACGTACGCCACCTTCATCTTCTGGAAAGAGTCGCGGAGGGAGTCCAGGTTGGTCTTGAGAAGGCCCTTCTCCCTGTCCAGGTCTGCAATGACGCTCTTATAGTACAGGGCCTCCTCCCGGGCTTTGGATGCGGCCTCCTCGACCGTAAGAGTCCGCTCCCGCAGCATCGTCGTCTCCTCCTCCGCCCTCCTTGAGGCCTCTCGAGCCTCGACCAAGGCAGCCTCCCTCGCTTTCTTCTCCTCCTCGAGCGCTATGAGGTCTTTGTAGGCCTGAAGAAGCTTCTCCTGCGACTCGAGGAGTTGATCCTTAAGGAGGGGGAGCTACTCCCAGCCGCCTCTCGTGGCGTGAATGAAACTGGACTTGATGCGGGAGGTCTCTTTCATATCCTGCGAACCAAGGGTCGAGCGCTTAGAGCACAAAAACCGAAAGGCTCCATGAGGATTGAAGATCGAAAAACACTTACGAAATAAGCCGGCCCGAGCCCGTTGTTGATAACGTCTGCCAGGAGCCCCACCACATGCTTCATCCAAAGGCGGAGCTCCTCGACGTGTTCCCACTTCTCCGCCTCCTTCCTATCGTCCAGGAAGATGTTAGGCTCGGATGGGTCGTGGGAGGCCCGGATGCGAATCCGATCGGGGCACCAGTGCTCCATCTCCCGGTTGGCCCGTGCCTTTACGCCACGAATGAGGTCCTCGACGGTATCAAGGGAGCCCCCATGGCGTAGGAACAGGTCGACGAGGCATGGGAACCGCCCATCGTCGTCCACCGTCTTCCAGGTACCGTCCTTGGTCCCCGACGTCCTGATCTCGTCCTCCTCAGAGGGAAAGCGGTCCTCCCACGCCCGACGCTCCCGGAGGAACCCTGGGGCGATCCCGTCCATGCCGTAAATCGTCCTCTTGATCTCGGACTCGGGGTCGGGGGGGTGCGCATCATGTAGGCAAGCGCCACCACTCCATCCGCTCGCCCCGGCTCTGCCCGGATCGCGGCGGGTGCCCCCGGGAGGAGCCACGCAGGGGTCGGGGGGCCGTACACCGGCAGATCCTCTTCCTGCTCGCCGGGCCCTTGCGGCTCCGGTGGTATTGGCTGGGCCGGACCTTGGGGCGGGGGCTCGAGCAGTCCCTCCTCTTGGCCCCCCTGCTGCTGCTGTTGCTGCTGCTGCTGTTGCTGTTGTTGCGCCTTGTGCTCCTGCGGCTCTCGCCCGCAGCCCTGCTCCTGCGGCTGCCGCGCCGCCTCACGCTCCCGCTCTTCATCCTCCTCCCTCTTCTTCTTCTGCTCCTCGAGGGTGCGGAGGCCGGCGGGCCAGGGAGTCGGTCCCATGACGTGAGAGGTCGACGCTTCCTCCTCCATAGGGCGGGCGCCTCCAGACGTTTCGTTACCATTAGATGTATCACTGATGGTGATGGGTTCCCCCTCGACCCCCAATCGAGGAGGCTAGGGGGCTCCCTCCAGCACTTGCGTCTGGGGCGCCTCACCACACGCCGGCAGCGACGGGGTACCAGGCCCGGAACGAGGCGGAGCAGTCTCAGCGCCTACTGGAGGTTGGGGGTCGGAGGAGCCTACAAAATAAAGAATAAAGGCCGGTGACTACGATGGCTAGCGCAAGAGCATCACAGATCCCGAAAGTAAGCCTCAAACCTAGCTCCTTGGAGGCGGCTCCCGCTTTGAGCCTCTTCGCCATGGACGGCTGGGCCTGCTCGAGGGTCCGCTTTAGCCTGAGAAAAGATCAGCGTATGAGGAAATGCAGAGGAGCAGGAAGACTAAAGCCACAACATCAAAAAGGCTTACCCCACAGGGAGAACAGCTCGCCTCCCGCCGCCCCGACCGGTGGGCCTCGAGCCACCCCGCGTCAGGGCTCCAGGCCCCTTGAGGGCAAGCGCGGGCCTAGGCGCGTCAGTTCCCGCCTGACGGGCGCCGGGACTGGCACTCCTGCGGTCGGCCTCTCCTTTCTCGGAGGCCGCGGCGCGACCGCGAGTCAGTGGCCCCGTCGCCTGGGGCCTAGCATGACCGCTCTCCGTGGGCGCCGGGGGAGGGCGCGGCGCGACTCGACCAGCCTTGGGCGCAGGAGGGGTGTCGGCCCGAGGGCGGTGAGATCCGCTCGGACCCTCTTTTTGAGTCTCCGTCCGGGGGGCGTCGACGTCGCCTCGAGGCGGACCCTCGAGGATTCGGTCAAGGCGTGACGCCTTCCCCTCAGAGTCGTCGCTGTCCTCGTCGTCATCATCGTCATCGTTGGGGGATTCTTCCTCAGGCTCCCCCCTCTGTTTGGATTTGGCTCGACGCGCCTCTAATGCTTGGCGGTCGAGGTTCTTCTTCTTCTCCCCCTTCTTTGCAGAGTCCATGGCGGACTTTAGCTTTTCGGCAGATTGGCGCCGCTTGTCGCGATCGACCTCGTCCACCTTTACCGGAGGCCTCGAGGACCGGACATCAATCCGTCCTTGCCAAAACAAAGGCATACTTAGAAAAAAAAGGGGGGAAGAAAGGAAACCTAGAATCGAGGCTGCGCGTGAGAAGAAAGCATACCAGATCGATCGAGCCTGCATCTGGCCTCATGGGGAAGCCGTTAACATGCTCTGGCTGAAAATCACCGGCAATTGCAGCCCTGACTCGGGCCGCGACTTCGTCATCCGCCGGAGCCTCGTTGGACATCCGGCATGCCTCGAGGTCCCGAGATGAGACACCAGGGCCCATCTCGTCCATCCTCAATGGTCGAGACATCAATGGGAGAACTCTCCGGTGATGGACGGCCGAGAGGACGAGAGCGGTGGTCAGACCCTCCTGGCGAAGCTTCTTCAGGGCGTCGAGAAGGGGATCGAGCCGAGATTGATGAGCTTGGATGACGCCGTATGTCCAGTCCGTGGGACGCTCCATGATCAAACGGCCCGAGTAGGAAGGCAGGAGGTTTTCGTCGTTCCGCAGGTAAAACCACTGGGAGTCCCAGCCGGCGTGGTTGGTCGATAACCCTACCGGGATGTACTCCCGCGGCCTGTCCGTCTTCCCGTTTTCTGCACAAGATTGAGGCATCCCGCCCGTACGGGCTTCCTTACGCCCATGGTTCCGGTGGGGGCATGGAAAAGCTCGCCCCTGTAGAGGTGGAGCCACAGCTCCCAGTGTGGCATCATCCCCAAGTAGCCCTCACACACGGCGGCGAAGACCGCCGCGACGGTGATGGCATTCGGGGAGAAGTGCTGGAGCTCCACCCCATAGTGGAGGCAAAGTGCCCACATAAAGCGGCTCGGAGGAGCACCCAGGCCGTGGCGGTGGAATTTGGCGAATGACACCACGTAGCCCTCGCGCGGCTGGGGCTCCCTGTGGTTCGCCGGCGGCGCGATCCACTCGGGCGATGATAGCGAGGCGGGGCGCTCCGAATTCCACGCCGACGCAGTGTCGCAACGTCATCCGCCTAAAAAGGCGCGCCCAACGGGCAAAAAGGCGAACCGCCACGGCCACTTCCATCCCTTGTAAGCTAAGGGGCGTACCCGCGAAAGCCTCGAGAGGTCGTAGGCTGGCCCACCGAAAGGGTTCGACAGCCGATCTCGAGCACCGGAGTCAGGGATCCCCAGCGAGCGGTCGAAGATCGAGGCCTGCCTCGAAGACTCGCTGGGGATGTCCAAGGTAGAGTCAAGACAGTCGAGAGGTATCCCCCTGACGGGAGGCATCGAGCCGCTGGACTCTATCGAATGAGACCGGTAACCCCGACCACGTCGACCCTGCTTTATGAGAATGCCTCCGGGCTACAGCTGACCCCCTCGAAAACGGCACAGGTTCTCACTTGGACTACCCGCTAGGAACTCAATCTGGGAGGGAAGACGCAAGCTCTATCGAGAGTACGTCGAAACCTCCACGTAAAACGAGCCAAACAAAACCTACCACCACTGGTGTCGATAGCGTTTCTGCAAACTAGGCAATATAACCCTCGAAGGAGTCAAAAACTCCTTCAAGGGCTCGGGGGCTACCCCCGCGGGGTCGCTCGCGCGCCCCCACGGAAACTCGACCCAAGAGTAAAAGCCTCCACTCGAGCGCCAGCGCTCAAATGGAGACTCGGGGGCTACTATCGAGGGTATCAATAAGGGGTACCCTCACCAATGCACGTAATGAGACTATCCATACGCAGGACGAGGCCCTCGACTCGACACTCTAGCCGTACACATGCGCAGCCATCGACAGCTGTAGCCTCGAAGACGGAAATAGCGTCGAGCGAATCGATCAGGGGTCGAGCGCTAGCTACCGTCGAATACGGGAGCGGGCTCAAGCGAAACGGAAAGCGTCGAGCGCAGGGACACTGTCCGCCGCCTGACGCGCGCACGGGAGCCCGGACATTTAATGCACCTACCGTTTCCCCACGTAACACACTGGTCACGGGAAGCGTGACAGGAAACAGGCACCCGTCCCATCGTTCTTTTTGCAGCCTTCCCCACCGAACGTCCCAGGATGTGTCAGGACGCGGGAAACAAGGATGGAACGTCTAATCGGGACCCCCTCGAGATATCCAGGGTCAGCGCTCCAGATATCAGCACGTTACACGGCGTCCGACCTTCGACCGGACAGGGTCCCTTCCTGAGGACGAGTTGGGCGTCGACTGACTACATCTCAACCACTGCGCCGGATTTACCGCCATGTCGTACAGGCGTGCGAACGGCAAACCAGTCCAAGACGGCGCGCAGAGCAGAATGCAGGGGCACGCGTAATCATCACCAGGCTATCAAGATGGGACGGCTCGAGGCCATGCCGGTACGGAAGCCTCGAGTAGGTCAGCGCTCCATGCTGCTATCGACTCCTATTCTGACGCCTATACATGTACCCTGGGACTCTCCTTGGAACTATAAAAGGAGGGACTCAGGAATAGAACACACGACACCACACCACGCAAGACTACGCTCATACGCAGTAGAACACACATACCACACCACGCCTGTATTCACCCCTGTACAAGCACTTAGGTGCAAGATAATACAAATCTCTCTCCCCCGCTGGACGTAGGGCCTTCTCTTGCCCGAACCAGGATAAATCTCTGTGTCTTCTTGCATCACCATCTGGAAAAGGGAGCATGCATACAAATTTACTCGTTGGTGTGACCCCCCATGGGGAAAACACCGACACCATCCACGCCCACGAGCACGCCAAGCGCATCGCCCGCATCGACTCCGCCCGCGGCGGCCTCCGCGTGTGCCTCGCCCCTGCATTGTCCCTGAAGCTCTCCAAGTACGAGAAGGCCACGCGTCGTTGTTGTGGACATCGCACGCGGTGGAGATCGATCTGCTCGCGTGTGGCCAGTAATGACTAGGCGATCTCCCTCGACTCCTCTTCTATCACGGGAAAAGAACAACGGCACGGGCAATATATGGCATGAGGTGGCTCAACGACGAAGGAAACCGCGTGATGGAGTCCTGGTCACGCGCGGGATCGCCGCGGGAGAAGCGGGCGCACATGTTTGCCAAGCCGAACACAACTCGCATATATGCCAAGCGGAGCCAAGCATTTGGCAAGTTAACTAAAATGGCAATCCAATTTTGCAAAACTGTTGGAGAAGTGTTTTTTAGATTTTTGGCAAAAAACAAGAATGCAAAACTGTTGGGACCTACGAGACCTAGTCAAAAAAGTACACATCGTTTAGTTGATTTTGTATCGATCCATCACTTAGATTTTCTTCCAATCCTTACATGACATGTATCCTGGAACCAGATTAGAATTCAACAGATAAAAGAAAAAACACCTAGATTTTATGAAAACATTAAACAATAAAAAGAGATTGAAAATTCCAACAACCAACACCCAGATCTCCTATTGACGTGCAAACAGAAATCCCAGCAAAGGAACCTGACGAGAGGTTTCCTTATGAGCTATGCATGCCAACAGCTAAAACTACGACATCTGGTAAAAAAAACTTATGATACGTTTGCCTTCTGAGTTCCGCACGCCGCTGCCGCTCCTCTCCATTGATCAGACGCTCGGTAATTTTGGTGTGGTTCAATTGTTTCTTGACGAGTCACTACATTGTGGTGATGCAATCGCCGCTAAATTGCACGGTCCTCGGCCACTACGACATCACCGACAGCCAAACTCACGTAGCCACGGATATGACTGCGATGTATACCCAAGCGACGAGTCCACATCATGTGTTCCTGGTACCATTCATTTGCCCAATTATATTGCTCTTAATTCCCATTGTTGATGAACGAAAAATAACCCATGTTTAATTTACCTCCATTATGGTCATTTCTCTTTCACTAAATATACTATAGAACACTATTAAATACATTATGGAACATCGTATATATATTCCGTGAACATCACTAGATATATCATAAAACATCACATGTGTACTAAGCGAACATCACTAAATTCACAATAGAACATCACTCAATACATTATAGAACATCGCACTTTACATCGCCCTCGTGTTGCAGCCGATCCACTTTAATAAAATCAGCTCTGCATCTATACAAAAGAAAAAACAAGGCCGCTCAATACCAAACAAGTCTCAATAACTCAGTGGTACTTGAGCCTTTGTGTTAACCGTTAACTCCTAGGATCGATGCCAACATGGGGCAAATTTTGTTAAATTCCAAATTTTAATCTCATTTTCCAAAATCCTTTCTAACATTTTCGCCTTTTGCTACTTTGATAGATAAAATATTTTTTGCTGTTTTTCTTACTGTTTTTCCTCTCTATGAAACTTATGCTAAAAATCTTTCACTACTACTACTACCCGTATATTTTATTCACCATACAACTATGTTGGAAAGCCACATGTCCTCCCCTTCTCACCCTCGCCACATGTCCTCCCCTTCTCGCCCTCGCCCTTTAGCTCCTGAAGCTGCATGAGTTGCACAGCCTGGTCGTGTTGGCGTGGGTTGACTGGGTTCAGTGGGTGCTCGTCCTGCTTGGGGGTCACGTTGTTTCCTCCTGCCGTTGCCGTCGATGGTGTCATCATCCATGGCAACGATGCCAACTTGGATGTTGAAGCATTGGCACGTGGGATCGTAATGATCGGAGTCAGAGTTAGGGTTGCCAGAGTAAAAGACAGGGAACTGCCTGCGTCGCTCTTCCTCCATCTATCGCCTCATCGTGCCGATAGTGTACCGCCTTGGGCCTAGCGCTTGCGAGAATCCTAAGTCATCAAAGGCCGGCAATATGGTCACCAGATCCATGGTCGCCTGCGAGAGAGCCCCCGGGCGGTCCTCATGCGTGCCCATACTAAAGCGAACCGAGGCGGAGTGTGTTGAGGCAGCAATGTGGAGGCTGAATGGCAGCCGTTAGCGGGTGGTGAACAACCCGTGTGGTAGCAAGTTGGGTGACGATGAAGCCGCGCGTGCCATGGGGGCGTTGTTGGGCTCCCTCGACGAGAAGAAAGTGAAGTCATGATCCCTTCTCGTTGGAGCGGCTGCGGTTCGCTTGTTGGTTGTCGGTGCCAATTCCCTCAGTGCTAGGGCAGACCTCACAATGGCGAGCTCGCGGCAATAGATGTAGTGAAGAGGAATCACCATCGGGTGTCACGAGCGGGTACTCATCAGCGTCGAGGTGCACAAACCAGTCCTAGAATAAAGTTTATGACTTTTTAAAAAGTTTGAAATTATAAAAATTTAAATCATATAAAGTATAAAGTTTTAAAGGTTCCAGTATAAGTTTTCTGAATTTAAAATGTGTACCAAGTTTTTTTAAAATTATCAAGTTTTTAAAAATTTCCATGTTTGTTTGAAACTACGAAGTTTTTATTTAAAATTCATCCGTTGTCTGGAAGCAGCATAAAGAAATAGATATGTCATATATAGGGACGCACATTTTTTTATGTGGAGCTAACTATTTGTTTATTGGAATCTTATCAAAACTTGTTCAAAAATATCATCAAATGGTTAGTGGACCTGGACCATCAAATCGTTTGGAAATTTTGGAAAATGTGGACCGCTTCTTGTTTATGGAAACCTGGAGCCCTTCTAATTATTTGGAAACCTCCCCACATTACGTGTCTCCCCTTCCCTGTACACACTAATCTAATCTGGTGGGAGATCCAGCAGATAGCTGCACACACCAGGCGCCAGTTAGGGTTTTGGGCTTCGACAGGGAAGAAGATGGCGGCCCCTCCGGAGGGACCGGCGAGAGTGGCAACAGGGACACCTGCGTCGACGTCCATGCCCACACCTGCAGCGGCGACGGCACTTACGTGCAACACAGTAACACCTGCATCGGTGCGCACACCTCCTTCCACGATGTCCAGACCCAAGGCGACGATGTCGCTTTTTCGGACACCTTCGTCCAGGACGGCGACACCTCCTGCTGATGAAGATGGAGGTGACGCTAGCCAAGGACAAGAAAGCCGCCGGCGTTCCACTCAGACAGATGACAAGTAAGGGCACACAGTATCCCCTCCCTTCCCCAAGTGCACCTGGCTATGCAGTTTTTCTCATATATTTGTAAGCATGCTCAAGTTCTTCTCACGTAGCACTTGTGAGGTTAATTTAATGATCTCTGTTTGGATGCTTGATGCATTATTCCTTTGGAGCCTAACAGAGTACAAAGAAGTGTCTAATGTTCATAGGTATAAATATAATACATCTGTTATGTGAATAAAAGTTTCAGGTTACTCATTTTTATAGTTTATTGTAACCATGTTGGTGGAAATTGGAAGGGTGAAATGCAAGCTGAGACTATATTTTTTGCTGACATGCTTTGGCTCCTTTATGCAATGCCTTATCATATTAGCTAAAGTTCATAAAATAGTTCCTGTTACAGAACAGTTGTTATTCTAAGTATCGTTTAATTCTGGTTGTGGCTTTCAACTTGTGTATGCACTGGTTTTCAGCAACCAGTTTGGTGAGGTTTGCCATATGCTATTATCTGAATCAAGAAGTGCATTTTCCTTTGCATCTGATGTGTTTCATTATTTCATCACCTATCCCAAGAAGATGTTAATCCTCCCTGAAGCCATTCTCATGTTGTTCCTTTTTTAAATATTGTTTCATCGCTTGTGCTTATGTTTCTCATTATATTTTGTGACAGCTCGGAACAGACATGGACTATGTCTTTCATTTGCAACGGGGCACCGGGGGGCCAAGAATTTGCTCAGTATACAATAGACAGGAATTCAACCACGTTTGGTAACTTAATAACAATGAAATCAAATTTGGGGTATGGTGCCAGGGACTACTTGTACTATAAGAGAAGATGTGGAAATGCTATAGCAACACTAAACGAGATCGAATATGATGTTGATGCAAATGCAATGTTATCAAGTAATGCAGAGGAGAGGGAGGTCAGATTAGTATTATCGAGGGATCAAATAACAGAGCGAAATGTGGAGATAACACCCATTAGATTGCCAAGAATGGCAACAATTAGTGAAGATTTCACAGATGAGTCAATTAACGATTACAAGGTGTGGCTTAACAATATGCATGAAGAGGGCCAACGCATGGGTAAGTTATGCTGCTGCCCTATCTTAAATGGTTATACTATATTATATTGCAATGGCCACATAATTGATATCAGCATGGATTTCACAGATTTTAAAGATATATGCAGGGAAGACACGGTCAAGACTTACAAAGAATGGTTAAGAGTGCAAGGGCAACTTGATGATATTAGTAATATAACAACTTTTTGCAAAATGTCAACCAAATTATTATCAATCCTTCGCAAACCATTTATATCTTACACATGTGACCTATTATCTTTAGGTGCATATGACAACCATAGGAATCACACAGATTTACTAAATTCAAGTCAAGATAGCAATCCAACACCACTTTTGAACCTACGATCTCATGCTCGGCGTGAGAAAACACTGGGAAATATTAAGCAATGCTCACTGTGATTTTATTGAGGTTCAGTTCAATTGTCCCTATGTAAATGATTTTATTTAATCTCAATATTGTATAATGTTTTGATTGACAAGACTCCCAAAAGAGGAAGGCACGAGGTACCGTCAAAGGATTGGCAGCCATGCACAAGAGATCCAAACAAGGCAGTTAGAAACTTAAACTCCAATTCTCTAGACTTGGAGGAGCTGCAGGTGAGAACACACGCACATTTATTGATGAAATAGTAGTGTTTACTAGAAAAAAAGCACCAATCATTGGAGTAAGAACATGGAGAGATATTCACGAAGATGTAAAAAAATCAATAGCATCTGATATGATGGTAAGCTTCTGATTTGTTTTTGGTTGTGTACATATATTTGTTACAAATTTGTTTAAGAAGCCACCTAGTATTTATGTTTTATGTTGAACAGCATAAGTGGGACATTGAGGATAATGAGGAAAATAGAAAAAAGATATGGACCATCGCAAGTGAGCGTTACAAAGGATGGCGGTCCACATTTAGTGCTACGTACAGGGCGTACACCACCTATGATGTGAGAATGAGACACAAGCCTGAAGAGTTGGACATTGTTGAATGGCACTATCTGGTGTTGTATTTTGGCAATGAAAAATTTCAGGTTTGATGACATTTATATTATTCTTACCAATTGCACTTGATGAAATAAAGGCTATGTTTCAAGCACTTTTAGAATCAACTCCTTGTGCAGAGGATTAGCAACAAGAATTCTCAGAATCGGCAGAATGTAAAGATACACCATTTGACAGGATCAAAGTCTTTTTCTCAATGTAGCTACGAACAGGCAATAACTTTAGAAGCACGCACCCTAGCTTCCTTACATGATGAAATATTGATAATTTGTTACATTCTTATCAAATTAGAGGGACCCATTAACTGGTGATGAGCCAAATGATATGGAGCTTTTTATGTTGACGCACAGTAAGAATGGGCGATGGACAAGCCAAGAATCTAGGAATGTCTATGTGTATAACAGTTTGTACAAACCTTATCAAGTGATGCAAATGGAACGCCTACAATTTTTTAATTAACTACTTTTTACTGTCCTCTGTTTGTTAGGATAATGCAAGCAGCAAAAGAAGGAATCAAATGGAGATGCAAACATCATCTCAGATGTGGAGCAAAACCAGATTTTCCAGTCAGCTTATAAGGAAACAAGAAAATGCAAATCAGCCAAGATCCTTTCTAATGGATAGTTGGCAAGGTACCCAACTAGAAGGCAGCTACTCTCAGAGGAATACCAGTACCACGTCCGTCAAGATGCCGCACTCATGGACACATTTTCAAAGCTACAAGAAAGAATTGAACCTCAAGAGGCTGAAAGGGAGATCGAAAGGGAAGAACATAGGCATCAGATGGAAGAAATATTGAAGTCAAGAGAGGCCGATAGAGAAGCACTTAGGCAAGAGTTTATGTCAATGATGCAAGCAGCACAAGGACAAGCATCCTTACAACAGGTAATAGTAATGTAAAACCTTAACTTGCCCAATAGATATAGTTAATGTGTTTATGTGTCTCTAGGTTCTATACTTGCCCGCTTGTTGAATCTTTTGGTAGGTTGTTGAACTGAAATGGCTCAGGTAGTTGGCTACAAGCCATGCTGGTAGTAGCTTATTTCTCACATATTGTAAAGGCATTTTGGTGTAGCTATTATGTATATCTACTGAAATTTAGACAGATAAACAACATCAATTTTGTACTTTCAAACTCCACTCATAATTTTTCTGACCAAAAATTAAATGCAGGCTAATAAAGATGGGAAACAAATTGCAGAGGTTGCTGCTGCAACAAACATGGTGGAAGGAAACGTAACTACAGAAAGTGAAGAAATATCAAATCACCAGGTAGTTTGAGAACTGAAGAGTTATTAATGCTGTCATGTGATAGTCCATAGTATATGGAGCCTAATTTTCCCTCAAACTATTGATCTACAGGATAACCTAGGTAGCAGCCTGCCACTAACACAGCTCGCAGCTACCGCAGCGGCAGGTACAAGTACTACTCGCACAACTTGGAGTGCTGCAAATAAGTCACAAACAGCCCAAAACAATGGAGGGAACATGACAGTTAGTTTTACTACTACAAAAGCACTTAAGGATAATGCAGCTAAGAAACGAGCATTATCATCCAAAAGGAATCAACAAGCTAGCAATGCACAGGTGATTTTTTAAGTCCACTACCTGTGAATATTTGTGGATCAGATTTGTTTCACTCAGAGTGTCTTTTATATATATCTAATTGACTTGTAGGACTGATCATATAACCTTTACATGGACAATTTTACTTTTCAATAACTCTGCAAATTTATTTGCAAACCTACTAGTCTTTAGGAGTTTTTTTTGCTTTCATTTTCCTCGTCAATATGACTACGAATGCAAGCAAAAGTCTGTTAGTCTCTAGGATTTTTTTCTATTTTGGTTTTCCTCATCAATATGACTGAGAATGCAAGAAAATTGTCTAGGGTTAGGATTGCAAGTTTTATAAGCCAATCTCTTTATCATCTCTGATGCTACTACTACTTGTGTCATATTTATCACCAGAAATGCTTAGGCAGCTACTTTGTTGTGGTCTGAAAATATTATTTACTTGTTGCTGCTCGCATTTGGTTATCTGAATAAATTTGTCTAGGCTTTTGGCTTGCTATGAGTGGATATCAGTTATTCCGTTTTTAATTGGCACGAATACCTGCTACTAAGCCTGTGAACAATCATGATGGCTAAGATCACCTAGTGCTTCTTGTCATGACTGTCTCTAGATATTTTATTAGCTTGTTCTAAAGTTGCCTTGCTGTTGCTCATGTTAGTCACGGAAGGAATTTTTTATTGCCAAAGATCATTCATTAACTGAAAGTTTGTCATTTGAGAAATAAAAAGGAATTGATCATATAGTATTTTGATGGATAATTTCACTTTGAATGAATCGTTAAATTTGTAAACCCATTAGTCTTTAAATTATGATACCAAATTCCTAACCTTCAGAATGGTTTTGTGCATGCCACTATTGCCAATATAATACAATTTCAGTTACCTAATGCGTAGTCTAATGTTAATGATTTTTTCAGGAGCAAGATAGAGTTTGACAGGAGCGCTCAAGTGATGGGATGGTCAATGTCAAGCCAACCTTTGTTACAGTGCTACACATAGCTCGTTACATTTTGATTTGTTCATCCTAGCTTAGTGTGTGTCGGAGACCTTATGTGTTTCAGTTTTGCGTGTGTTATTGACTAGCTTTGATATTGGATGGTTTAATTGATGATTTGGACAAAGAAAGGAAATTTTGGTTTAATGGATGTTTGATTGCTTCATTCATCATATATTGTTTGGCTGCAATTATTGTTTAAAGCTACCAAACAATGCATTGCAATATGGACTATCGTCATAATAATTTGACGTTGCAATATATACTATAGCAGAAAACAAACAATGTGGCAAAAAAAAACTTATACCAACAAAATAGTGGGCGTGGCAATAGAGTCTCCAACTTATAGCAACACAACAATATGCATGGCAATAGAGGGTCCAAGTATAGCAAGCAAGTATTGACCCTGGCAATATATAGGCAACCTCTAGCAACGAAACATTTATCGTGGCCATAGAGGGTTCCACCTATAGCAACTACAATGTTTCGTGTGGCAATAGAGAAGCTTCCTCTAGCAACCAAATATTTGTCATGGCAATAGAGGGCTCCACCTATAGCAACCACAAAGATAGTGTTGTGATAGAGAGGGGCAACTATAGCAACCAAATATTTGTCGTGGTAATAGAGGGTCCATCTATTGCAATGCTATTAATGTGTGGTAATAAGGTCTATTGCAACACCCATTGTCGTTGCTAGTGCACCTATTGCCACTATTTACATATGTGGCAACATGTATCTATGGCAACATCGGGGGTTGTTGCAAAAGTTACTATTGCAACATCCAGAGTGGTTGCTTATGCTATGGTTTGCAACAGTAGATGGTGTTGTAACAAAACTCCAATGTGTTGCAATACGCTAAAACCTATTGCAACACCAAAATGATTTGTGGTGCAAACTTTAGACCACGATTACTATGGCAACGCCTACCAAATAAATTTTTTTGTTGCAATTTTGTCTATGCAACCATTTTTGATATATTGCAACAATTTTAGACCGTTCCATCAGGGGTGAAACCTTGTAGTGTCCATACACCCACCTTAGAGAATTCGAGCAGTTGTGCTCTTGCCGATATATTTCCGGCATGACATAAGAAACCCTTAAATGGAAATTATTTCCATTCTCCCTTTTGGGAAGACCAAAAAAGTGGTATGCTCATTCTGTAGGAGGCGTTAATGGAAATTGGGATGAACTTCGGGACAACTTTTGTCTCACTTTCTTCCCACTTTTTCGAATCGCTGACCTTAGAATCGAAATTCTTACATTCAAACTAAGAGAGAAGGAAACTTTAGGAGTAGCTTGGGCTAGGTTCACAAGCCTTAGCAATTTCGGTCTAAACCTTTCCCTGCCTAACCATGTATTGTACTACCACTTTTATCATGGTCTAAACAAAGAAGCTGCTCTTCACCTCAGCATTGCTTCAGGAGGCTCATTCACAAACAAACTCGTAGATGAATGGAGAACTATCCTAGAGAGAATCCTTGAAAATACCCCTTACACAGGCATTTATGATGAGTCTCCTGAAGAAGAAAAAGAAGTCGAGCCTGATCCTAATCCAAAAGATGAGGAACTTGCAACCGAGTTAGAAACTCCACCTGACCCATCTATTAATTTGGTTGTAGAGAAACCTCATGATAAGGGAATGCAAAACCAACTAAGGGATGATGAACCACCACCTTTAGAGCATCCCTTTGAATTCGAGGAAGATCTTTTTGAAGATTATGGAAACACCTCGAATTTTCCTATCCAAACACGACCTCTAGCAGGGACCACTCAATCTGTTCTAAGATTAGAATCTGTTGACATAGAACACATCAAAAGCCTTTCGGCTATTCTGAGTTATGAATGGCTAACAGAAGCTTAAGGTAGCTCGAATCATCACTTCTTCAACCATTCTTCTGTGCCAAATTAGAGGGTCCGCTAGGAAGGTCCAAGGAGTTAGCTGACACTCTATCCCAACAAGTCCATAACCCCATCTCACAAACTTTTACAAAGTCCATCTGGATTAATTATAGAAAGCCATGGGGTATTAAGGGCAGTTCCTATTAGAATCAAGGTCTCTGGAATATGTCTAGATTTTCACATTTTTGACATACCAGAGATTCCTCTCTTGATTGGCAGACCAATCATGAAACTTCTACAAGAACAACCACAACGAGGTCATTTAGACTTCAAGGTTGGGAATTCCACTATTGTTGTTCCTCTTGCTAGATCAATTAACACGATAGTGGAACCCAAACTTGAACCAGATCCTATTGAGGAGATCTTAATGCTAACTCAAGAGGAGATGGCCCAACCATTCTTTAATCATGAACATTTTGTTCAAGAAGAAGAAGAGTTGGTAGAACCCGTTGAGCTAGACGAAAATGAACAACCTTCACCTCCTTCGATGGAGTTAAAACCTCTTCCTTCAGGCCTTAGATATGTATTTTTGCACAACAACCCAAAAACTCCAATAATTATCAGTGACAAGCTTTCCGATTATGAAACACAATAACTTGTCACTGTTCTTGAAAGGCATAGATCAACATTTGGCTACTCTCTCGAAGATCTCATGGGCATTAGTCCCATTCTCTGCACTCATCGTATCCCTATTGATCCCAATTTTACGCCTTCAAGGGAACCACAATGGAGACTTAACAATGCTATGCCAGAGGTTCTTAAGAAAGAGGTCCTCAAACTCTATCATGCTGGGATTATTTATCCTGTGCCACATAGTGAGTGGGTTAGTCTTGTCCAAGTAGTGCCAAAGAAAGGAGGAATGACGGTAGTTAGGAATGAGAAGAATGAACTCATCCCTCAACGAATTGTCACTGGGTGGCGTGTGTGTATTGACTATCGAAAACTCAACAAGGTTACAAAGAAAGATCACTTTCTGTTACCCTTCATTGATGAAATGTTGGAACGGCTTGCAAACCACTCTTTCTTTTGTTTCCTTGATGGTTATATTGGAAATCACCAAATCCAAATCCACCCAGATGACCAAGAAAACACTACCTTTACATGCCCGTATGGAACTTATCCATACCGACGAATGTCGTTCGTATTGTGCAATGCTCCAGCTTCTTTCCAACTGTGCATGATGTCTATTTTCTCAGACATGATTGAAAAGATCATGGAGGTTTTCATGGATAATTTTACCGTCTATGGCAAAACCTTCGATCATTGTTTGGAGAATTTAGATAGAGTCTTGCAGCGATGTGAAGAAAAGCACTTAATCCTGAAATAGGAGAAATGCCATTTTATGGTTCAGGAAGGAATAGTGCTAGGACATAAAGTGTCCGAACGTGGTATAGAGGGGGACAAAACAAAGATTGAAGTTATTGAAAAACTTTCACCTCCCACGAATGTGAAAGGAATCCGTAGCTTTCTGGGACATGCAGGATTCTATAGACGCTTTATCAAGAACTTCTCTCAAATTGCTAGACCCCTAACTAGTCTCCTAGCTAAGGATGCACCTTTCATCTTTAGTGATGAGTGTCATGAATCTTTTCAAACTCTTAAGAAGTCTTAGCCCTAATTATCCAACCACCTGATTGGAATCTTCCTTTTGAGATAATATGTGATGCTAGCGATTTTGCGATTGGTGCCGTTTTAGGACAAACCAAGGATAAAAAGCATTATGCCATATCCTATGTTAGCAAAACCTTGTCTGGACCACAGCTCAATTATACTACAACTGAAAAAGAGCTTTTGGCTGTTGTCTTTGCTATAGATGAGTTTAGATCTTACTTAGTGGGGGCAAAGATAATCATCTATTCAGACCATGCTGCTCTCAAGTACCTCCTCACTAAGAAAGATGCTAAGCCTTGTCTAATTCGATGGATTCTTCTACTCCAAGACTTTGTCATAGAAATCCGAGATAGGAAGGGAGTAGAGAATTCCGTAGCCGACCACTTGTCTAGGCTTCAATATAAGGAAACACATGATGAGCTTCCCATAAATGACTACCTAAGGGATGACACCCTGCTTAAGATAACACATGGAGATCCATGATACGCAGACATCGTAAACTTTATAGTAAAAGGCTATGTCCCACCGGGTCCAAACAAAAGGAAGTTGCTTCACGATAGTCGTTTCCACCTTTGGGATGAGCCATATGTTTTCCGAGTCTGCGCTGATGGACTCTCGAGAAGGTGTGTTCCAATGGCTGAGGCTACTCAAATTATGGAAAGATGACATGCCTCGCCACATGGAGCATTCCGGACACATGCTAAAATTTGGCAGAGTGGCTTTTTCTAGCCAACGATGTATGAAGATATAAAGGACTTTGTCAGGAGATGCCACCGATGTCAAAAACATGGGAATATCAACTCACAAAATGAAATGCCTCTCACAAATAATCTTCAAGTAGAACTTTTTTCGATGTACGAGGCATTGATTTCATGGGGCCATTCCCTATGTCCAGGAATTGCGAGTATATCTTAGTAGCTGTGGACTATGTGTCCAAATGGGTAGAAGCCCTACCTTGTCGATCAGCTAATTCAAAACATGCCTAGAGAATGTTCCATGAAGTAATCTTTCCTCGCTTTGGTATACCCTGGATAGTTATAAGCGATGGAGGTTCCCACTTCATCGACAAAATCTTCCAGAAGTACCTAGCAGATCATGGAGTTTGACACAACGTTGCAACACCATACCATCCTCAGACTAGCGGTCAAGCCGAAATATCTAATTATCAAATCAAAAATATTTTACAAAAGACCGTAGATGAGATGGTTAAGGGGTGGAAGGACAAACTTCCTGATGCACTTTGGGCATATAGAACTGCATTCAAAACAACCATAGCCATGTCACCTTATCAGCTTGTATATGGAAAAACTTGTCATTTGCCTGTGGAGGTAGAGTTTAAGGCTCATTGGGCACTCAAGAAATGGAACATGGATCTCCAACTCGCTAGCGAGAATCGTCTGATGCAACTATCTGAGCTAGAAGAATGGAGAGAGAAAGCCTACCACAATTCAAGGATCTATAAAGAGAGAACAAAATGATGGCATGATAAGAGAATCAAGCACAAGGAGTTTAAGCCTGGAGATAAGGTTCTACTAATTATTTCAAGAGTTAAGCTCTTTGGGCATGGTAAGCTACGAAGTAAGTGGGATGGACCATACAAGGTTATTGACACTTCAATTCATGGAGCCAAAACGACATAGGTAACACTTTAAAGGTAAATGGTCAACGCTTGAAAATCTATCTCGAGCCACAAAACAACCTGGTAGAGGAACTTGATGTGATTGAGTTCATAGAATTCTCACATTAAGCTCTCATAAGCTCTAGACAATTACCTAACCCTTAATATGCTCCACGAGTTTTGTTGTCTATTTGGGTTGTGCAGGATTTTGAGATTTAAGAAGAGTGAGGCTGAACATGCAGGCCACAAGAGTGAACGACTATGTCAACATCCAGCTTGGGGGAGGCACTCCCACGTGTATCTAGATAAGTATTACTTTTCTTTCTTGGTTTTATTTACTAGTATTTGGAAATAAATAAAAAAATGCATAACCATGAAACGAAACAAAGTTTTTCTTTTGAGTAATATACAATAGTTTTGTGTAATCCTAAGTTTTAAATAAAATAAAAAGAAAGTTTGATCCAAGTCATGCTAAAACTTTTAAAGCTCTACTTATATATCTTTCGAGAAGAAGGCAAATGCCTCAGTTTTATTTTGGAAACTTACAAAAAACTCCAGAACAAAGGTAAGACAAAGAACTTGAGACATAGTGCTTGACTTGATCGTTCTGTTTTTCAATCACTTAAGACCTTAGTGATAATTTTAAAACCCTATAGTAAGAGGCATACAAGTAACCCCTATTTTCTTGCTGATTTTAGCTTTGCTCAGGGACGAGCAAAGGTTAAGCTTGGGGGAGCTTGTTGACGGTCCTTAATTCTCACATTTCACCGTCAACTAATCATGGAAAAGGATCCAAATGCAACCAACATCCAGACTTAGGGTTTTATCTAACAGAATTCTACGAGTTTTGGTGTTTGTCTATTTCTGCGAGGGGGTTATCAGGAAATATGGAGGAAAGGCCCACACGTCGGGTTTACATAGAGATATTAATGTGTGCGCCAATTTTCTATCATCTAGAAGACTCGAGAAGCCACGGGAACGAACGGGAGGCTGAGCGGGCCCGGGGGCAGGGCGCCCGCCCAGCTACAGGAGCCAATCATGCTCCGCCTCGCGGATCATGCTCCACCGACCTAAAGGATTAAGCAAAACCGTGCGATTAAGGTCGGTTTGATTTGACGGTCTACGTTCATTTGGAAGGGCTATATAAGCAGGCCCCCTGGCCCCTAGAGAACATACCTCTTCTACATAATCAAAGCTAGGGTTTCAATTATTCATCCAAGTAGAGAGGATCCCTCTAGTTCATCTAGTTCTAGTTCTAGTTCTAGTTCTAGTTCTAGTTCTAGTTCTAGTTCATCTAGTTCTAGTTCTAGTTAGTTCTAGTTGTAATCTAGAAAATAGGGAGAGAGAGAGAAGAGGAGAGCGGTGGAGGAGCCGGATCTGTCAGATCTTCCTCAACATTATACTTTTGCTGCAACTGGCTCGTTCTTCATCGTTCTCCAAGTTCTTCAATTCATAATTCCTGAGTTCTTTAATTACTTTTATTTACATTCAAGTTATTTACTGGATTCCCACTTGCATCAAGTGCTCTAGTATTTATAACTCTAGAGTAGTAATTAATAGATTAGACGTGGTGTTTAGTCTTGCAATTACCTGGAATTGCACCCAATCCTATGGATTGTTGTGGTAGCCCTAGGGTAGTGACAGCCCTAACGGTCGACGTATCCCACCTCGTTCGGATCGGTGTTTGTAGGACCGTAGTTAGAGCTTCCTAGCCCCCTTCTCATCTCTTTCTGTGGTTAGTGTTCTGATGTCCCGAAATAAATAATCTTTGAAGTAATTCTTGATTCTTAGATCAACTAGAGAACTCTTAGGAAACTTCCTCTCTTCCCACCAAAAATAATTATATAGTTATCCTTGGGCGATCTTGAATCTTAATTAGTACACTCACGTTCCCTGTGGAAAATCGATACTCTGGAATACTCCCGGGTGAAAGCTACATCGGTACCCGTGCGCTTGCGGATTTTTCTGTTTGCGTTTAAAATACCCAACAATGACCCCAAGTGCGGCACTTGAAGCACTTGACATGCTCAGCCTCTCTTCTTCTTTTATCTTCTTGAGCTTCTCTTTGTTTGGGCAACCATTAGCAAGATGTCCCACTTCATGGCACTGATAGCACATGAAATGATAAAGCTTCCTCTTTTCTTGCTTTCTCTTGCCCTTTGTCATTTTCTTCTTGAAGCCAAGGCCACACTTGTCACCATAGTTTCTTTGAGTCTTCAATATATGCTCAAAGGTGACTTTTGAGAAGTAGCACCTCTCCAACTTGTTGTTCAAATTCTTCACTTGTTCATTAAGCTCATTGTTCTCCTTCAAAAGGTTAGTCTCAGAAGACATAGAAGTAGAACAAGCATCTAAATGTGAAGAACAAGGTATAGAAAATAAATCATCACAAGAGGTGGATACATGCTTCTTCCCTACATCACAATGGTTAGTAACACTATGTGATTGATCATTTGACCCAAGTGATGAGCTCTCACTAGTTTTAATTTCTTCATTTGAAATCTTCTTAGTGAGGAAAGCATGATCTTTTACTAAGTTATCATGAGTAACACAAAGTTCCTCATGAACCAATTTTAGCTCCTCATGTGAATAAGTGGTAACATAAAGTAGATGCTTTTGTTGTTCACATGTGGTCTTTAGAAATGAGTTTTCGTTTTTCAATTTACTTGTTTTTGCCATCTCATTTCTTAAAGCTTTAGTGAGTCTACATACAAGCTCAAAATTTGGATCATCACAATCAACAATCACACTTCCAATAGATACCTGCCGTCACGAAGAGATATGGAGGAATGTGATGAAGTGGATGAGCTTGTAGAAGCATCACTCTCATAGCCATCATCTTCATCCTCACTTGACCATGAGGTGGAGCAATCCTCCACAACCACCATGTTGTGGTCTGCTTAACATCCTCACGTGCATCCACCTTTGGCACATCATCTTCTTTGGTAGTCGCCCCATATTTCTCATTGAGATAACTCCAAATCTCATGAGCGGACTTCATATCCATGATCTCACCAAATATGTTATATTTCATGGATGAATAGAAGATGTTAGTAGCTTGGTAGTCAAGATGTATACATTTCTCTTGTGCTTGAGTTAGATTCTCTTCATCCAACACATGAGAAAGGCCTACATCTACCATCCACCACATTTGAGGAGAAATAAACTTAAAATTGCATGTCATCCTATCTCTCCACTGTGCAAAGTGTGTGCCATCAAAAATGTGTGGACACTCAACATCTAGCCCATAAGCCGCCATCCTCTTGGATCGGTGAAGACCACAAAAGAGAGACCTTGCTCTGATACCACTTGAAGGGTCGAGATGGCGGACTAGAGGGGGGTGAATAGTCCTTTCTAAAAATTATTACGTCGGCTAATCGAAACAAATGCGGAATTAAAACTATCGGTCTAGCCAAGACTACACCCCTCTATCTAAGTTCTCTAACACCTTGAAAAGATCCTAAACAAGCAAGCAAGGTGCTACCTTAGCAAGAGCTCACCTAACCAATTCTAGGAGCAAGGTCACACAAACCTATGCCACTAGTACTTTGCAAGACCGGGGAGCTCCTACACAACTAGCAAGCAAAAGCACAAAGCTCCTAAGCTCACTAGCAAAGCTCAATAACAAGGCAACCAATGCCAAATTAGAGAGCGCAAATTGCTTAGCTACACAAACTAAGAAATGTGACTAACAAGGTTACACAAACCAAATTAGCCACGCAAGGGAACTACTTTAGATACACAAGTAAAAAGGTAACTAGCAAGCTACACACGCTAACTAATTACAAGAGCAACTACACAAGTATAGGTATATGAATGTAAGAACAAGCTTGTGTTAGGGACTTGCAAACCAACAGGAAGAATAATGTTGACACGATGATTTTCTCCCAAGGTTCACTTGGTTGCCACCAAGCTACGTCCCCGTTGAGACAAGCTCCAAGGTTGTCGCCGGTCCTCTTGCTAGTGGTGACCCGCAAGTCACACTCTCCCACGTGGAGTGCTTACCATAAGCTCTAGCACTTGAACCAGCTGGACCACTTGTCACTCTTCACGTCTCGCTCAACTAGAGTTGCTCTTCGCAACCCCCGCGGGGTGAGCACCGTACCCCTCACAATCTCTTCTCCGGAGCACCGCACAATCTCCTTGCGTGCTTCGACGGAGTCACAAGCCACCAAGCCGTCTAGGAGGTGGCAACCTCCAAGAGTAACAAGCACCACCGGCTTGCAACACAAACACCTAGTGCCACTCGATGCAATCTCTCAATGCAACGCACTAGAATCGCTTACTCACATAATCGGATGATCACTAACAAGCATATGTGAGTTAGAGGCTTCACTAGCACTCCCCAAGCATGGACACTAAGTCCCAAGGGTGCTCAGCATAAGCCAAGGCCAGCCACCACTTCTATTTATAGCCCCAAGGGCTAGACTAGTCGTTGCCTCTTTACTAGGCAAAAGTCGTGAGCACCGGACTCACTGTAGGGAGCCACCGGACGCAGGAACAGTGTGTTTGGTGCTCCAAAAACAGCCATGTGTCACTAGCCGTTTGAACTCAACCGTTGCTTCCAACGGCTAACACGCACACCCGCCTGGAACAGTAGCACCGGACACTCTGCTGCTTCACACCAGACGCGTCCTGTGTGCACTGGACTCGTATGTAGAGAGCAACACAAACTTGCAGCAGCACCGGACTCACAGCGTCCTGTGCGTGCAGTTCAAATTGTTAGGTTGCTAACTTCTAGCTCCGAACTCCGAATTCGATGATCTTGGACATTTTGGAAAGCTTACGTAGAGTGTTGTCCAATCTATATGAATACTCAATCCAAATAAAAATTGATCAATGCAGTATTCCAATCTAAAAACAATCCTAATGTCCAGAGAGCACTGAAAGACTTTTCTCTCTTCTCCAAGTTGAACAAAATCAACTCCAACACATTCTCCTTTGCAAATGTGCCAACACCACCAAGTGTACACCACCATGTGCAAGTGTGTTAGCATTTTCACAAATATTTTCCCAAAGGAGTTAGCCTCTCAACTTGCCACGCCAGTCGATTCTAACACCTATGCAAAGTTAGATCGCTCAAGTGGCACTAGATGACCGAAATGCAAACAAGTTTGCCCCTCTTGATAGTAAAGCCATCTATCCTAAATGCGGTCATAAACTTCTCTACACACCTATGACCAGTGAAATGGAAATACCCCTAGGTTATACTTTTGCCTTGCGCTTTCCATTTCATCTCCTCCAATGTTGATGCCACACATGCACCAACCAATCACCAAATGATATGATCCACTTCATATCATCATGTGACCGTATTGGTTCATCGATCTTGACCTCACTTGCTCTTCACCGTTGCCTCGGTCCATCGGCGCCAAGTCTTGCTCAAGCTTCACCGTCACACGTGGTCCCTCGCTTCAAAGCCTCCGACTCGCCCTTCACTTTGCAACCGGTCCATCGATCCAAGCCTCGTCTTGATCTTCTCCACCTTGGTCACATGACTCCATGTCATGTCTCATATGCAATGAGCTCCTCCATCATCACATCATCACATGTGGACTAATCGTCTATATATCTCACATAAACACTATTAGTCCACCTAAGTTGTCACTCAATTACCAAAACCAAACAAGGACCTTTGAACCGGACAATATATAGTCTCAGCTACATGAGTCATGAATACAAAGTTTGTCCATCTCATCAAGATACACATTTGGTGTAATGGTCAACTTTTCATCTGAAAGAGTTTTGACCACTCAAATTTTAAAATTTCAAATTTTCACAACTATACGCATGTTTTTGCAACCATAGACGACCCCAACTCAAAAGTCATGAATAGCAAGTTTCATCCAGTCACCAAGATCTACATTTGACACATAGGACATTTTTACATTTGACAAAGCGTTACGAAAGTATAGTTCTAAATCCACAGGTATCACATATAGTTTCATAAAGTTTCTGTGAGATTCAAGACTTTGTGACTAGAGTTTACCAACCCTTTCTCAAACACAAAAATTTCCATTGTATGGAATGTGTATCTTGATGAGCTCTAACACCCTTGTATTCAAAAGTTTTTCATTTGAGGTCATTTAGTGCCTCGTTTGACCAGGTTTGACCAAGTCAAGCCTTAGATTTATAAAACATGTGACTAGAGTTTAATGAAACTTTTCCAAATGTAAAACCAGACTATGTATAAAATGTAGACGTTGATGAGGTCTAACTGCCTTGTATTCAAAAGTTTTTCATTTGATGTAATTTAGTGCCTAGTTTGACTAGGTTTGACCAAGCCAAATCTTGGATTTTTCTAAAAAGACACTTTGACCAGACCATAGATAGTCTCAGCTACATAAGTCATGAATACAAAGTTTGTCGAGCTCATCAACACACACATTTGGTGTAATGGTCAACTTTTCATCGCAGAGAGTTTGGACCACTCAAATATTGAAATTTCAAATTTTCATAGCTACACGCATGTTTTCGAAACCATAGACGACCCCAACTTGAAAATTCCTAAATAGCAAGTTTGTTCCACTCATCAAGATCTACATTTGATACATACGACATTTTTGCATTTGAGAAAGCATTATGAAAGAATAGTTATAAATCCATAGGTCTCACATATAGTTTCATAAAGTTTGTCTAAGATTCAAGACTTTGTGACCAGAGTTTACCAACCCTTTCTCAAACGCAAAAATTTCCTATGTATCGAATGTGTGTCTTGATGAGCTCTAACACCCTTGTATTCAAAAGAAGTTTTTCATTCGAGGTCATTTAGTGCCTCGTTTGCCCAGTGCTGACCATGTCACACCTTGCATTTTCAAAATATGTGACTAGAGTTTATTGAAACTTTTCCAAATGCAAAAATGGACTATGTATAAAATGTAGACCTTGATGATATCTAACTCCTTTGTATTCAAAAGTTTTTTATTAGAGACCATTTAGTGCCTAGTTTTACCAAGTCAAATCTTAGATTTTTCTAAAAATATTTTGACCAGACCATAGATAGTCTCAACTACAAAAGTCATGAATACAAAGTTTGTCCAGCTCATCAAGATTCACATTTGGTGTAATGGTCAACTTTTCATCTCAGAGAGTTTGACCCACTCAAAATTTGAAATTTCAAATTTTTACAGCTATACGCACATTTTCGAAACCATAGACGGCACCAACTCGAAGAGTCATGAATAGCAAGTTTGTTCCACTCATCAAGATCTACATTTAATACATAGGACATTTTTATATTTGACAAAGCGTTACGAAAAGTTTAGTTCTAAATCCACATGTCTCACATATAGTTTCATAAAGTTTGTGAGAGATTCAAGACTTTGTGATCTACGTTTACCAACCCTTTCTCAAACGCAAAAATGTGCTATGCATGCAATGTGTATCTTGATGAGCTCTAATAGCCACATATTCAAAACTTTTTCATTTGAGGTCATTTAGTGCATCGTTTGACAAGGTTTGACCAAGTCACACCTTGCATTTTTAAAACATGTGACTAGAGTATACTGAAACTTTTCCAAATGCAAAACTGGACTATGTATAAAAGGTAGACCTTGATGAGATCTAACTCCATTGTATTCAAAAGTTTTTTATTTAAGGCCATTTAGTGCCTAGTTTGACCAACTTTGACCAAGTAAAATCTTGGATTTTTCTAATAAGACACGTTGACCGGACCATAGATTGTCTTAGCTACATAAGTCATGAATACAAAGCTTGTCCAACTCATCAAAAATACACATTTGGGGTAATGGTCAACTTTTCATCTGAGAGAGTTTGGACCACTCAAATTTTGAAAAAATTCAAATTTTCACATCTACACGCATGTTTTCAAAACCATAAACGGCCCCAACTCGAAGAGTCATGAATAGAACGTTTGTTTCACTCATCAAGATCTACATTTAATACATAGAACATTTTTGTATTTGACAAAGCGTTATGAAAGTGTAGTTCTAAATCCATAGGTCTCACATATAGTATCATAAAGTTTGTGAGAGATTCAAGACTTTATGACCTACGTTTACCAACCCTTTCTCAAACACAAAAATTTCATATGTATGAAATGTGTATCTTGATAAGCTCTAACACCCACGTATTCAAAAGTTTTTCATTTGAGGTCATTTAGTGCCTCGCTTGACCAGGTTTGACCAAGTCACACCTTGGATTTTTAAAACATGTGACTAGAGTTTACTGAATCTTTTCCAAATCCAAAAATGGACTATGTATAAACTCCTTTGTGTTCAAAAGTTTTTTATTTGTGGCCATTTAGTGCCTTGTTTGACCAAGTTTGACCAAGTCAAATCTTGGATTTTTTTTTGAAAATATATTTTGACCGGACCATAGACAGTATCAACTACCAATGTCATGAATACTGTTAACACCGTTTTTTGGCAAGAGTCAAGATGGTTAAGGAAAACAGATCGGTAGTGGGGAAGTTGTTGTGCCAAATCGACGGAAGAGTGCCGATAGCCGATTCGGATGATGCCGATGATAAAATAATGGTTGATAGGAGCATTCTAGTGGCCTGGGGTTGGAGATGACGACTATAGATTGTTGCTGATTGATCGCCGATGTCGTTGAAGACTTGGAACAAAAACCCGATGAAGACTTGAAGCAGGAACCAATGAAGACTTCATTGTAATAAGGATGGACATAGGAGAAGATAATTATTGTTTCTTTTTCCATAATTATCTAGATATGCCATATATGTAAGAGTCCCGTTTACTTTAGTTAAATCTTAGTCGTGTTCGGTTGTAACTCTTAGGGGCTAGGGTATAAATATGAACCCAGCGGCAATGTAATGAAAGAATCAATCAATACCAAACACAACTTTTACATCTACTTTTACATCTACTTTTCAACGACGTTGTCAGCTCGCATACTTTTTTCTATTTACGAGTTCTCAAGGATTCGGTGAGTCATACTCGACGATTTCTCGAGTTCCGTGTGAGTACCTCTTGGCCGTGACATCCGGGCGCATCGCTATTGTCGGGACAAAAGTATTCAAGTTATCACCTTTGCCGGTTGCTAGGTCAAATCGACTGGCACGCCTTAATATCAAAATTGGGTATTAGCCCTTTATGTTTGTAGATTTATTTTTGCATCAACACATCTTTTTGCATGCCTAGTGGGACCACATCAACGAAGATAGACATGGCTACTTCTGATCTTGACACAGACAACATCATCGTTGTGACAGAAGCCAATCACAGGGAAGAACAGAAGCAAGCTATGGAGAGGGATATGTGTTGACGGTCCTTAATTATCAAATTTAATCATAAAATAAATAAAGAAAAGGATCCAAATGTAACCAACACCCAGACTTTGGGTTTTACGTGACAGAATTACACGAGTTTTGGAGAGGGATATGTGTTGACGGTCCTTAATTATCAAATTTAATCATAAAATAAATAAAGAAAAGGATCCAAATGTAACCAACACCCAGACTTTGGGTTTTACGTGACAGAATTACACGAGTTTTGGTGTTTGTCTGTTTGTGCAGAGGGTTATCAGGAAATATGGAGGAAAGGCCCACACGTCGGGTTTACATAGTGATATTAACGTGCCGCACAATTTTCTATCATCTAGAAGACTCTAGAAGCCACGGGAACGAATGCGATGCCGAGCGGGACCGGGGACAGGGCGCCCACCCTCCCCTCTTGGGTGCCCGCCCTGTCATCTGGACCAATTAGGCTCCGCCTCACGGATTATGCTCCACCGCCTTTGAGGATCAAGGAAAACCGTGCGATTAAGGTCGGTTTGATCCAACGGCCCACATTCATTTGGAAGAGCTATATAAGCAGGCCCCCTGGCCCCTGGAGGAGGCAACCCTTCATCCTTATGCATTATTCATAGACAGAGCAAAAGCTAGTGTAACAATCCTAGTGTTAGCTTGTATGTTAACCATGAGCATTGCATCAACATAAGCATCATCATGCTCCTTCATAAGCATCCATCATGACCACATGTCATCTTTTGTATACCATGAAAGATTATATTGCTTCTGTGACTTGATTTGAGTGACTTTAGTGGGTGACCAATGCATGTAAATGTACATTGCCTACCAAAATACTTTAATCATGTTTAGAACTACATTTTGAAGAAAGTTCATGTTGGAAGTTTTGGCCAAAAGTGCCCCTAAGTCATGGTTAACCCTAGATTGACCTAGTTGACCCCCTAGACCTCTTTTCAAAGATGGTTTATGAAACTGGTGTTAGAGACCTTGCATGTAAATGACATTTAAAACAAAGTTGTAGTAAATTTCAGAAGCTGCAAAAGTTATGTTGATGACTTTTTATGAAAATGCCTGGAACCTGACCAAAACTGGCCCACAAGGTAGAAAACAGTGCTGTTTCTACACTTAGCCGAATTTAGGGTACTTGGGAGCCTTGTAGTTTGAAATCCAAGCCAAACCAGACTTCGATCCTTTAAGCAAACTTGTACAACTTGTGTAGCTCTATCCAAAGGACCAAATCCGAGCCAAAGCCATTGAGTGAGCTGAGAGTAAAACGTCGACGAACTTTGGAATTCAGTCACTACAATCGGCGTTTCAGAAAAACGTTTCAGTTTGGACAGAGCTCACCCGCCGCCGCGTGTCTGGCCACCTATCGGCCGTACGCCATCGACGGCCCCCTGTCAGCTCCCACGGCGTCCACAAGTCACCACGCACCGAGTGGATGCCTCAGACGCGACCTCCACTCGCTCAGAGCGCTCCATTTCGCTACGCCATTGCCACGGCGAGCTCCGCCGAGCTTCGGCGAGCTCTTCCAGCCGTTCCAGCGCGTCTCTGGCCAAGCCAGTCCGCCCAGAGCTCTGCCTCGACGTCCTCTACCTCGATGTCCACTTCTTTTCCCTAGCCAAGCACTGGTGAGGCCACATTGCCAACTCCGTCACGAGCTCCACCTCATCGGAGTTCGCAGAGATCACCGGCAACGTGGCCAGACCTCTCTGGTTCACCTCTGGCCGTGATTCTTCTTCCTATAGCTTCGTCTTCCTTTACTCTTGCTCGTGCGCAACCTCTACCGCATCACCGTTGCCTAGGTTCGCCGGCGTAACGCCGCGCAGCACCGCCGCTCCGCCATTCGCGACGGTGAGCACCCTAGGGTCTAGTAGAGCGCGAGTAAAGTAGGTCAGTGAGTTCGCCTTGAGGAGAGGAACACGTAGATGCCCTTGGATCCGACCGAGACCTCGCCGTCGTAGAGTTTCGTCGACGACAAGCTCGTCTCTACTTTCTGTCTCTCTGTCACGTGGGTCTTGTGTGTCAGCAGACCCCACCCGTCAGCCACTCTCTCTCACACTCTGGTTCACTGTTTAGCAGATCCTTTGCTGTTTTTGAAAAATTCATAACTCGAGTTTTACAGATCCAAATGGAGTGATTCCAATTTTGCTAGGTTCCTGTGTTGGTCTAGTTTTTATTAAAAATATGAAACATGCCATGTTTTTGCAGAAATAAATAGATATGATTTAATCTTGTTTATATAGGAGGTAATTATATCTTGAGATCTGTGGATCTATTGGCCATGCAAATTTAGGGTGTTGTTACTTATGGCATAAATAGGCTCTGATAATTTTATCATGATTTGTGGAGGTCTGATTGTGACGTTATAAATATTTCTTGCTTAAATAGGAGTTTCTTGTGGTAATTTTAGTAAATAGATTATAGCCCCTTTTATGGTGAAACTTGTTGAGTGTTGTACTCATATGTAAACAAAGCTAGGAAGAATCTGAAATCTGTTGTTTGACACTTTTTGATAGGGTTTCACATTTATGCCTTGCATTCCCTTGCTAGCTTGTTATTTTTATAGCTCACAATCTGCATGTGCAAGTGCCCTGAAAATTTTACAGTAACCTTATGATAGTATAGATAGCTTGCTGTAATTTGCTTAGGATTTGTGGAGCAATTGTGGTATATGCTCATTAAATCACATTAATAATTAAATAAATAGGAAAGGTGATAATAGAAATGAGTTTAGACCTTGCCATGATGTTTTATGGTGTTTCTTAGACATGTTCTATCCACTGGTGCCTGTGGTTTGAACAAATGTTACCTTCCTAACATGTGTAAAATATTATTTTTGCTATTTATGTCTTTCCTAGAGCATTTCTGTGTAGCTGATAGCAATTGTTTAAGAACTACTTGAAGATTAAGTTTTCTGGGAAATTTGTCTATAACAAACTTGTAGCTAACTTACTTATCTACTTCGTGTCCAAGTTTCATGACATTTGGTTGAGTAGTTTAAAAGTTATGAATGTTACAAGTAGTTGCTGCTTAGTTTGGCTAACTGATGCTTAAGTTATAGCTGAAACTTGTGACTAGTTGGTGTGTCTATGAAACCAGTGACTATGTAGGAGTAGCTAAGGTTGATTAACTTGTCTAGTTAGACTCTCTACCAGAGAAGAAGTATGAACTTGCTTGTTGTACATGATTCTCTTGATGATTGGAAGCATATGCTCATGTTGCACCATGTTCCATGTTCCGTTGGCTGGTCATCATAACATTATGCATAATATGTGCATTCCCTATGTTTATCACCTTGTCATGCATACATAGGTGTACCCAAAGGAGTGATGGTCTTGGTGTACGAACTGCCCGAGCCAGAGGAACAACAAGGGGAGCCACCTCAAGGAGCTGAGGAGGAGGACCTGCCGGAGTGTCCCAACCACCGTCCGTCCACCTACGTTGAAGGCAAGCCCCGGAGTATTATAAGCCTCCTACTATTTTGTTATCATGTCCAGGTATCATTGACTATGGTTTTATATTGTTGCATTAAGTGTTAGGCGTTGATATGACACCCTTGCTGCATAATGACTACCTTGTCCACCTTATATCTTGCCTATGTAGGTCTAGGATCGAAATGATGCTTAGCCATGCTTAGCTCGGTAGAAGCCGGGTGATTTCCTGTCACCTGCGAGAGATAGGTGGATACTGAATCCCGGTTGGCTATATTGCTATCGTGGAAATAACCATGTGCTAATAATGAATTTGAGACCGGGCGGGATGATGATAGTGCAGCAACAAGGAATGGAGGTCTTGGGTGTGAATCTATCCCCGTCCGTGTCGGTTAAGGACCGATTCGCCGTACGTCCTCGTGTCATGTTGAACGCATGCCTAACACTTAGCTGGCCGGATAAGTCGTTCCGACCGCAAAGCCTATGAGTGCATCTCCGGCCGGATACCCCGATCTCGTTAAAGTGCGCACCCCGGTTGGTAGTAAGGATGTGCGGGGAGTCAATGGTGTAAGACCGAGGTGTCAGGTTAGAGTCTTGACCCTGGCAGATTGGCGGTCCCTAGGGGTGCGGCGCTGTACGGACCCACGACTTGGTCCGGAGTTGTGCTAAAGGTGATCTGAGCTGCTCTCATGAAGTATGCTCGGGTGAGTGCTAGGAATACCCCTCCAGCTCGATAGGAATCGATTCGAATCGCCGTCTCTCCCGGATAGTGAGCTGCTCTCAGAGGTTGCGGCAACGTAGAACTCACTAAATAAACTTGATGGTTATGATGAGAATGTTGATGGCTAAGTGATAATCCGGATATGGTTATTATTGTGATGCTTAAATACTCAAATGTGTGCTTAGAACAGGTGCTAATTTAGTGGATAGTTGTTAAGTAATGAACCTGCTACTGAAACGTTATAATTGGGTTACTTACAACTAAAGCTTTTTGTGCAAAAATGTGAGTCAAACCAGTCCACAAATACTAGCCTTGCATACTCCTTGGAGTCACTTTATTTCTGGTTTATGACGGGTAAGTCTAGCTGAGTACATTCTCGTACTCAGGGTTTTATTTACCCATGTTGCAGATGATGTCGTCTATCACGGCTATTGTGCTAACTGTCATCATCCGGCTGTGGACGATGAATAGATCATGGGCATGATCATCTCCTTTATTTTCGGTTATGCTTTTGTGGGTTTGACTATGGAGCTGGCATGTAATTAAACTGGGTGTGTGTGATGTTTCAAAACTACTTTGCTTCCGCTACTGAACTGGTTTGTAATAACTTTGTTTAAACTCCGATGTGTTGTAAAACTATGTTCTGTGATGAATGTAGGTAATCTGTGATGGCGATGCTTGATCATGTACGATCTTGGTTGCATGTTGGTTGAATCGAGGTCTTTTGAGATTTCGTCGGACTACCGGGTTTATATGGGTTCAAGTACATTGGCGTGACTGCTTTGTGGTCGCTAATTCACTTGAATTCTTATAAATTGGACGGTTCTGTTACAGCTAGGGTTTGGAGATGAGAGCTCTCCTCTCATCTCTAAACTAGAGTAGATCTAGATAGTAGCAAGATGGAGAGCAAGGGAGGATTGGAGGAGAGGCCGGCCTGTCGGTTCTTCCTTTGGTTGTACTTCACCATGATCAAGCTCTAATCAAGCTTGCTCATGGGATGACTCTGGTAATCTACTTCTTATTTCATTATGCAATTACTATCCATGTATGTTCTGGTTCACAACTCTTTTGGGTACTTTAATCTATAGGACGCTATAGGTGAGAGTTGTAGTATAGGTGTAAGCATGGTGCTTAGGCCTAGATTACTTGTGGATATCCCCTGTCTAGCCGGATCATGTGGTAGGCCGCGTGGGTGACAACTACGTTGGTCCTCTGTAGTCCACCTCCCGTTAGCAGGACTGGTAGGGTTTATCGGCCTATGGATAAGCATCCTTTGTGGTGTAATCTTATCACGTGGTTCGTCCCAGACATAGACATACCCCTTTGAAGTAGAGAAACCATAGTTATCCTCTCTATTCTCCTACCAACGCTCATATATTAGATTGCTCTAGTCTCTATTCCCCTATTATCACCCATTGTTATCTTACCTTTAATATTATTCTTATTCAATTCTACCATCTTTCCTATTTACACCTATCTATCTATCTATCTAGGTTAAGTCAGAGTGTAGATCAGTTCTCCTGTTTCCCTGTGGATACGATAAAACCTTTAACCGAGTAAAAGCTACAACGGTATCCGTGTGCTTGCGGATTTATCTGTGTGCGCATAAATACCATAGTACACTCTAGTTCCATTCTGGGGATGACAACCGTATTCAAGTGGTGTTAGCAAGTGTCAACAAGCTTTTTGGCGCCATTGCTGGGGAAACGGTTGCTGAGTTGACTACGAACTAGCTTAATCATTTTCTAAAAAATAAAAAAAAATATATATATTTTTTCCTTTTATCCTTTGCCTTATCTCTGCTATTTTTTCTTCTTATCTAATCCTTGATCTCTGGTCTATCATGAAGGCAAACATGTCTATCTATCAGTTTAATAGACCTACGGGCACACATCTCGAACCACCAAAAACTTCAAAGCCTATCATGACATCTAGTTTTGTGATAAGCCCGGAATACATAGAATTTCTTCAAAAACAACCTTTCTTAGGAGAAGGTGAGGAAAACCCATACACACACCTAAGAGAGTTTTATCGAGTATGTGACCTCTTTCGCATTGAAGGCATGTCCGATGAGACCCTTAAATCGAAGCTCTTTCCGTTCTCTTTAACTGGAAAAGCTAGACATTGGTATAAACTCAACATAGGAAGTGCTCATGGAGATTGGAAGGAGCTATACAATAGTTTTCTCTCTAAATACTTTCCGATCTCCAAAGTGGCAGATCTTCGGCTCGAGATTCTTTCTTTTAGACAATTAGAAGAAGAATCTCTTGGCGAATCATATGACCGATTTATTGACCTTACTCTCACTGGGCCAAAGCTTTCTATTCTAGAAGTTCTTCTAATTCACTCTTTTAAGGGCCTTAGTAGGGAAAATAAGCAAACCCTTCATGCAGCCTCTAGAGGATCTTTCCACCACCTGTCTGCTAGTAAAGCTTGGAATTTGATTGATTTAATGAGTAGAAAGTCTCCTAGCATTTATATCCCTGAAAAAGAGAAAGAATCAGTTCCTAGACAAGAAGAGGAAGTTTCGATAGCCAAATTACAGCCACTTCAATCCCAAACTTTAGCTATCGATCCTAACCCATCAGTACCCCAAAATTCTCTAAGGGAGGAAGGAATTCCAACCTTAAATTTTTCAGATCCTGATGGTTTAGACTTCTTGTTCCATAAGAGACTTTCAAGCATAGCTTATTCAAATCCTTGCAATGATGGTTCTCTTAGAGAATGTCCTGGTTCCTGTTATGAAGAAGTTGAGGATGACATATCAAGTGAAGGAGAGCAAAGACATATAGAAAATTCTATCTACTCCCCTTCCATGTTCACAAATTCTAAATCCATCCTTGACCTTAGAGACCCCTCTTATCACTCTCCTTTTCAGTCTCATGATGATCTTAGCAATCCATCAAGACGATCAAACCATAGGAGTCATAAAGACCATAAGGATGGCATGACAAGTAATGCCATAGAAGGAGAGCTAAGCCATATAGAAGATTCTATCAGCTCCCTTGTCTTGATCACAAATTCTAAATGGCTGGAATGTGTAGAATGGAAGGACAAGGAAGAAGCCTTAATGGATTCTGACCTTGGCTCAATTTCAGATGTTGAGTCTTTAACTCCCCTTGAATATGAGATTCATCCATCTATAGAAGAGGACATAGACGGGACCAATCCAAGAGAAACTTTAAACATTCAGATTAGAGATGAAGATAACATTAATGAGCATGAAATTTATTTCATAGCCACTTCGTTTACTCCATGCTCATATGAAACATCTTCCCAATCTATTGGTCTCTCCAACATCACCACATTTCAGATCTCCAACCCCCTCGTCCTTTCTATATACAAAAACTTTAAAAGGGCGGTTGTCAATGCATATGTCTATAATAAATATTGCAGATCTCGTTGAGCTAATCTTGATATCCAAAGGTTGGCGTCGGAGGGGAAACCACTTCGCCAACATAAACTGATGGTTTCTCAAGGACAAGCTTAGTGTCCTAAAATAAGCGCTTATCATATCGTAATATGACCTTATCATATTGCCTTGTGTATTGAGCATATAAAGATAATTGTGGAAATATTCCTTCAGGTATTCTTTTCACTAACCTTTCCAGAATTAGAGCAATAAGATCGGATGAATGACAAGCACAAGGTATGTCCAACCAATCATCATGCAACACTGAATTAAACTCATCCAAACTTGAATTTTGCAAAATTCAAGCTTGGGGGAGTACCTTACATAAAAACATCCTTTGCCATGTTGCTATGTTGTTTGTCCCTACCTTTGAGACATGCTCAATTTGTTAAATACTAATCACACTACTTCATCTCCACTTGAGTAGATCTCTATAAAAGCCATCACGCTACCTTTGTTTATCCTAGTAAGTGTTAGTTTGGAAGTACTGCACATACTTCTATTGGCTTTTAAATTAAGCATGGTGCTTAGGTTAATCAACCTTCCTTAATCTGATTAGACATGGAGTCTATTTCGGTTATTGAACTAAAAACTGTTTGCGTAGACATTGGTATATTTTGTCAGACTAACCCCTCCAGAAAAAACTTTCAATATCAATTTGGGAAGTCCTGAGATAAACTCACATCAGAGATGAAGAGAGAGACACATGAAGTTTAACAATTTATACAAGGAAGACATAGCTCATAAGAGATGACCCATGGAGGGTGCCACAAACAAGATACACAACCACTACAAATGGGAAGCTTCCCCAATGTGAGATGGTACCATCACTCTTCAATTAAGGTAACATCTTAAGATATGTGACTATCACTTTTACAAGCTTGTCCTTGGTTCTTGCATTCACATAAATAAAGAGACAAATATGTATGATTTATAAGTCCTAATTAACCAACCCAACTGATTCAGCATGTTTAGTCCTTTAATCTTTGTTCCTAGTACTACCTCCATGACCCCACACTCCTAATCATATGAGCTAAAATGTTGCACATTAAATCTTTGAGAAGATATAAAGAAAAAGACATATACATAGATAGATTATCTTTCCATAAGGTTGAGCGATCTGATCTGACAAATGTTTTAAATGCTACACTCATGAACTTATCACCCATCAACTTTATCTTGCTCCCTATGCTAAAGGATAGAGAAGAATCAATATACTTTTGGTTCTGTTGGTGTTTTCCACCAACTGGACCCATGCATTTGATCTCTGCTTTGTCTCTATAAGCAGGACACATTTTGAGAAACATAGAGGATTTTTCAACTCCCAGACTCTACCAAGTGAAGGACCTGGATCTACGAGCACAAAACACACTGAGCAAGATACTGCCAACGCCGCACTTCGAACTGTTGGGCAAACGAAGAACATGGGTGACACCGTATCAAGAGGTGCAGATGTCAAGGTCCACACCTGAATCAAATGACGCACCTAAAGAATGAACACGGTGAGAAGTCTTGTTCAGAAGACTTAAAACATTGAACCCTCGCCGAAAGGTAAAATCAGTAGTTATCCATATTTATCCTTTCTGCATTCCCTTTTCCCTTAAATTATTGACTTTCCTTAATTGCTTGTTAGTTAATCATGCTATCTTGAAAAGAAAATAAAAATGTTAAAAATAGTAAGCCCCATGTGAGTATGCTCGTGGCATAAAACCCATATGTACATTCACTATGGCGGCGTAAAAATAAAAATATTACTGTCCTATAAAAATGAAAATATAAAAATAAATTTATGATCCTACCAAAGAGAGTAACATTTATTGAGGTGGCTCAACATGATAAAGGCTAGATATTTATGCTAACACTTAACTAGTTCCATGAAGCTTTGTTGTCTATTTGAGCTTCACATAATTCAAGGATCAAGGAAGACTAGCAGACAGAGGACATCCTAATCGCTATCATGGTGCTGCCGACATTCAAATACACCTCCGCCACCTGCTAGCTACATTAGAAGAAATTACGTCAAAATCCAGCTTGAGGGAGAGCACCCCCATTTATCTAGCTAAGTGTTTATATTCACGTTTATACTTTACTAAAATAATAAAAATATGCATAATCATATAAACCCAAATAAAGATTTATGCTTATATATATATATCTTTGCTTAGTTTGCTAAATAAATAAATAAATAAAGTTTGCTATGAACCGTCATGATAAGCTCTCACATGGAAATGATGAATAGTTGCTCTACCATGACTAGTTCTCAAAATTGAATTCTCTCTCAAGTTTAGGCATGACTGTTATGAATTAAGATTTCCTCTAAACCTGAACTTGTGGGAAGAGTACTTGATATAAAGTCTAAGTCGTTAACGGATATGATATGGGAAGGTTGAGCTGTTGTTTATCTGTTCCTAGAGATGCTAGAATTCTGGAGAATTTTATCTTTGAAAATCCTTAAAATGTTGCATGATGAGTTCCTGTATGATGAGAGTTTAAAATCCTACCCCAGCCACATATACATGCTTATTAGACTATGAACCATACATTTACTTTTTACTGCTTTTGAGCATTGAGTGTGGTCAAGCTATGTAGACCCTTAGGAGCTTTTCATGTAGTAAAAATCAAGATTCACTTGCACGTTCACTCATACATGCTGCTTCTACTACGCATCCACATACATCCACTCATTTCCATCTCCAGATTCACCCAAAATTATTCTACTCCTATCCGGGAGAGAATAGCCAAAAACATTATTCCATTCCTGCTTTTCCCAGTGAAATAAATGCTCGAGATATTCTGGTTACTACCACTTGCTACATTATTCCAAGAGGGTGAGTGCTCTAAAAAAAGAGAGAGAGAAAAAAGAAAATACGATTAAATAAAAAGGGGCAAGTGCCCGGAACCTCGAAGAAAAGAAAAAGTGAGACGAGAGGTAAAAATGGACAAGTGTCTGACAGTAGAATTAGGGGTATAAGATACCCACCTGAGAGAAAATAAAAAGAAAATATAGAGCATCTCATTCTCCTCGAAAAGCTTCAAAGTGCAAGAAAGGTATGTATCCCCTCAAAAGAGCAAAAGTAGAATTAGACTTTCACCATTGTTTTCACCATTATCACCATCATCAACATATACCATTCATTCGCCACACATGCACATCTTGATTTGACTTATTGACTTGTTTCTCTGGATCCATGGTTTGACTATGCAATAAATGTCTTGTAAGTATGTATTCGTTGTCTCCCACCTATGAGCTCCAGATATCAAAGCCTCATTAGAGAAGGATGAGAGAGAAGGCAATGTCACTATGCCTTATACCACAAATAATACATACTTTGAGAGAAGGCATATACCATCACAGCCTTGGTAAGGATCTAGAAATACCACAAAAGCGAGACTAGAGAGAGTCATCCAAGGAATCTCAGAGTTTTATTTTGAAAATTTGCAAAAACTCCAGAGCTATAGTTGATCAAAGAACAAGAGACATGGCGCTTGACTTGACCATTCTATCTTTTAACTACTCAAGACATAAGTGATGGTTGCAAGCCCCATGGTGGAAGGTAATATGAGTAAGTTTAAATCTTAATAGTTTACCCTAACCTAGAGATGAGATCTTGTTTGAATGTTGTTGGGTATTTTAAACGTAAACAGAAAAATCCGCAAGCGCACGGATACCGATGTAGCTTTCACCTGAGAGTATTCCAGAGTATCGATTTTCCACAGAGAATGTGAGTGTACTAATTAAGATTTAAGATCGCCCAAGGATAACTATATAATTATTTTTGGTGGGAAGAGAGGAAGTTTCCTGAGAGTTCTCTAGTTGATCTAAGAATCAAGAATTACTTCAAAGATTATTTATTTCGGGACATCACAACACTAACCACAGAAAGAGATGAGAAGAGGGCTAGGAAGCTCTGACTTCGGTCCTACAAACACCGATCCGAACGAGGTGGAATACGTCGACCGTTAGGGCTGTCACTACCCTAGGGCTACCACAACAATCCGTAGGATTGGGTGCAATTCCAAGCAATTGCAAGACTAAACACCACGTCTAATCTATTAATTACTACTCTAGCGTTTCAAAGACTAGAGCACTTAATGCAAGCGGGAATCCAATAACTAACTTGAATGTAAATAAAAGTAATTAAAGAACTTAGGAATTATGAATTGAAGAACTTGGAGAACGATGAAGAACGAACCAGTTGCTGCAAAAGTACAATGTTGAGGAAGATCCGACAGATCCGGCTCCTCCTCCGCTCTCCTCTTCTCTCTCCCTATTTTCTAGATTACAACTAGAACTAGCTAGAACTAGAACTAGATGAACTAAAACTAGAACTAGATGAACTAGAGGGATCCTCTCAACTTGGATGAATAATTGAAACCCTAGCTTTGATTCTGTAGATGAGGTATGTTCTACAGGGGCCAGGGGGCCTGCTTATATAGCCCTTCCAAATGAACGTGGGCCGTCAGATCAAACCGACCTTAATCGCACGGTCTTCCTTGATCCTCAAAGGCGGTGGAGCACGATCCGCGAGACCTGCCGTGATTGGTCACCAGGGCATAGCGGGCGACCAAGGGGGGAGGGTGGGCTCCCTACCCCCAGGCCCGCTCGGCCTCCCGTTCGTTCCCGTAGCTTCTGGAGTCTTCTAGATGATAGAATATTGGCGCACATGTTAATATCTCTATGTAAACCCGACGTGTGGGCCTTTCCTCCATATTTCCTGATAACCCCCTACAGAAATAGACAAACACCAAAACTCATGGAATTCTATCAGATAAACCCTAAGTCCTAGTGTCGGTTGCATTTGGAACCTTTTCCATGATTAGTTGATGGTTAAATGTGAGCATTAAGGACCGTCAACAAGCTCCCCCAAGCTTAACCTTTGCTCGTCCCTGAGCAAGGATGGACTCAAGAGTTTCTACAGTGGTTTCATGCCTTAAAGGTACACATGTGTTCAAACAATATCTCATCTCTGGGTTAGGGTAAACTGTTAAGATTTAAACTTACTCATTTTTCCTTCCACCATGGGGCTTGCAACCGTCACTTGTGTCTTGAGTAGTTAAAAGATAGAACGGTCTAGTCAAGCGCCATGTCTCTTGTTCTTCGATTAACTATAGCTCTGGTGTTTTTGCAGATTTTCAAATAAAACGCAGAGATTCCTTGTATGACTCTCTCTAGTCTCTCTTTTGTGGTATTTCTGGATCGTTACCAAGGCAGTAATGGTGTATGCCTTCTCTCAAAGTATGTGGTATTTTTGGTATGAGGCCTAGTGGCATTGCCTTCTCTCTCACCCTACTCTAATAAGGTTTTGATATCTGGAGCTCATAGGTGGGAGACAGCTAATACATACTTACCAGACATTTATTGCATAGTCAAACCATGGATCCAGAAGAACTAGTCAATAAGTCAAATCAAGATGTGCATGTGTGGCGAATGAATGGTGATAATGGTGAAAATAATGGTGAAAGTCTAATTCTACTTCTGCTCTTTTGAGGGGGCACATACCTTCCTTGCACTTGAGGCTTTTGAGGGGAATGAGATGCTCTATATTTTATTTTTCTTTTCTCTCAGGTGGGTATCTTGTACCCCTAATTCTACTGTCAGACACTTGTCCATTTTTACCTCTCGTCTCACTTTTTGTTTTTTAATGAGGTTTCGGGCACTTGCCCCTTTTTATTTCCTCGTATTCACTTTTTTTTCAGAGCACTCACCCTCCTGGAATAACGTAGCAAGTGGTAGTAACCAAAATATCTTGAGCATTTATTTCACGGGGAATAACAGAGATAGGATAATGTTTTTGGCAGTTCTCTCCTAGATAGGAGTAGAATAATTTTGGGTGAATCTAGATATGGAAATGAGTGAATGTATGTGGATGCGTACTTCCAGAGTAGAAGCAGCATGTATGAGTGAACGTGCAAGTGAATCTTGATTTTTACCGCATAAAAAGCTCCTAAGGGTCTACATAGCTTGACAACACTCAATGCTCATAAGTAGTAAAAAGTAAATGTATGGTTCATAGTCTAATAAGCATGTATATTTGGCTGGGGTAGGATTTTAAACTCTCATCATATAGGAACTCATCATGCAACATTTTAAAGATTTTCAAAGATAAAATTCTCTAGAATTCTAGCATCTCTAGGCAGATAAACAACGGCTCAACCTTCTCATATCATATTCGTTAACGACTTAGACTTTAGATCAAGTACTCTTCCCACAAGTTCAGGTTTAGAGCAAATCTTAATTCATAACAGTCATGCCTAAACTTGAGAGAGAATTCAATTTTGAGAACTAGTCATGGTAGAGCAACTATTCATCATTTCCATGTGAGAGCTTATCATGACGGTTCATAGCAAACTTTATTTATTTATTTATTTAGCAAACTAAGCAAAGATATATATATATATATATATATATATATAAGCATAAAATCTTTATTTGGGTTTTTATGATTTTGCATCTTTTTATTATTTGAGTAAAGTATAAACGCGAATATAAACACTTAGCTAGATAAATGGGGGTGCTCTCCCCCAAGCTAGATTTTGACGTAATTTCTTCTAATGTAGCTAGCAGGTGGCGGAGGTGTATTTGAATGTCGGCAGCACCCTGACAGCGATTAGGATGTCCTCTGTCTGCTAGTCTTCTTTGATCCTTGAATTATGTGGAGCTCAAATAGACAACAAAGCTTTGTGGAACTAGTTAAGTGTTAGCATAAATATCTAGCCTTTATCATGTTGAGCCTCCTCAATAAATGTTACTCTCTTTAGTAGGATCATAAATTTATTTTTATATTTTCATTTTTATAGGATAGGAATATATTTATTTTATTTTTATGCGACCATAGTGAATGTACTTATGGGTTTTATGCCATGAGCATACTCACATGGGGCTTACTATTTTTAGAATTTTTATTTTCTTTTCAAGATGATATGAACCTGATTAACTAAGCAAACTATTTTAAATAATTGAAAGGAAAAGGATAACTACCAAGTTTACCTCTTGGCAAGGCGTTCGGTGTTTTTAAGTCCTCCGAACTAGACTCTCTATTTTCTCAGTCGTCCTAGGATTCGCTGGATGGCGTAGTCGGTGGTTCCGGCGGTGCCTTCTCTTCGTGTATAACTATCCTCTCTCTTGACACTTGACTTGGTGCTACGGTCTCCTTAGGATAGTTCTGTTCAAGCTGTATGTCTCCAGGCCGTACCACTTCTCCTTCGTAGTCTGCCCATCCGTCCTTGATGATTTGCCTCCTCTTGTTGCGGTTGCGTCGTCTTCTTCTTGTCCTAACCTACTTAGAGTCTTCAACTATATAGTTAGGGTCAGTAAAATAGCAGCGTACCTTCTCAGAAGGGAAGTGCATGTGGACTTCTCCGGTTCCAATGTAGATGATTGCTTTAACGGTGCTGAGGAACGGTCTCCCAAGGATGATGGTTGGATCATACTCGTCTTCTCCCATGTCAATAACCTGGAAATCTGTATGGACAAAATGATCGTCTATTTTGACAGGGACATCAGTTACTATACCTTCAACCTTTTGAAATGTCTGATCTGCCAACTGGAGTAGAATGTATGTCGGTTTTAGGGGCATGGTTCTGAACAAGAGCTGATAGGTGACTACGACCATTATGTTGACGCGCGACCCGGTGTCGCGAAGCGTCTTGTGGAAGTTGTATCCATTAATGGAGCACTGGATGCTTGGACTACCTAGGTCGTCCTTTTTGGTTAGGAACTGTGACTTAAGTTGATGATCTTGACCTCCTTGAACTGCAGTGACCATCTTAGCTGACTCGGTCCACATTTGCTTGTTCCTGTTCCTCCTGTTGGTCTTTTCCTTGGTTCATGTCAGGATTGCTCTGAGATTTGTATAGTCTTGTTCTTGAAGGAAAACATCTCCTTCCTCCCCTTGATGTAGAAACTAATCTTGGCAGCACTAGCGTAGATGACAGCTCCCGAGGTGTTCAGGAATGGCCTCCCTAGGATGATGGGTGCCATCTCATCAGTATCAGTCTCTATCACCACGAAGTCTCCTGGGGCGTACAAGGTACCAACTCAGACGCAGAGGTTCTTCAATGTTCCCTTTGGGAAACTTAGTGTCCGATCTGCAAGGTGCAAACACATGGTTGTTTCTAGTAAAGGATGTGTAAAGAATTTTTCATAGAGTACCCTGGACATAATGTTGACGCTGGAACCAAAGTCGCAGAGTGCTTCTGGGAAGTCCACCATGCCATTGGAGATCGGGATGATGGGGCATCCTGGATCGCCTCTCTTGACCGGCAGAAGGTCAATAATTACTTCCACAACGGGGTTACTCTAGTAGTTACCTGCATCAAACTGTTGACACTATTTTTGGACACGTATCCAGGGATCGGTAAAGTATAGATCGGTAGATGGGGCAACAGTATCTAGTCTGCAGGGGAGTTGCCGATGAGGGCAGTTGCCGATGAAGAGACAGCTGAATATGACTAAGTCTAGAAGTGGTGACACGATCGTGCCGATGGTCAGCGTTAAGTCTTTGCCGATGACTATGATGAGAGGTCTGCCGATAACTCGGAAGGAGAACGTAAAGGTTGCCGATTGATCTATGGTGGTGTCCCGAGTTGTCACTGGAAGATAGTTTTATGTTTTCCATAAATATTTAAATTCGCTTTGTATACGGATTCTGTTTAAATTGGAATTCAAGTCCTAGTCGTGTCTGATTGTAGCTCTTTGAGCAGGGTATAAATGTAGACCCTAGGGCCTTATAATGATCTATCAATTAATCAATCAAACACAAGTTTTTACTCATATTCCAGTATCTACTTTTTCGACGACTTCGTCATATTTTCCTTTTTCATTACGAGTTCTTAGGAGTTCGTCGACTTAAGCTCAGCATATTCTTGAGTTCCACGTGAATACCTCTTGGCCGTGACATCCGGGCGCATCGCTATTGTCGGGACCAAAGTATTCGAGTTATCACCTTTGCCGATAGTAAGGTCAAATCGGATGGCACGCCTTAACGTTTGGATCGGGTATTAGCCCTATGTGTTTGCAGATCAACTTTTGCACCAACACATCTTTTGGCACGCCCGGTGGGACTAAAATCAAGATCAAGATCAACATGTTGACTACCGAGTTCGACTTGGAGAACGTCATCCCCGTGACGGAAGCCAGTCTCAAAGATGAGCAGAAGCAAGCTATTGCGAAAGCCATGGAGGAGTACAAGCAACAATGATTGAAATCCTTCAGCATCAACAGGAGTGGCAAGGTGATCTAGAAGGAAGCACTGCCAACGCCTCGGCAGGTCACTTTTGAAGCCAATCCTGGTAAACTTCAAGACATGGTTGATAGTGCTGTTAACCGTGCCTTGATCAATCAAGCTGGTGTGCTGTCCAATACGGTTTTCAATGCCGTGGCTAGAACTTTCAAACAAGGACAATTGCCACCAAATTATGTTGGTCCTTCTCATCATCAGCCAGGGTCACTAGTTGTCATAGCTCAATCGGCCGCTACAGCCGCTGCAGGTGTAGAAACAGCTATTCCTCCAAGTACGTTAGGAGTCACTAATGCACAATCCACGCCGATGCCGACCAATCCACCAACATCAGATGAGTCGATCAAGCTTACTACAAACTTATTGGCATCGGCAATGTCGGGATCTGTTCCTCCTAATTGGTGGGGTTTTGGTATGCCTCCAGAGTTCATGTTGAAGACACCTAGTACATCTCAAATAGCTGATATGAGAGGCAAGGCTCCTATGGCATCGGCACCTCCAAATATGCCGATGAATCAGAGTCCCCAGTATACTACAACTACTACTGCAAGACCTTACACTGGGAATTCTCAAGCTCCAACGTTCCAGACGCCTAATGCATCGGCAGATTCAATGCTGTTGCAACAGAGGTTTATGACTCAGCAAGGGTATGTCAATTCAATGATGATGCCCAATTACCAGTCATCGGCAGGACCTATGCCGATGAATGCTAATAGTGGATGGCCTGGGCAGCAGGTCTTTCCACAGATGCCTCAACAGAATCATCAGGCTACAGGGTTTTAACAAAGCCATATCCAACCTGGATTCTAGAATCAAGGGATGGTCAACCAGCCGATGAATCTTGGTCAACAGTTTGGTGGTCAGATGGTTAACCCCATGTTCCATACAGATCGTGCGCCTCAGCGACACGTGGAAGTGTATCAGCAGGCACCAGATCCACAACCACCCCATCGGCAAGATGACGATGCTTATTGGGTCGATAAGATTGCTGAAGTAATGAGGGACCAATTTGGGATAAAACCCAAAGTCAACAATTACTCTTACCGGACACCGTATCCTCCTGCATATGACGTGATTCCACTTCCAAATCGGTACAAGGTACCAGATTTCACTAAGTTTTCTAGACAGGATGATACATCGACCATGGAGCATGTTAACAGGTTCATCATCCAGTGTGGCGAGGCTGCTAACAGAGATGAATTAATGGTTCGATTATTCTCGTCATCTTTGTCTGGATCGGCTTTCACCTGGTATATTTCATTGCCTCCTAACTCAGTGATTACTTGGGCCGATCTAGAGAAGCAATTCCATAAGTACTTCTTTTCTGGAGTCCATGAAAAGAAAATCACCGATTTGGTCAAATTGAAGCAACACAATGATGAATCAGTTGAAAGTTTTGTGCAGAGACTGCGGGAGGTCAAGAACAAATGCTATGGTCTGGTTTTGGACGATCGGCAGCTGGCCGATTTAGCTTTCCAAGGTTTGTTGCCGCATGTCAGAGACAAGTATGCCTCTCAAGAGTTCAAAAGCTTAAGTCATTTGGTGCAAAGAATTTCTGATCAGGATATCAGGCCTTTTGAGCCCAAGAGAGCATGGAACAAAAAGGTGTCATTTGTTGATGAAGCAACAAGCTCGGATTCTGATGAGGAGCCAGTCATCGGCTTGGCAGAATGGGTAAAGAATAAGAAGCCGATGTCTTGCCCTTTTAGGCAAATCAAGTTGTCACCCAATCATGTGATCCCATCGGCTGAAAAGTTGAAGAAGATGAAATATTGCATGTGGCATAATGCAATTTCTCACAGCACCAATGAGTGCAAAGTTTTTAGACAACAGCTGCAATCGGCTATAGAATCTGGGAGAATCAAATTTGATAGTTCCAAAGCCCAGAAGCCGATGCAGATCGATCAACATCATTTCCCAACAAATATGTTGGATGCTAAGGGAAAAACCAAGGTCTTGACATCGGAAGCAGCTGAGAGGAGTACATCGGTAGATCCCCAACATCAAATTACTGCTGTCGATGCCAAAGGAAAAGGCTTAATCCAAGAGCGAACTAACTCAGGAAGGCCTCCCCGATTCGGTATTGTGATAACTCATAAAAGGCCTTGGGAAACTTGGCAGCAGCGTGAGGATCGGTATCGGCGCTAGCAAGAGGATTATCGTCGGGAAGAAGAAAGACGCCGTCAAGAGTGAAATCGGCACAAGGATCACTGAAACTGCCCATTCTTTATCCATTGTTGGGAGCAGAACATCAAGTTGCCCATTGTTAGAGATTGCCCTGAATGCAATGGTTATGATCGGTATGACAGATCCAATCGGCGCTATCATGATGATGATCGGCGATTTAATGGGCCGATTAGGGGGAGAGCGCCCGTTCATGATCGGCTGGGGGGCAGACTCAGTGTGCATGATAGGCTTGGTGATCATGTTGAATATTTTCCCAGGAATCAGAAAGAGCTTGAGGAGATGGCTAATGCACGAGTTCCCGATGAATTCATATTTTGCAGGGATGCTAATACTTATTGAAGGGAGTCAACGGAACGTCGTCGTCCATCGGCAAGGCAGTCACCACTTCCCCCATGGTGTCCAGAGGGGTTGACAAAGACACAAAAAAGGAGACTGCAGCGTGAAAGACGAGAGGAGCTAAGCAAGGGCGAAAACTCTACACAGTCTGGTCAGCAGCAGCCGGATCCAAAGGGAAAGGGACCATCGGCAGACGTCAACATGGTATTCATGTTGCCGATGGAGTTCCTTGCGCCATCTAATGATGACGAGGAGTTGGAGTTTTCCGAACAGATAGCTCAGTTGGCTCTGGATCCAATGATAGCTATCTTTGAAAAGCCTGCCAACAATGAAAGGCAGCATCTTAAAGCCTGTTTGTCAAAGGAAGAGTTGATGGTCAGCCGATGACCAAGATTTTAATTGATGGTGGAGCTACTATCAACATCATGCCATATGCAGTCTATCGGAAGCTTGGAAAGGGAGATCAAGATCTGACCAAGACCGATATGATGCTAAAAGACTTTGAGGGAAATGTATCTCCAGTTAAGGGAGCAATTTGTGTCGAGTTGACCATCGGCAGCAAAACCTTGCCGACAACTTTCTTTGTGATCAGTGGAAAAGGTGCTTATAATCTGCTGCTACGGAGAGACTGGATTCATGCCAATTGTTGCATTCCGTCAACCATGCACCAATGCTTAGTCCAGTGGGTAGGTGACAAGATTGAGATTGTCCTGTGAGATTCTTCCTATGTTATTGCATCGGCAGAGGCGGACATTTATGAAAGAACTAGGTGCATTTCGGGAGAGATTTGGGAGAAAGATTTCCTCAAAGTTGCCGATTAAGAAATTCGACCGATCCAAGCAGTCGATTCTAATGAGGAGTTTTAATGGATAGGTTCGCCGATGATGGAAAATTAGGCCAGGGATTCACATCGGCCGATGATTTAGTAGAAGTAAATATAGGTAGTGGTGATAAACCTAGACCTACTTTTATTATTGCCAAGTTAAATTCTGAGTGTAAGCAGCAGTTAGCCGATTTGTTAAAAGAATATAAAGATTGCTTTGCTCGGGATTATACTGAGATGCCTGGTTTAGACCGATCAATTGTTGAACATCGGTTACCCATCAAGTATGGATTTCGGGCACATCAACAGCCAGCTCGCTGATGTAATCCTAATATCCTTCCTGATATCAAGGCCAAAATAACCAAACTTATCGAAGCTAAATTTATTCGGCAATGTCGGTATGCCGAGTGGATTTCCAATGTTGTCCCAGTTTACAAGAAAAATGGGAAGCTTCGGGTTTGTATCGACTTCAGGAATCTCAATAAAGCTACACCGATGGATGGCTACCCAATGCCAGTTGCCGATCTGCTAGTTGATGCTGCGGCTGGACATCGGATTGTCAGCTTTATGGATGGCAATGCAGGATACAATCAGATATTCATAGCTGAAGAAGATATTCCAAAGACTGCATTTAGATGTCCTGGTCATGTTGGGTTGTTCGAGTGGATAGTCATGACCTTTGGCTTGAAAAATGCTGGTGCTACTTATCAGAGGGCCATGAATTTTATATTTCATGAGTTCATCGACAAGCTGGTGGAAATTTATATTGACGATGTGGTGGTTAAGTCTGGAGATTTCACAAAACATCTTGCTGATTTATGAAAGGTGTTGGAATGCACAAGGAAGCATGGTCTAAAGATGAACCCTAACAAGTATGCATTTGGTGTATCGGCAGGACAATTCCTTGGTTTTATGGTGCATCAAAGGGGGATTGAGATTAGTAGGAGATCCATTGATGCTATCAATAAAATAGTTGCTCCTACCAACAAAACTGAGCTCCAGTCCTTGATCGGCAAGGTAAATTTTATCAGGAGATTTATATCTAACTTGTCTGGTAAAATTCGTGCCTTTAGTCCTCTACTCAAATTGAAAGCCGATCAAGAGTTCGTATGGGGGAAAGAGCAACAGTTGGCTTTAGATGAAATCAAGAATTATTTGGTAAATCCTCCAGTTCTGATTCCACCTCAACAAGGAAAGCCCTTCAGGTTATATTTGTTTACCGATGGGATGGTTATCGGTTCGGCTTTAATTCAAGAATTTGAAGGCAAGGAACGTGTGATTTACTATTTAATCAAGAGATTGGTTGACACTGAGACCAGGTATTCGGCCATTGAAAAGTTGTGTTTATGCCTATATTTCTCATATACTAAATTGAGGCACTATTTATTATCGGCCGAATGCACTGTTATATGCAAAGATGATGTGGTTAGGTATATGCTATCTATGCCGATCATGAGTGGCAGAATCGGTAAATGGATTTTGGCACTGTCGGAAGTCGATTTGCGTTACGAATCGGCTAATGCGGATAAAGGACAGGTTATGGCCGATTTTGTAACTCAACATTGCGGTGCAGTGGAAACTTTAGAAATCGTGCCTTGGACGCTCTTCTTCGATGGATCCAAGTGTGACCGGGGGGCAGGAATCGGCATAGTGTTAATTTCCCCTCGTGGGAGGAAATATGAGGTTTCCTTGCCGGTTGTTGCCACGTCAACGAATAATCAAGCCGAGTATCAAGCTTTGATAAAGGGATTGGAATTGTTAAGGGAAGTTCACGCTGATGCTGTTGAAGTCTTCGGGGATTCTATGCTGGTTATAAATCAATTGGCTAGAAGCTATGAATGCCGAAGCGAAGTCCTGATAACTTATCACAAAAGGAGTAAGCAACTGTTAAAGAAATTTAAGGCTTTCTGGTTAGAGCATATTCCTCGATTGCATAATGAAGAGGCCAATCGGTTGGCTCAGCATGCCTCGGGATATCAGCCTATATTAAACACAATATCGGCAATCAATGCCGATGATTGGAGAAAAGAAATCGTTGATTATTTAAAGGATCCATTTAAGAAAGTTGAGAGACGTGTTTGGTTTCAAGCCACCAAGTATGTGCTCCTCGAAGATGAATTATATTAACGAACAATTGATCGAATTCTTCTCAAGTCTTAGGTGATGATGAAGCTAAAAGTTTAATGGGAAAAATCGATGAAGGAGTGTGTGGAGCACACCAATCGGCATTTAAGATGATGTGGATGATCAGAAGAAATGGGTATTATTGGCCGACTATACTTGAGGATTGTTTTAAGTATTTCAAAGGGTGTCAAGGATGTCAGAAGTTTGGCAATATTCAAAGGGTACCCACATCGGCCATGAATCCCATTATTAAACCTTGGCCGTTCTGGGGATGGGCTATTGATCTAATCGGCCAAATTTACCCACCATCAAGTAAAGGACATAAGTTCATCCTGGTTGCTACCGATTATTTCACTAAGTGGGTTGAACCTATTCCTTTGAAGAAAGTCACATCGGCCAATATGATTGATTTTGTGAAAGAGCATATTATTTACCGATTTGGAATTCCTCAAACAATTACTACCGATCAGTGTACTATGTTTACATAGGAGTTTGATGAGTTTGCAATCGGTATGGGAATTAAATTATTAATTTCTTCTCCTTATTAAGCTCAAGCTAATGGGCAGGCCGAGGCATCTAACAAAGGAATTATCAAGCTTATTAAACGAAAGATTGAAGAAAATCCTAGGAGGTGGCATACGTTGTTGAACGAGGCTTTATGGTCATATCGGATGGCTTGTCATGGGTCGACCAAAGTTTCACCTTATCAGTTGGTGTATGGACATGATGCAGTGTTACCTTGGGAAATTAAGACTGGGTCTAGGCGACTATCTTTTCAAGATCAACTGGCTGCCGATGATTATGCTACTTTGATGATAGACGAGTTGGATGATCTAGCAGGGCATCGGCTAAGGACTTTGATGAGTATAGAAGAGAATAAGAAGAGAGTTGCCAGATGGTATGATAAGAAGGTAAAAGCTAAGGAGTTTGCCGATGGAGACTTAGTTTGGAAGCTAGTCTTACCGATCGGGGCTAAAAGTTCCAAATTTGGAAAGTGGTCTCCCAATTGGGAGGGTCCATATCAGATAAATCGATCTGCTCCTGGCAACAACTATATCTTAGAAACGCTTGAAGGAGTTGAATTTCCCAGTTGCAAATATGGGTCGATGCATGAAAATTTAAGTGCCGATAACATTCCTATCGGCTGGATTAAACTGTATCTGGGGCCGGACTTAGTGTTTTAAAAAGGTGCCGATAACAGTCCTATCGGCTAGACCAAAATAATCAGGAGTGTTCAAAAGAAAAGAGCAGGGCACGCTGCCAATGGAGAATTCACATGTTTAACAAAGCCTGGATCGTCGATATGGCGCGCAAACGAATCTGGTTGGCCTCTTCTATCTCCTTCATATCATCATCGGCAGAGCCCTCCACTGGTTTCAGTTTCTTCTTCATCTGCAGTGCTTTGCGGGCTTGGACATTTCGCTCTTGTTCAAGAAGCTTGATCGCCTCAGGCAGCTGGCTTTCTTCTCGTTGAGCTTGGGACAAAGCTTCTTCTACCTGTTTGAGTTCTGCCAACAGAGAGTCTCTCTTCGCTGATAGATCAGAGATCTTTTGTTTCAGCACATCTCCTAAGGACTCTAGAGTGCCGGTGCTCTTATGCTTCTCATCGGCAATGAGCTTCACATTCATCATCTCCTCCGAGAGCTGAGCGTGAGTAGCTCTATCGTCAAGGCACTGCGCGGCCTTTTGATATTGAAGTTGCCGACTTTCTAAGTGAGCAGCCTTGAAGAGGATTTCCTCAGCATCAGTAGGAATTTGGCCTCTAAGGGTCTTGAACAAAGCCTTGGCCGGATCGGAGTCGTCAACCAATTGGGCCGTGTCTTGATGAAGGAGGGCCGATAATTCTTCTAACTTTTCTCTGATTTCTACCGATGAGATTCCAATAGCTCGAGAAGAACTTGCCTCCTCACCTTCATCCTCACAGATCTCGATGGCGAAGGAGAACAAGCTATCGGGAGAATCCTGTTCCTGAGAAAGAAAAGCAAAATAAGTTATCCCATGATCAAGTGCTGATGACAACGAAAGTAAGGATTGGATAACTCACTTGTTTTAGGGCTATTTCTCGCCTCTGACTAGATGACGTCGATGGGGCCACAGGCTGATCGGCTGGAATTGCCGATGGAACTATGTCAGCTGAAAGATTGACAGAAGTGATTAAAAAAAATATATAGATTCATCGGCAATAAATGAAAAGTGTGTTACCTTGAGTGGGTGCAGTACTCGTCTGAATTGATGAGACTACCGATGTTATGGTTAGGCTTACTGGATTGGCGGTCTGCCCGTGTACATCAGCTAGTGTTTCTTCTGGCTGAGGTTCTTCTGGCTAGAGTTCTTCTACTTGGGGTTCTTCCTGTGGCTGAGGGGGAGACGACATCTGCTGTGTCTGGACTTCTGGAGAACAAGGGGATGATTCTACGGGATCGGAGATACTGGGGGAGGAGAAGGCGTTGCTGTTTTCTGGCGCTTTGCTTGTAATCTGGTACTCTTGGAGCCTTTTCTCTTTGGATGACTGTTGGCATTTCTTAACGTCATCACTAAGAACAGGGTTTAATCCGTCCTCAGCAACGATGTCAGAAATGTCGTGATAGCACTTACTAATGCAATCACCAAGATTAGAGTATAAATCTATCCTAAGCAACGGTGCCAGAAATGCTTGTTAGTGTTTCTTAGCATCGCTACCTAGAATAGGGTTCTGCTTTACTCATGCTAATGACATTGGCAGTGTTTTATTGGCAGATCCGTAGCATCACCACCTTGAATAAGAAGCTAGATCTACCTTCGCGATAACGGCGCCTTATTACCGTTAGGGTAGGGTTCTAGTTCTTAATCATGGTAGTGGCACTAGGATTGCCATGTTGGTATTCTGATATGACCACGCCACCAAGCAAGATGTCACAAGCTCCAAGTCAAGCTACACCCACTCAAGTTTCACCTACACCGACACCAGCTCAAGTCATCGATGGACCGATTACACGTAGTCGTGCAAAGAAGCTACAACAAGAGGTCCACGCGCTACTTTGTGAGATTCATTTTAACATTAATGATAATTATATACTACCTAAGTGTTGTACTTTGATTGTACTCAGGTATATAGAAGAAGAGAAGGAAGAATCAGACCATGAAGAACAGACCAGTGCAAGTTCCAGAAGAAGTCAAAAACAGACCAGTGGAAGTAAAAAACGGACCAGTGCAAAGAATCTTCATAACATTTTACTCACAAAAGCTATGAAGGTCCATGAGCATTTGTTGGAAAGCTTGATGAGTCTACTTTCCAATGAATCTAGTGGCGACCAGTTTGGATACTCCATATTGCCTGCAGACCAGAATTAGTACAGACTGCTCAGAAGGTCAACAGTCTGTCGTGATAGAATGTTGGTACAACTTGCCAAGTAAAACTGTACCAATCTACAAAGTTTCATGCTGGTTGGCATACATTGCTGGAAAGCCCTTTGAGTCTAGTTTCACACCCAAGAAACGGTTCATCATTTGGACTTCCCAATAAAAAGTTATGGTCAGTTTATTGGAAACTGCTCTGGAGGCCAACAGTCACGCGAAGCCACTTCGGGAATCCATTTCGAGAGGACCTTTCACATTGTCTTCCCTCAGAAACTCTATTTTGTTTTCATACCTATCTAGCAGGGCTGTTGCTAGTATAAATACCCCCTAAGACTCATTGTAATCTCAGACTTTGATAATTGAAATACAGAACCCCTTTGTTCAGCTGCGTGCTAACAAATTCAGAGAGTGATCTCTACCCCTTTGCTCTTGTGATTTCCTCACGGGATTACATAGGCGGCGGCTTCATCCGCTCCCAATTGGTGCTCCTACTACCTTCAAGGTATTCCTTGATTGATTGTAGGCTGTGTTGGTTGGTTCCTTGAGAGTGTGGTTGGGCGAATCCTCGATTCAGGTTGCCGGTTAAAGACGGTGGTTGGCTTCGAGTTTTATTTGCCAGGTTGCACTAGTTATCGCTGCTTGCAGCAAGTTATCCGGCTGTTCTTCAGCTAGTTATCGGTGTTCTTCCTACGTCGTGAAGATCGGGACAACGTGACGCATCATCTGGTATCAAAGCTTTCGTTACCACGGTAGGAATTTTATCCCTAGCTACATATATATTTTTGCTTGGTCCTATCCACCAAAAAGCCAGAAAAATATATTGCTTAGACCTTTGTTTCAATCTGTTATTTTAGTAAGTTTGGTTAAGTCGTAGTCCATTAGAGTCTTTGATTTAGTTGCTGATCATTTATCCTTCGCGTGTTCTTTGTGCCTCTTTTATATCTGAAAATCCTCACAAAAAAAATCTCTATAGCCTATATCATCCTTTGTGTTAACTTTGATCCTATCTAGCTACTGGTTGTTGTTTATTTTCTGTCTTTAGTTGTGCAAGTATCATAATCTGATCCCTGTTTTTAGTTCTATATATAAAAAAAAAGTGTGTCAAGAAAAAGAAAAGAAAGTGCAAAAAAAAAGTGAAGTGAAAAAAAAAGTTGAGAAAGGATCAGAGAGAAAGTCTGAAAGATTAGTTGGTTTATGTGCACAAGTGCTGAAAGTTTCATATCAAGTTCTGCAACCAGTTTGCTATCTTTGTTTGGTGCAAAACTTTGGTTGGGTCTGATTGCAACACTTGCATCCCAGTCATACTCCTTGTTTGCATCAATTCTGAAATTTCTTTGCGTGTGTGTGATCTATTTATACACTTCGAATCTTTTGATCAGCACTAGGCAGAGAACTTCTAGTTTGGATCGTTACTTAACTTTACAACAACTAGAATTCAGATTGCATTCCTTGTGTATTACTCCCCACCAAGCTCCACATAAAAAACCATCGTAATCGGTACTCTCTGTTCTTGTATTCGCCTCGCCATCCCTTTCAGTTGCCACCACACATTTGTTTTCCTTGTAATCTGCAGCAGAGGAATTCATAAGAGCCTTGGTGGTTAGAGAGGTGAGTTGTGAGAGCCACCAAATTTTCATATTCCACAAATACAAATTATTTGTATTCAGCTAACCTTACAGGAAGATGGGTCGAGTGGACATCAAAGATCGTGTTACCATAGCACAATTTAACAAACTCCGACAAAGCATGGAAGAAAAGCAAGATAGGTTGACACAAGATCTTCAGAATCTTATGACTGAAATCAGAAGGCATCGTCCACCTCATGATGGTGCAAGCAACCATAGTGGAGATAGAGAAGATAGTGATGGAAGAAGAGGTGGTCGGAGGAACCAGAGGGCTGCACATGGCAAAGGAAGAAGACATAGTGGAAGAAATGATGATGAATCTGAAGATGAGGCTAATGACAACCGCTTCCAACTCAGTTTTGGTCGCCGATGTCATAGAAGAGGCAACCATGAAGAAAGATTTGGCAAACTGAAATTTACCATGCCAAAATTTGCTGCTGAACCATCCACGAGGAATTTCTCTAGAGGAAGCAAATCAAACACAAAGTTTGCTGCTGAACCATCTACGGTGAAAGACTCAAGTAGAGGCTCACGATCTACTTTTCAGGGTACTTTTAGTGGAAAGAACACTGCTGTCCCAAGTTCAAAACCAGCAGCATCAACCGCTACTTTAGTGGGTTCTACTTCCAGGACTAGTGGAATTCAGTACTTCAAGTGTGGAGGCCATGGGCATATAAGTAAGGAGAGCCCCAATAATCAGGTGATCATTGTGAATGATGATGGAGAATTTGAATCAGCTAGTGAAGAGGGAATTGAGGAGGAAGCCCATGGAGATGAGGACCTTACTAGCTGTGAGTTTGAGCAAGGAGCTGCTCTTGAGATGACTCAAATTTTGAGTGTTCAGGCAAATGAAGCTGAAAATGGGCAGCAACACAAATTATTTCAAACTAGTGCAAAGGTGCATGATAAAGAGGTGAAGGTGATTATTGATGGAGGGAGCTGCCATAATCTTGCTAGTCGTGAGATGGCTGATAAACTTGGCCTGAAGTTGCTACGACACCCTCATCCATATCATGTACAGTGGCTGAATGATTTGCAAGATATCAAGATTGGATATAAAGTAAACATTCCATTCAAGATTGGTGAATATGTTGACACAGTAGAGTGTGATGTGGCGCCCATGTCGGTGTGTCACTTGCTGCTTGGAAGGCCATGGCAATATGATCGATATAGCCAACATTGTGGGAGAACAAATCAGTTTACTATCAATCTAACGGGGAAGAAGTTTGTTCTCAAGCCTATGACACCCCAACAAATCATGGCTGAACATTTACAAAAGAAATCTGAAATTGTTCCAGTGAGTAGAGAGGAAGAAGAGCAAAAGAAATTGAGTGTCATCCACAATTCGGTGAGTGAGTGCCACAAGCCAAATTTGAGGGAGAAAAAGAAAGGAGAGGGAGAGAATTTAGTCATGCTAGCCACAAAATCTGAAATGAGAGAAGTGAGGAACAACCCCGAACAAGTGCTCTATGTACTTGTATACAAAGACATTTTAATTTCAGCTAACGACATGACCTCTCTTCCTAGTGTTGTGTCTCATCTTTTGCAGGACTATGGAGATGTCTTTCTAGAAGAAACACCGGCGGGACTACCTCCAGAGCATCAAATTGATCTCATTCCAGGGGCTGCACTACCTAATCGACCACCATACCGAACCAATCTAGAAGAAACAAAGGAGATACAAAGGCAAGTGCAAGAACTTCTTGATAAAGGTTTTGTTCGTGAAAGTTTAAGTCCTTGTGCTGTTCCTGTAATTTTAGTACCTAAGAAAGATGGTTCTTGGAGAATGTGTGTTGATTGTAGAGCTATAAATAACATCACTGTTCGCTATCGCCATCCTATCCCACGTTTAGATGACATGCTTGATGAATTAAGTGGTTCCACCATATTCACTAAAATTGATTTGAGAAGTGGATACCATCAGATAAGAATGAAAACAGGGGATGAATGGAAAACTGCATTTAAAACAAAATTTGGGCTGTATGAATGGTTAGTTATGCCTTTTGGTTTGACTAATGCTCCTAGTACTTTCATGAGATTAATGAACCATGTCTTGAGAGCTTTCATTGGAAAATTTGTTGTTGTCTACTTTGATGATATCTTAATTTACAGCAAGTCTTTTGAGGAACATGTGAATCCTATTCGGCAAGTCTTGGAAGAGTTTAGAAAGGAGAAATTATTTGCTAATCTTGAGAAGTGCAGTTTTTGCACAGACCATGTTGTGTTTCTTGGCTTTGTTGTATGAGGAAAGGGCATAGAAGTGGATGAAAGCAAGGTGAAAGCCATCAAGGATTGGCCAACTCCAACAAATGTAAGTCAAGTAAGAAGTTTTCATGGCCTTGCTGGTTTTTATAGGAGGTTTGTGAGAGATTTCAGTACCATCGCTGCTCCTTTGAATGAATTGACAAAGAAAGGTGTTGACTTTAAATGGGAAAAATCACAACAAAATGCATTTCAAGAATTAAAGAAACGTTTGACTGAAGCACCTGTACTTGTTCTTCCTGATTTCACTAAAACTTTTGAAATAGAATGTGATGCTAGTGGAATTGGGATAGGAGGAGTTTTAATGCAACAAGGAAAACCTATAGCATATTTTAGTGAAAAACTAGGAGGTGCTCAACTGAATTATTCTGTGTATGATAAAGAATTATATGCTTTGGTGCGTGTGCTTGAAACATGGCAGCACTACTTATGGCCAAAAGAATTTGTTATTCACTCTGATCATGAAGCTTTGAAGTACTTGAAAGGATAAGCAAAACTGAACCGTCGTCATGCCAAATGGGTTGAGTTCATCAAAACATTTCCATACATTGTGAAATATAAGAAAGGTAAGGACAATGTTGTTGCTGATGCTCTGTCACGAAAGAGTGTGTTGCTAAACCAACTTGAGGTAAAGGTTTTGGGACTTGAAAGTTTGAAAGAACTGTACAGTAACGACCCTGAATTTTCAGAACCATATAATCATTGTAAAAATGGAAAAGGTTGGGAAAAGTATCATATACATGATGGATTTTTGTTTAGAGCTAATAAAATCTGTGTTCCAAATTCTTCGGTTAGATTGCTTTTGTTGCAGGAGTCTCATGGGGGAGGATTGACAGGCCATTTTGGACAAAGAAAAACCTATGAGCTGCTAGAAGATCATTTTTATTGGCCCAAGATGAGAAGAGATGTCATCAGATTCGTAGAGCGATGCGTTACCTATCACAAAGCTAAGTCTAAACTGAACCCTCATGGTTTATATACTCCTTTACCTACTCCTAAAACTCCTTGGGAAGACATAAGCATGGATTTTGTCTTGGGGTTGCCTAGAACTCAGAAAGGAAAAGATTCAATATTTGTTGTGGTTGATAGATTTTCAAAGATGACTCATTTTATTCCTTGTAACAAGAGCAACGATGCTTCACATATTGCTAATTTGTTCTTCAGGGAAATTGTGCGCCTGCATGAAATGCCTAGAACCATTGTATCTGATCGTGATGTCAAGTTTGTGAGCTATTTTTGGAAAACATTATGGGCAAAGCTCGGAACCAAGCTTTTGTTCTCCACCACTTGTCACCCTCAAACCGATGGACAAACTGAAGTGGTGAATCGCACATTGTCAATGTTGTTGCGTACTATGGAGAAAAAGAACCTGAAGGTTTGGGAGGAATGCTTGCCACATGTGGAGTTTGCATATAACAGGGCAGTACACTCTACCACTAATATGTGTCCTTTTGAAATTGTATATGGGTTCAAACCTATTGCTCCGATAGATTTGTTGCCCCTTCCATTGCAGGAAAGAACCAATATGGAAGCCTCCAAGCGTGCTGCATACATCAAGAAGATACACGAGAAGACCAAGGAAGCAATTGAACTCAAGGCAGGACGCAAGGCTGCAAGTATGAACAAACATAGGAAGAAGGTGTTATTTGAACCCGGGGACTTGGTGTGGATACACTTGCGCAAGGATCGCTTTCCTCAGCAGCGCAAATCAAAATTGCTGCCACGAGGAGATGGTCCATTTCGTGTTCTTGAGAAGATCAATGACAATGCATACAAGATTGATCTTCCTGCAAGTTATGGCGTGAGCAACTCCTTCAATGTTGCTGATCTCTCACCATTCACAAGTGAAGACACTTTAGAGTCGAGGACGACTCCTTTTCAAGGGGGAGGATGATATGACCACGCCACTAAGCAAGATGTCATAAGCTCCAAGTCAAGCTACACCCACTCAAGTTTCACCTACACCGACACCAGCTCAAGTCATCGATGGACCGATTACACGTAGTCGTGCAAAGAAGCTACAACAAGAGGTCCACGCGCTACTTTGTGAGATTCATTTTAACATTAATGAAAATTATATACTACCTAAGTGTTGTACCTTGATTGTACTCAGATATATAGAAGAAGAGAAGGAAGAATCAGACCATGAAGAACGGACCAGTGCAAGTTCCAGAAGAAGTCAAAAACAGACCAGTGGAAGTCAAAAACGGACCAGTGCAAAGAATCTTCAAGGGGGGGAGGATGATATGACCACGCCACCAAGCAAGATGTCACAAGCTCCAAGTCAAGCTACACCCACTCAAGTTTCACCTACACCGACACCAGCTCAAGTCATCGATGGACCGATTACACGTAGTCGTGCAAAGAAGCTACAACAAGAGGTCCACGCGCTACTTTGTGAGATTCATTTTAACATTAATGATAATTATATACTACCTAAGTGTTGTACCTTGATTGTATTCAGGTATATAGAAGAAGAGAAGGAAGAATCGGACCATGAAGAACGGACCAGTGCAAGTTCCAGAAGAAGTCAAAAACGGACCAGTGGAAGTCAAAAACGGACCAGTGCAAAGAATCTTCATAACTTTTTGCTCACAAAAGCTATTAAGGTCCATGAGCATTTGTTGGAAAGCTTGACGAGTCTACTTTCCAATGAATCTAGTGGCGACCAGTTTGGATACTCCATATTGCCTGCAGACCAGAATTAGTACAGACTGCTCAGAAGGTCAACAGTCTGTCGTGACAGAATGTTGGTACAACTTGCCAAGTAAAACTGTACCAATCTACAAAGTTTCGTGCTGGTTGGCATACATTGCTGGAAAGCCCTTTGAGTCTAGTTTCACACCCAAGAAACGGTTCATCATTTGGACTTCCCAATAAAAAGTTATGGTCAGTTTATTAGAAACTGCTCTGGAGGCCAACAGTCACGCGAAGCCACTTCGGGAATCCATTTCGAGGGGACCTTTCACATTGTCTTCCCTCAGAAACTCTATTTCGTTTTCATACCTATCTAGCAGGGCTGTTGCGAGTATAAATACCCCCTAAGACTCATTGTAATCTCAGACTTTGATAATTGAAATAAAGAACCCCTTTGTTCAGCTGCGTGCTAACAAATTCAGAGAGTGATCTCTACCCCTTTGCTCTTGTGATTTCCTCGCGGGATTACATAGGCGGTGGCATCATCCGCTCCCAATTGGTGCTCCTACACCCTTTAAGGTATTCCTTGATTGATTGTAGGTTGTGTTGGTTGGTTCCTTGAGAGTGTGGTTGGGCGAATCCTCGATTCAGGTTGCCGGTTAAAGACGGTGGTTGGCTTCGAGTTTTATTTGCCAGGTTGCACTAGTTATCGCTGCTTGCAGCAAGTTATCCGGCTGTTCTTCAGCTAGTTATCGGTGTTCTTCCTACGTCGTGAAGATCGGGACAACGTGACGCATCATCTGGTATCAAAGGTTTCGTTACCACGGTAGGAATTCTATCCCTAGCTACATATATATTTTTGCTTTGTCCTATACACCAAAAAGCCAGAAAAATATATTGCTTAGACCTTTGTTTCAATCTGTTATTTTAGTGAGTTCGGTTAAGTCGCAGTCTATTAGAGTCTTTGTTTTAGTTGCTGATCATTTATCCTTCGCGTGTTCTTTGTGCCTCTTTTATATATAAAAATCCCAAAAAAAAAATATCTATAGCCTATATCATCCTTTGTGTTAACTTTGATCCTATCTAGCTACTGGTTGTCTTTAGTTGTGCAAGTATCATAATCTGGTCCCTGTTTTTAGTTCTATATAAAAAGAAAAAAAAACGTGTCAAAAAAAAAAAGAAAAGAAAGTGCAAAAAAAAGTGAAGTAAAAAAAAAGAAAAGTTGATAAAGGTTCAGAGAGAAAGTCTGAAAGATTAGTTGGTTTATGTGCACAAGTGCTGAAAGTTTCATATCAAGTTCTACAACCAGTTTGCTATCTTTGTTTGATGCAAAACTTTGGTTGGGTCTGATTGCAACACTTGCATCCCAATCATACTCCTTGTTTGCATCAGTTCTGAAATTTCTTTGCGTGTGTGTGATCTATTTATACACTTCGAATCTTTTGATCAGCACTAGGCAGAGAACTTCTAGTTTGGATCGTTACTTAACTTTACGACAACTAGAATTCAGATTGCATTCCTTGTGTATTACTCCCCACCAAGCTCCACATAAAAAACCATCGTAATTGGTACTCTCTGTTCTTGTATTCGCCTCGCCATCACTTTCAGTTGCCACCACACATTTGTTTTCCTTGTAATCTATAGCAGAGGAATTCATAAGAGTCTTGGTGGTTAGAGAGGTGAGTTGTGAGGGCCACCAAATTTTCATATTCCACAAATAGAAATTATTTGTATTCAGCTAACCTTACAGGAAGATGGGTGATGGAATAGAGGATTGTGTCACTTTGGCACAATTTAATGAACTCCGACAAAGCATAGAAGAAAAGCAAGATGGGTTGACACAAGATCTTCAGAACCTTATGACTGAAATCAGAAGGCGTCGCCAACCTCATGATGGAGCAAGCAACCATGGTGAAGATGGAGATATGAGTGATAGAAGTGCTGCTAGTAGAAGCTCAAGGGAACAAGGAAGGAGGAACCGAGGTAGGGGAAGAGGTCAAGGTCGAAGAAATCATGATAATGAAGAATCTGAAAAAGAGGATGATGATGATCATTCTCAATATCGATATGGTCGCCGATATCGTAGAAGAGGCAATCATGAGGAGAGGCTAGGAAAACTGAAGTTTACCATGCCAAAGTTTGATGGTGGGTCTGATCCTGAAGCTTATTTCACTTGGGAGCTGAAAGTGGATAAAATCTTTCGCTTGCATAATTATTCAGAAGAGAAGAAGCTGGCAATGGCATCTCTGGAGTTTGAAGGATATGCTCTAATATGGTGGGAGCAGCTCCTCAGTGATCGTGAAGAAGATGGAAGACATCCTATTGCAACTTGGGATGAAATGAAGAGAGAAATGAGAAGTCGTTTTGTGCCGAAGCACTATCGGCGTGATCTTTTTGATAAATTGCAGAATTTTAAGCAAGGAAGTCTCTCTGTTGAAGAGTATTATAAGGAGATGGAGAAATTTATGATTAGAGCCAATGTGTATGAAGATGAAGAGCAAACTATTGCACGTTTTATGGCTGGGCTGCATCGCAATATTCAGCGCATTGTTGAGTTTCAGCCATACCGATATCTTATTGATTTGGTACATCAAGCAACCAAAGCTGAACGTCAATTGCAGCAAGAAGCTAAGAGCAGCAAGTCCTTGTCCTTTGGTATGAGGCACATCTCTGGAGGAAGCAAATCAATCACCAAGTTTTCTGCTGAACCATCCCTGGTGAAAGGCTCAAGTGGAGGCTCACGATCTAATTTTCAGGGTACTTCTAGTGGAAGAACACTGTTGTCGCAAGTTCAAAACCAGCAGCATCAAACACTACTTCAGTGGGTTCCACTTCCAAGAGTAGTGGAATTCAGTGCTTCAAGTGTGGAGGCCGTGGACATGTATCAAGAGAGTGTCCAAATAATCGTGTGGTCATTGTGAATGATAGTGGAAAATTTGAATCAGCTAGTGAAGAGGAAGCTGAGGAAGAACATGTTGGTGAAGCCCATGAAGATGAGGAACATACTGGCTGTGAATTTGAGCAAGGTGCTGTTCTTGTGGTGACTCAAATCTTGAGAGTTCAAATGAAAGAAGCTGAAAATGGGCAGCGACATAATTTATTTCAAACCAGAGCAAAGGTACATGATAAGGTGGTGAAGGTGATTATTGATGGAGGGAGCTGCCATAATCTTGCTAGTCGTGAGATGGCTGATAAACTTGGCCTGAAGCTGCTACGACACCCACATCCATATCAGTACAGTGGTTGAATGATTCGGGAGATATCAAGATTGGATATAAAGTAAACATTCCATTCAAGATTGGTGAATATGTTGACACAGTAGAGTGTGATGTGGCCCCCATGTCGGTGTGTCACTTGCTGCTTGGAAGGCCATGGCAATATGATCGATATAGCCAACATTGTGGGAGAACAAATCAGTTTACTATCAATCTAACGGGGAAGAAGTTTGTTCTCAAGCCTATGACACCCCAACAAATCATGGCTGAACATTTACAAAAGAAATTTGAAATTGTTCCAGTGAGTAGAGAGGAAGGAGAGCAAAAGAAATTGAGTGCCATCCACAATTCGGTGAGTGAGTGCCACAAGCCAAATTTGAGGGAGAAAAAGAAAGGAGAGGGAGAGAATTTAGTCATGCTAGCCACAAAATCTGAAATGAGAGAAGTGAGGAACAACCCCGAACAAGTGCTCTTTGTACTTGTATACAAAGACATTTTAATTTCAGCTAACGACATGACCTCTCTTCCTAGTGTTGTGTCTCATCTTTTGCAGGACTATGGAGATGTTTTTCCAGAAGAAACACCGGCGGGACTACCTCCAATTCGTGGTATTGAGCATCAAATTGATCTCATTCCAGGGGCTGTACTACCTTATCGACCACCATACCGAACCAATCCAGAAGAAACAAAGGAGATACAAGGGCAAGTGCAGGAACTTCTTGATAAAGGTTTTGTTCGTGAAAGTTTAAGTCCTTGTGCTGTTCCTGTAATTTTAGTACCTAAGAAAGATGGTTCTTGGAGAATGTGTGTTGATTGTAGAGCTATAAATAACATCATTGTTCGCTATCGCCATCCTATCCCACGTTTAGATGACATGCTTGATGAATTAAGTGGTTCCAACATATTCACTAAAATTGATTTGAGAAGTGGATACCATCAGATAAGAATGAAAACAGGGGATGAATGGAAAACTGCATTTAAAACAAAATTTGGGCTGTATGAATGGTTAGTTATGCCTTTTGGTTTGACTAATGCTCCTAGTACTTTCATGAGATTAATGAACCATGTCTTGAGAGCTTTCATTGGAAAATTTGTTGTTGTCTACTTCGATGATATCTTAATTTACAGCAAGTCTTTTGAGGAACATGTGAATCATATTCGCCAAGTCTTTGAAGAGCTTAGAAAGGAGAAATTATTTGCTAATCTTGAGAAGTGCAGTTTTTGCACAGACCATGTTGTGTTTCTTGGCTTTGTTGTTTCAGGAAAGGGCATAGAAGTGGATGAAAGCAAGGTGAAAGCCATCAAGGATTGGCCAACTCCAACAAATGTAAGTCAAGTAAGAAGTTTTCATGGCCTTGCTGGTTTTTATAGGAGGTTTGTGAGAGATTTCAGTACCATCGCTGCTCCTTTGAATGAATTGACAAAGAAAGGTGTTGACTTTAAATGGGAAAAATCACAACAAAATGCATTTCAAGAATTAAAGAAACGTTTGACTGAAGCACCTGTACTTGTTCTTCCTGATTTCACTAAAACTTTTGAAATAGAATGTGATGCTAGTGGAATTGGGATAGGAGGAGTTTTAATGCAACAAGGAAAACCTGTAGCATATTTTAGTGAAAAACTAGGAGGTGCTCAACTGAATTATTCTGTGTATGATAAAGAATTATATGCTTTGGTGCGTGTGCTTGATACATGGCAGCACTACTTATGGCCAAAAGAATTTGTTATTCACTCTGATCATGAAGCTTTGAAGTACTTGAAAGGACAAGCAAAACTGAACCGTCGTCATGCCAAATGGGTTGAGTTCATCGAAACATTTCCATACATTGTGAAATATAAGAAAGGTAAGGACAATGTTGTTGCTGATGCTCTGTCACGAAAGAGTGTGTTGCTAAACCAACTTGAGGTAAATGTTTTGGGACTTGAAAGTTTGAAAGAACTGTACAGTAATGACCCTGAATTTTCAGAACCATATAATCATTGTAAAAATGGAAAAGGTTGGGAAATGTATCATATACATGATGGATTTTTGTTTAGAGCTAACAAAATCTGTGTTCCAAATTCTTCGGTTAGATTGCTTTTGTTGCAGGAGTCTCATGGGGGAGGATTGACAGGCCATTTTGGACAAAGAAAAACCTATGAGCTGCTAGAAGATCATTTTTATTGGCCCAAGATGAGAAGAGATGTCATCAGATTCGTGGAGCGATGCGTTACCTGTCACAAAGCTAAGTCTAAACTGAACCCTCATGGTTTATATACTCCTTTACCTACTCCTAAAACTCCTTGGGAAGACATAAGCATGGATTTTGTCTTGGGGTTGCCTAGAACTTAGAAAGGAAAAGATTCAATTTTTGTTGTGGTTGATAGATTTTCAAAGATGGCTCATTTTATTCCTTGTAACAAGAGCGACGATGCTTCACATATTGCTAATTTGTTCTTTAGGGAAATTGTGCGGCTGCATGGAATGCCTAGAACCATTGTATCTGATCGTGATGTCAAGTTTGTGAGCTATTTTTGGAAAACATTATGGGCAAAGCTCGGAACCAAGCTTTTGTTCTCCACCACTTGTCACCCTCAAACCGATGGACAAACTGAAGTGGTGAATCGCACATTGTCAATGTTGCTGCGAACTATGATGAAAAAGAACCTGAAGGTTTGGGAGGAATGTTTGCCACATGTGGAGTTTGCATATAACAGGGCAGTACACTCTACCACTAATATGTGTCCTTTTGAAATTGTATATGGTTTCAAACCTATTGCTCCGATAGATTTGTTGCCCCTTCCATTGCAGGAAAGAACCAATATGGAAGCCTCCAAGCGTGCTGCATACATCAAGAAGATACACGAGAAGACCAAGGAAGCAATTGAACTCAAGGCAGGACGCAAGGCTGCAAGTATGAACAAACATAGGAAGAAGGTGTTATTTGAACCCGGGGACTTGGTGTGGATACACTTGCGCAAGGATCACTTTCCTCAGCAGCGCAAATCAAAATTGCTGCCACGAGGAGATGGTCCATTTCGTGTTCTTGAGAAGATCAATGACAATGCATACAAGATTGATCTTCCTGCAAGTTATAGCGTGAGCAACTCCTTCAATGTTGCTGATCTCTCACCATTCACAAGTGAAGACACTTTAGAGTCCAGGACGACTCCTTTTCAAGGGGGGAGGATGATATGACCACGCCACCAAGCAAGATGTCACAAGCTCCAAGTCAAGCTACACCCACTCAAGTTTCACCTACACCGACACCAGCTCAAGTCATCGATGGACTGATTACACGTAGTCGTGCAAAGAAGCTACAACAAGAGGTCCACGCGCTACTTTGTGAGATTCATTTTAACATTAATGATAATTATATACTACCTAAGTGTTGTACCTTGATTGTACTCAGGTATATAGAAGAAGAGAAGGAAGAATCGGACCATGAAGAACGGACCAGTGCAAGTTCCAGAAGAAGTCAAAAACGGACCAGTGGAAGTCAAAAACGGATCAGTGCAAAGAATCTTCATAACTTTTTGCTCACAAAAGCTATGAAGGTCCATAAGCATTTGTCGGAACGCTTGACGAGTCTACTTTCCAATGAATCTAGTGGCGACCAGTTTGGATACTCCATATTGCCTGCTGACCAGTATTAGTACAGACTGCTCAGAAGGTCAACAGTCTGTCGTGACAGAATGTTGGTACAACTTGCCAAGTAAAACTGTACCAATCTACAAAGTTTCATGCTGGTTGGCATACATTGCTGGAAAGCCCTTTGAGTCTAGTTTCAACCCAAGAAACGGTTCATCATTTGGACTTCCCAGTAAAAAGTTATGGTCAGTTTATTGGAAACTGCTCTGGAGGCCAACAGTCACGCGAAGCCACTTCGGGAATCCATTTCGAGGGGACCTTTCACATTGTCTTCCCTCAGAAACTCTATTTCGTTTTCATACCTATCTAGCAGGGCTGTTGCTAGTATAAATACCCCCTAAGACTCATTGTAATCTCAGACTTTGATAATTGAAATACAGAACCCCTTTGTTCAGCTGCGTGCTAACAAATCCAGCGAGTGATCTCTACCCCTTTGCTCTTGTGATTTCCTCGCGGGATTACATAGGCGGCTGCTTCATCCGCTCCCAATTGGTGCTCCTACTCCCTTCAAGGTATTCCTTGATTGATTGTAGGCTGTGTTGGTTGGTTCCTTGAGAGTGTGGTTGGGCGAATCCTCGATTCAGGTTGCCGGTTAAAGGCGGTGGTTGGCTTCGAGTTTTATTTGCCAGGTTGCACTAGTTATCGCTGCTTGCAGCAAGTTATCCGGCTGTTGTTCAGCTAGTTATCGGTGTTCTTCCTACGTCGTGAAGATCGGGACAACGTGACGCATCATATTCCTTAACAAGTCACTAGCTCGGCACATGTCTACCAACAGTGTTAAGTATATACCGGGGTGATAGTTCCTTAGGTTTGGAGTTTAAGTACCGCAAGCGGACGAGAATTATCGTGTAGCATTTCAACCCGGGGATTTACCGAGTGTCGTATTTATAGGTTCGCTCTAAGGAAGGCTTAATATGTTAAGGATTCTAAGATAAGCATAGATCAAAGTAATTATGATAGCAATAATGGAATCAAAGGTCATAGCAGGTGATAAACATTTATATGAAGAATAGTGATCCATCACAATCTAGGCATGGCATATTGGCTAAGGAATAAAGAGAGACTAAAAGAATGAATTGAATCAAAGAATAAACAAACAGCCTATTGGAGCAGGTGTGGTCCTAGATACAGATCATGTCATAGAACAAGTTAATCATGTAATTATACTACTTAGATCTTGTCCTGTGTTTAGATGGTTTGGGAGGCTACGCAAGTACTGGTCTGCCAGCAACCTCCGCAACTATTTAGACTCCTACACCCTAGCCGAACGTGGGGGAATGCCAAGGACGGACAGGGCTGTCACCACCTGCCGCCATCCCCTCAACCGTGGACTAAGACAATGCATTTACCTGGCCTTTACACCCAAGCACCATGCTTACATGCAAAGAACCTACTCGGACTCCCCCGGGTCCCCGACCCTATGGATCGACAGGTAAGAAGCCCGAGCCTACTCAAAAGAGCATGATAAACCCCCATCTTCACACAAAGCTATTTCTAGGCAATTAATTAACATGAAGCAATTAGACTAAAGTCCTAAGTGAGAATAATACAACATACACTTAGCACTAGTTCATATAATATACTACTAGCCCTAGGGTAGCATTATACTATAAGAACTATATACTAAAATGTATGTCATATTATTTTCACTAGAACTATATTCTAGTTCATATGCTGGCATCATAAAACAGGGCCTATGATCTATGTCATATACCATAGCATAAGAACTATACTCTAGTTCATATGAAGAACTATATCGGACATGATAAGGCATGGACTTGGAGTAAAGATATTCTTTATTCATACCCAAGTTTCTCTCCAAGGAGCCAAGCCCTCCTTGATAGCTCACCCAACTCTCTCTCTAAAAGCTAAAAGGAAAAACTAAGAAGAGGTAGTGCCCAAGTGCCTTGAAGGTGGAGTGTTGATTGTGAATGTGATGAGATGAATGAAGCCTCCCTCTCCCCCTCCTTAAATAGGTGGGGAAGGTCGGTTCTCCAGGGTGTAAACTGCAATTTGCACGTGGGGACTGCGGGAGGATAGGCTCAGCACCGCCTCTGCGAAAGGCGGTGCCGAGATGGGCTGGGTCAGGGTCGGCCGACCCTAGGGGGCGGTCGCCCCCTGGTGGGCCCCGCTGGCCCCGGCCCGAAGCCCGTTGCCTTCCTCTCGGGCCCCTGAGTCCAGATCCACCTGCAAATTGATGCACTTCTATATTGGGCTTTTGGGTACTTGTTTATTTGCACATTTTTGACGTGTTGGATTGCGCCTTTTTATTTGCTTTCCACCTGTATGCCTATATATGATCTGCAAAACACAACTTGCACTACATGTGGAACTTGGTAAGCATTTAATAAGTATATGTGAGTAAAATACATGCTTTTCTTTCTTTGCATGGACTATGTTGGCGGGGTAAATATGTCATTAAGAACCGCCAACAAACTCCCCCAAGCTTACCCCTTGCTCGTCCTCGAGCAAGAAGCTAAGATCTTGGTTGTTGATGAGGAGTTGCTACAATATTTTTACTTCTATCCAGTACATACCTTCAAACAAGAATTCTCCTTTGAATTTTGAACAGATATGTCATGGGGCTTATTGCACATACCTTGGGTCCTTAAGCATTTGCTGGATGGATTTGATCAGATCGAGTGCTATATCCCTAGTTCTTTACTTCACCTTTTGTTCCAGAGTTTTTTTTTTATTTTCAAAACTTAGCACATGTATTTGTCAAATTAAACAATGGATCCAAAGAGAAAGTTAATCATACCATTGAATTTTTGAAAACTTTTTCTTTTCCATCATTCTCTTTTTGTCTATTAGAGACACATGGCTATGTGGCTAATTCTACTGTTGGGCACTTGCCCATTTTTTTCGAGGTTCCGGACACATGTCCCTTTTTATTTCCTCGTGATCTTTCTTTTTGAGGTTTCGGACACATGTCCTTTTTATTTCCTCGGATGCTTTTTTTCATAGCCATATGCCTTCTAACAAACTTTTGAGATGATAACATAATGAAATATTTTTGTTTTCAATGGTATGACAACCTCTCAAAGGGTCAACAACGCTTAATCTAACTCAATGTGATTATTTTATTTTTTGTAAAAACTCTAGAACTCTAGCGTTGTTTAGAACAGGATACTAGCAGCTCAGATCATCACAAATATATCCATTAATTACTTTAGACTTTAGATAGAGCATTTTGCAACCCACGCATTTAATCATTTTATTAATTTGGAGAATTCAAGGTTGAAACTAGATACCGGAAAGAAATTACGATAGAGCAACTATTCATCATTTCAACAAGGAAGAAGTGTCACAGAACCGACCAAATTATAGGAGTTCAAGTGCAGAAACGATCGCCAAGCAATCAAGTTTCTAAACTTGAGCCCATATAATCCCGGTAGTCAATCGAAATCACGAAGGACTTCAAACCAACTCGCAACAAACCAAGATCGTAATAGTTCAACATAAAACACAGCGAAAGTTACATAGTCATTCATTGCCGTCGAAGCGGCACCACATCGGAGTATTAAGTTATTACAACACTTGTTCGAAGTAGCGGAAGCAAAATAGTTACACACACATTCCAAAGTTCAGTTCATAAGTTCGAGTTACTGCCAGAGTCTATGCCATCCTTCCAAAAGCATCATAGATGAGAGGATTAGAGAACCGTGCCCAACGGTTAGTCCTCATCCCCAGCGGGATGGAGACAGGTCTTGCAGAAACTGTCATAGAAGATGTCATCTGCAACAGGTGGGAATAAACCCTGAGTACGAGAATGTACTCAGCTAGACTTACCCGTCTAGAAAAACACAAAAGACACCAAGGATCATGCAAGGCTAAATATCAAGTGGAGCTGGTTGACTCACCTTTTGCCAAAAGCGTAAGTTACAAATAAGTTAATTTGGAAGCATCATATTTATTTCTCAACAGCCTATCACTAGATTAGCACCAGTAATACAACACATCACTTGATTATTACAAACAATAATAACCATATCAAATTCATCATATGCTCTTCTTGCTATCATCATTATCATGAACCAAGTTCATTAGTGAATGCTACATTTGCCGCTGCTCTGTCAAGTTCTCACTAACCGGGAGAGACGGCGATTCGAATCGAATTTCTATCCAGCTGGAGGGTTATTCCTAGCACTCACCCAAGCATCCCCTGCCGGAGAGCCAAAGGGTCACCTTTGGTACAACTCAGGAATCGCGGCTCCGATCAGCGCCGCACTCCCAGGGCTACCACTCTGCCAGGGAGGTCAGGAATTTTAACTCACCTGCCTTTGGACTTACGCCAATGGTCCCCCGCACACCGCACTTCCTCCGGTAGTGCGCACTTTATACTTGCCGGTCTTCTGGCCTGAGTCATACTACTCGGCTTCACGGTCGGAACGAGTTATCCGGCCAACTAAGTGTCAGGCATGCGTTCAACATGACAAGAGGACGTACAACGATCGGTCCTTAGCTGCCACAGACGGAGTTACTACACACTTGCAAAACTCCGCCCGGCTTAAGTCAATTTAATCAGGTTCCATCCACGATAGCACATATAGACTATCGTGATTCGACAAAGCCCTATATCGCGCGGATGACAGGATATCACCCGACTTCTACCGATTAAAGCATAGCTAAGCTGCTACTCGATCCTAACTCTACAACCAGGGAAGGTGAGTTATCTGGACAAGGATAGAGTAGAATGCAGCAACAGTTTCATAACAACTCCTATACGTAATGCATCAATAGATATAACATATTAAGTAAACTTTCGAAAATAGAGCGAGGCTTAGAATGCTCCGGGGCTTGCCTTTCACGAACGAGGCCGGCTCGTGATTCGGGCACTCAACTTCTTCTTCGGGCTCCTCGAGTCCGGCTTGCTGGACCTCCACCTCCTGGCTGCCTTCCTGGCCTTCGGGGTTCGCTTGGAGCTCGAAGGAGGCTGTCGCGTCCGGTGCACCTATTGCATGCTCGAACAATAAGAAGATGCACATGCTCGAGATGAATGCTTGATAACACAAGTAATTCATTGGACACTCATTTACGGAGCAAGAGTTATACTAACTCACACAAAGAACAAGTTAACATAACCAGAACCTGTCATGCTACTAAAACAGCAAGCACACAAAACAAATATGCTCAGTAAATAAATCATAACAAAAGATAGACAGATCCAACAAACATGAGTAAGGACATTCTGGAAATCTTATGAAATTGTCTACAACTCATCTTTAGACAAGACAGCAAGATTCATACATGAAACTGGTCAATTAAACAAAGTTCCAGGTTCTGTCCCAGAAAAACAGAGAACATCCATTTCTGGAACCCAAATTGGAACAGCCATAACTTTTAAACTACTTGGCCAAATGACCTCAAATTTAAACCACAGCTAGTTCAACAAGTTTAGAACAACTTTGATTTAGACAAGTTTCACAGAAAGTCAAGTTATCATTAAGTAATAGTTAAATTGCTCCCTTGCTGTCCAGAACAGCATTTAACCCTATAGTTATTTATTTAATGACATGATCAAAACACAAACCATGCCAACTACATGGCCTATGAGCACAAACCTATTACAAAGTTACCAGATCATCAGATGAAAACCCCAAAACATTTACTTAACAAGGTATTTATTAATTAACTCTAGATAATAGTATATTTACAAGATACTAGTTAAAGTGCTCAGAAAAATCTACACAAATTACAGAGGCACAAGGACATCATCAAAGTATCACCATAAAAATTTCATAGCAATTGCACATACCAAATTAAAGATATGTATTTAACATGCATTAAGGCATTTATTTCATAAATTCAGAAACATGATTTATATGGTGTCAAACAACAGATTTCAGATTATTTACATCTTAGGAATACCATAAACAAGTTTACCACCAAAGTAGAATACCAGCATAAGCACCAATTATTTTATGTGATTTAATTAAGGAAACAAGCCATATTTCAAACACAAATTACATATCACAACTGCAGTGCTCCAAAAATCATGAAATAATTATCAGAGCACTCTAATGCCATGCAAAGGCTACCATAAAATTTTCAGAACAAACTAAGCAGTATAACAAGAGATATGTATTTATCCATAGATAACAAGATTAAATCCTTAATAAATAATTTCTCAGAAAACATGATTCATTTTATATTTTTATTAAATACTAGCCATCTCAAGAAACAACACAAAATTTGTTTCACAATTTTTGGATCTCATAAACAGGAGATATGATTTTTGCAAGAAAGCCAAAATCCAGATTTTGAATAAAAGAAAAGGAGGGAACGAGAGGGTCGCTGACAGTGGGTCCCCTCTGTCAGGCTCTTCTTCCTCACGGCCGAGGCGACTTTTGCCGGCGATTTCTCCGCGACGGCGAGGTCTCCGGCCAAACCAAGGGCATCAGCGTGATCCCCAAACCCTAACGACTCGATTGACCCCACTTTTCCCACGGCGGAGCCACCGGAAGGGGCTCACCGTCGACAATGGCGGCTCGGCGGAGGTGCTCGGCGTTACGCCGGAGCCCTCAGGCCGGTAGAGCGTGACCTAAGGCCTTCTACAGCACGAGCAGACTATGGCGAAGCTTCCTAGGTACGCGGCTTGGCCTGGATCCTCGTGGAGCACGCTGGCCACGAGAGCACCCAACTCCGGCGGAAGCACGGCGGCGCTGCGCACCGTGTCCGGCGACGGAGAACCTGGTAGAGCGTCCACCAAGTGGCGCAAAAGCTCGCTAAGGACCTAAGCTACCTCTAGGACCTAACCAGAGATGATGAGAAGCTTCACAGAGCTCGAGATTGAGTTCGCCGGAGAAGAAGGTCACGGCGACCCGATTTGGGGGAAGAAGGGAATGTCGGCTCACCGGTGGGTTTCTCGGCGAGTTAGAGGGTGGAGATTGGAGAGCGGCTCACGGCGGAGCTTTGGGTGGAGTTTGGTGGACGAAGACACAGAGAGGAGCGCACACGAGCTCGCCGGAGTGAGCTCGCGGCGGAGAGCTCGCTGCGGACGGGTTTCAGGCGAGAGAGGGCGAGACAGAGCGAATGGACGCGTCCACTTCGCTCAGGACATCGCCGTGAAGGTCATGCACGCAACGGGTGCTGACAAGCGGGGCCAGACGCGGCGTACGGTCGACAAATGGTGACGGAGCTCTGCCGGCGGTCGGCCACGTCGACGAGGTCAGTTTCGATTCAGAAGAAACGGTGCTTGCCTGACATAGCCACTTCACCGACGATTATCTCCCAAACCAGAGCAAATTAGGTGATGGCGTAGTTGACAAACTTGGAGTACTAAGCGAGATCTACAACTTTGTCAATTGGAGCAAGAGCTAGATCGGCCTGGATTGGGAGTTATAGAGTTTTCAAAATCGATCGAGCAAACTGGTTTCGTTCCAAGACTTAGAAAATTTTCTAAGTGTTGGAAACAGCCCCAAATCTGCCTTGTGGGTCACGTTTGGGCTATTTGTGATCATTATCATGAGATGGCCATAAAACAACTTTTGTTCCTTATAAAATTTGCTACAACTTTGCTGTAGAAAGTTTTGACATGCAAACATTTTATGAAACACTTTTTAAAAGCCTAAGCAAAAGAGGTTTCTAGGGCCTATTTTCATAAGTATGACTTAAAAGCATATTTTGGATAAGTGACCAACATGAACATTGTTCCCAAGATTAAGTTAAGCATAGATAAACTAATTACCAAGGCATAAGGCACAAACACAAGCATTGTTCACTCAAACATAAGCATAGGGAGCCTATTTAAGCAATTGAAAACACATTTTTGCATAGAATGACATGGCTCAAGATAGATGATGATCATGATATGCTTTGAATGGATGATGATGCTCATGCTATGCACATGATCAATGCAACCATAACACTGGGGTGTTACAAGAAGCATATATCTTACGTCACATATAAGAGTGGAATTATATTTTTATCTTTTTAGCATTTTTCATTTTTTTATATGCAATAATTAAAACATGGAAATTTCATAAAGTAAACATGCTAATTTAAAATTAAGGATGCATGAAAATAAATATGCAATGCAGATAACCTCGGGATTGGGGGTCCTCCCCCAAGCTAGCTTCTGGCCTACTGATCGGGGTTGTACCCCATGTACCGCCAGAAGTCTTGGGACTGTTTCAGCAGCTGATCTTGGCGAGCTTGCATTTCTTCTTGCTGCTGGTGGTGCTAGGCCTGTTGTTGCTGATGCCATAGCAACCCTTGCTGGTGCCACTCCACGGCCTGCTGGTGGTGCGCATCGGTGGTTTGGATGTGTTGTTGGAGAGTATCCTGGATCTCATCCGTGCGCACTGTGGAGGCCGAAGGATGTTGTTCTGGTGATTCGGCCCTCTAGCGCGATTGTTGTTCCCAAGCACTGGAATCCGCCTCAGCCTACCCCTCAACACCTTGTGTCGGCATGGGTATGTCCCACCCCGACTGGTAGATCGGTTGTGTATAGGAGGGTGGTGGCTGGGAGCTATATCCGCCGGTGTCCCTGCCAGAAACACTACGCCTTTGCGCAGTTTCAGCTGTCTGCAGATCAAAGGTTAGCCTCCCAGAGTTATACAAGCGTAGACCCGGGTTAGGTAACCGGATTACGTTTGTATACCCTAGGAAACAAAACACAAGACCGCCCGCATTATCTCTTTTCAAATGGTGACCTTGGATAAGATAGGTTTCAATAATCATGGTGCGTGGAATTTGAATATAATCAAGATCTTGCCCTTCCAACGCACCAATGGCCGTGGCCGCACGTGTTATGAGTGAAGTCAAAGAGATAGGGGTGGTTGTCTTGATTATACCTAACTAATGCCTTACAATTTCTTGCACAGGCGCAACTTTTATTTTCATTCTAGCCACGTAAAGTAACCTCATTTGATTTACTCGCACAACGCGGGTATCCTGGCTAGGAAACATTGTTATGGATGGCCAAAGGTTTAAAAACCTTAGACTGGGGTGTTGGATGTGGGCATTTCTAGGATAGTATTTTCCAGTGTGAACTTGCCCCGTGATTTCTTCCCAAAACTTATCCTTATTAAACCCTTTTGTGGCATGCACTAAATCAAGAGAGCATCTTTGATGAAAACCAAGGTATTTGCTTAAGTCTTTCCAAAAGATAGCATATTCATTTCCAAATAAACGAACAGAAATACCTTCATATGTTTCTCTTAAAGTGCATAGGAATTGAATGGTTAGGGTATAGAATCCATACTCAGTTATGGGGTTAATGTTGTCCCACCCGGTGGCTTTCCATATGGAGAGGAATTCAGAGTCCATACCGATGTCGGAGAGGAGCGAGTCGTCGTAGACCGGCGTATGGAGGAAGATCCGGTCCTTGAGCATGTTGTAGGATTGATGTTCTCGATCACCCACCAAGTCGAATTGGTGGGCTCCTCCTTCTTCATGTTGTTCCTCCTCTTGTTCCTCTTCTTCTTCTTCTACCTCTTCCTCTACCTCCTCGATGTCCGGGGATTCTTCCTCAGCGGAAGGACTCCATCGGGGATCGGTGTAGTATGAGGAAGTGCTCCGATAGGGGCGCTTCGAGGATGACCTCGTGACTCTTTTAAACGCCCCCGAAACTGTTTTGACGAACCTTTTCATGGTGCAATGCTTGCACCAGTGGATAGCTAGCTTGGATAGGTGATTTTTTTGTGAGGTTTCTGCTGGTGGTTGGTTGGAAATAGCAAAGATGTGAAAGTGTTGCTTGGAGAGTGAAGATGGAAGTGATGAAGTGAAGTGAGAAAGGGTGGAGAGGGCCACACCCGAACCCCTGGTATTTATAGTTTGAAAATGCAGGTGGATTCGGGGTGAGGGCAACGGCTAGGAGCCTCCCCCAGCTGGCCGTTGGCCAGAGCCGTTGGGGGGGGGGCGTCGGCCGACCCTAGGGGCGGCCGCCCCCTGGTGGGCCCTGCTGCTCCCCAGCTTTTGTCTCCATCTTCCAACGGCTAGTTTTTGAAGTTTTTCGTTGGCATATTGATGCACTTCCAGCTGAAAAAATGACTTTTGCAATTTCCAACATTTATTTGTAAAATTCTTATTTTCGAAAAATTTAGAAAAAATATTTTTCTGTTATTTTATTTTTTTCCTAGCTAAAAATGAATTTAATTTTATATATATATATTTTTTAAGATAACTACCGAATACCTTCGGCGGAGCCTCAAAAAAAATGTTTATAGTCCTTTTTGAGAAGGACTCTCTTCCGTCGTTTGAATTTCACCCTGCATGGTTAGTGGGAGAGTTCTCGGGTTGCCCCGGGAGTCTACCCGCATTCTCAGTAGGAATTGCAGCGGCGATCTGAGCTAGTTGTGTTTCTATCATTTTATTAAAGCTCAGTTGGTTTTGTACGAAAGAGACATGGTTTTCTATTTTTGTATTTATGTTTTCTAAAACCTTATCATTGGACAGCAACTTTTTCGTTAAGTTTTCATTTATTTTAGCTTGTCCAAGAACTAGGTCTTTTAATGAAGGTTGAGTCGAATTAAAACTCGAATTACCTTGGAATGAAGAGCGTGACTGATTATTCCAACCATTACCTTAGTTGGCGCCTCCTTGTTGGAGGAACCCGTTGTTAATGTAGGCAGCGTCTTCATGGGTTTCGGGACAATCATTCCCCGAATGGCCAACTTCTCCACAGACCTCGCACGTCTTGTGTGAGTCTATGGCCTTCACCGAGTTTGAGGGGTTCTCTTGGTTCTTCTCGGTGAGTTGCTTCATCAATAAATCTATTTTTGCGGCAAGCATATCCGTCTCCTTCACGGTATGCATGCCTTTTTGTGTTTTGGCAGCTGGTGGTTGAGTTCTGTCCTCCCCCTAGCTCCGGTGTTCTACCATCTTCTCGATCAGGGCCTTGGCCCCGGCGGTGGTAAGTGATAGGAACGCGCCTCCAGCGGTGGCGTCTAGGTGTCCCTTCGACATGGGCGTGAGCCCATTGTAGAAGTTCTGGAGCACCATGTAGTTCTCCATGCCGTGATGGGGGCAGCTTAGGATGTACTCTTGTAGCCGCTCCCATGCTTCAGGGATTGTTTCGCTGGCATTTTGTTGAAAACTGGCAATCCTTCCTCTCAAAGCATTGGTTTTGCTTATGGGGAAAAACTTGGCGAGGAATGCCGCGGAGCATTTTGCCCACGTGGTTACAGCTTCCTTATCTTGATAGAACCACCTCTTCGCCTTCCCCACAAGGGAGAAAGGAAAGAGGCAGAGCCGAATGACTTCAGGAGTGATGTCCTTGATGACAATCGTGTCACATAGCTCCAGGAAGTGTTGAAGGTGTGCATTCGCATCCTCGCTTGGCAAGACACAGAATGGGCTCGCCTGCAGCATGGTGATCAGGCCAGTGCGTAGCTCGAAGTTCTTGCCGGCTGTGTCAACAGCGGGACCAGTGGCCATGTTGGTGACAGCGGGCACGGAGAACTCACGGAGTGTCTTCTCGGTGGCCATAAGTTCATTTGGGGTTGGTGCGGTACCGGCTGGTTCACTTGTCGATGGAGTAGCAGAAGACGAAATGGTTCGAGACCGTCTAGTCCTTAGGAGTGCCTCGGGATCGGAGATGTAGTTTTCCGGCAAAGAGAAACCAGGCATACACTATTCCTCCGGTTTCATCCACAACAGGGTGAAAACAGGCAGAGTTAGCCTGCATAACAATTGACTCATTACGCACATCAGATTACTTGATTATATTTATCTAGAATCATTTTCATATTAGCCTTCCCCAGCAACGGCGCCATAAATGCTTGTTGGCATTTCTTAACGTCATCAATAAGAACAAGGTTTAATCCGTCCTCAGCAACGATGTCAGAAATGTCGTGATAGCACTTACTAATGCAATCACCAAGATTAGAGTATAAATCTATCCGAAGCAACGGTGCCAGAAATGCTTGTTCGCGTTTCTTAGCGTCGCTACCTAGAATAGGGTTCTGCTCTACTCATGATAATGACATTGGCAGTGTTATATTGGCAGATCCGTAGCATCCCCACCTTGAATAGGAAGCTAGATCTACCTTCCCGATAACGGCGCCTTATTACCATTAGGGTAGGGTTCTAGTTCTTAATCATGGTAGTGGCACTAGGATTGCCATGTTGGTATTCCTTAACAAGTCACTAGCTCGGCGCATGTCTAGCAACAGTGTTAAGTATATACCGGGGTGATAGTTCCTTAGGTTTGGAGGTTAAGTACCGCAAGCGGACGGGAATTAGCGTGTAGCATTTCAACCAGGGGATTTACCGAGTGTCGTATTTATAGGTTCGCTCTAAGGAAGGCTTAATATGTTAAGGATTCTAAGATAAGCATAGATCAAAGTAATTATGATAGCAATAATGGAATCAAAGGTCATAGTAGGTGATAAACATTTATATGTAGAATAGTGATCGATCACAATCTAGGCATGGCAGATGGGCTAAGGAATAAAAAGAGACTAAAAGAATGAATTGAATCAAAGAATAAACAAACAACCTATTGGAGCAGGTGTGGTCCTAGATACAGATCATGTCACAGAACAAGTTAATCATGTAATTATACTACTTAGATCTAGTCCTGTGTTTAGATGGTTTGGGAGGTTACGTGAGTACTGGTCTGCCAGCAACCTCCGCAACTATTTAGACTCCTACACCCTAGCCGAACGTGGGGGAATGCCAAGGACGGACAGGGCTGTCACCACATGCCGCCATCCCCTCAACCGTGGACTAGGACAATGCATTTACCCAGCCTTTACACCCAAGCACCATGCTTACATGCAAAGAACCTACTCGGACTCCCCCGGATCCCCAACCCTACGGATCGACAGGTAAGAAGCCTGAGCCTACTCAAAAGAGCATGATAAACCCCCATCTTCACACAAAGCTATTTCTAGGCAATTAAATAACATGAAGCAATTAGACTAAAGTACTAATTGAGAATAATACAACATACACTTAGCACTAGTTCATATAATACACTACTATCCCTAGGGTAGCATTATACTATAAGAACTATATACTAAATTGTATGTCATATTATTTTCACTAGAACTATATTCTAGTTCATATGCTGGCATCATAAAACAGGGCCTATGATGTATGTCATATACCGTAGCATAAGAACTATACTCTAGTTCATATGAAGAACTATATCGGACATGATAAGGCATGGACTTGGAGTAAAGATATTCTTTATTCATACCCAAGTTTCTCTCCAAGGAGCCAAGCCCTCCTTGATAGCTCATCCAATTCTCTCTCTAAAAGCTAAAAGGAAAATCTAAGAAGAGGTAGTGCCCAAGTGCCTTGAAGGTGGAGTGTTGATTGTGAATGTGATGAGATGAATGGAGCCTCCCTCTCCCCCTCATTAAATAGGTGGGGAAGGTCCGTTCCCCAGGGTGTAAACTGCAATTTGCATGCGGGGACTGCGGGAGGATAGGCTCAGCACCGCCTCTGCGAAAGGCGGTGACGAGATGGGCTGGGTCAGGGTCGGCCGACCCTAGGGGGCAGCCGCCCCTTGGTGGGCACCGCTGGCCCCGGCCCGAAGCCCGTTGCCATCCTCTCGGGCCCCTGAGTCCAGATCCACCTGCAAATTGATCCACTTCTATATTGGGCTTCTGGGTACTTGTTTATTTGCGCATTTTTGAGGTGTCGGGTTGCACCTTTTTATTTGCTTTCCACCTGTATGCCTGTATATGATCTGCAAAACACAACTTGCACTACATGTGGAACTTGGTAAGCATTTAATAAGTATATGTGAGTAAAATACATGGTTTTGTTCCTTTGCATGGACTATGTTGGCGGAGTAAATATGTCTTTAGGAACCACCAACAATGATTGGACTGGGGGGCATCGGTAGTCGTACTTCTGGACTTTGCCAATGTACTGGTTTGCTGATACAACAATAAGAAGTTTATGAGTACAAGTGTGATAGGTATAAGAATGAGATCGGTATGAATAAAAGAATTAGAGGATGTACCTTGAAGGCTTGTGCCAGGGCAGTGGCAGCCACCGATGGGGATGTTCTCGTTCGTTTGGTGGTGACTTTCTTGAGGTGTACACCACGATGCATTATAGCGGCCAGGGTTGGAGCGTTGTTGCCGATCAAAGAAATTAGGCCCGATGGAAGGAGTTCAATCGGCCTGTTGCTCCTGCTGATTAGTGGTGGCATATCGTCAACCTGTAATGCAACACAGAAAGTGAGTTACCGATGAAAGTGAAAGTGAAAGGATTGCGGCATCGGTTTAGAGTACTTACAGTATTGACAGGGACTTTGTACTGGGGGTCGATCATGCCGCGGTATGGGAGAGCCGATTTGCAGAATAAATGCTCTTTCCATTCTTCCCAGCATTGTTTGTATGCTTGAGTAATGAAGATGGCCGGGATCCAATCTGATAGATCGGCGTCTGTACCAGCATTTGGTGGTAGTTGAGCTATTCTGGTCCACTCGAGAAGACTAGTGATGGTTTCCCTGGGTTTTATCACATCGGCATAACAAAGTGCAATCTGCAGCTGACTGAAAGCTAGCTGACGGGCTAGTGCCAATGGGTTATAGAATTCATAGGTCTGGTTGGAGGCTTTCCCACTGCCAAAGAAGTTTACTGGTATAGCTCTTGGAGTGATAATTGCCATCATCACATCAGGGTCTTTATTGAGAGCATCGTCGAAGGGGTGAAAGCTCAGAGAGAATCTGGTGTATGGATCCTCATAAGGCATCCATGCTCGATGTTCTTTGGTCAGCCCCTCATAAAGAGTTTGAAAGAATCGGCTGACTTAATCTCTATTGCCTCCGGTACCAGGCAAGACTATGACAGCTTCAGCATAGTTTAGGGGGGGACGGGTTGCCGATTCTTCTTCATCTAATTCATGATCCTCTGCTATATCCCTAGGGAAACGTTGTGCAAAGAGGTCGAATTCCAGGCGTTTGTGCATATGGAGGCTAAGCCACATGTTGATGAACCACCAAGGGCCCCCTAAGTTGTCGATGGATTGACCAAGCAGTAGTTTCTGGGCTACCTGATGGAGGAGGTGATAAGCAAAGCCGAGCAGGTATCAGCCGAGAGGAAATCGGCCACCATTAGCTAATTTCTCTGGTGCCGATAGGTAGACAGAGGTTGGTCCTGCTGATCAACCGCAGAATACAAATTTGTCCAGCCACATGTTCAGGAAGGTGGTCTGTTCCTTTATGTTGACAGGCCCTGTTCTACGGTACTTCTGAATGTACCCAGTCCAACCACCGATAGAGCGAGTTTCCACCTTAGCGCTAGGTTTGGAGTCAAATATGTGACTACTATCAGCAGTGGATACATCTAAGCCAATGAGCATAAGCACATCAGCAAGAGTGGGAGAAGCAGGGCCATGGCCGAAAACAAAAGCATTAAGTGTGTCTGACCAGAAATATGATGCAGCAATCAACAGCGACTCATTCCTATCCATATCGGCAAGAGACAGCCTAATGCATTGGTCCAGCTTTCGCTCGCCCCATTGAACTTCATTTGAATGACTGACTCTCAAGAACCAATCCTTCCATCCCTTGGTAGGACTGGGCTAGGAACGGAAGGCATCTTTCCATAGATCTAGAGAAAATTTTTCGGCTCTAAAAGGAATTTTGTTTGTCTCTGCGTTTATCAGATCGGTGGGATCTGGATTCCCTACTGGGCCGAGACATTGGAGGTGTGGTTGATCGGTAGGGATGACAATCTTATTGGACAAATCCTAGAAGTTTTTAAGGATAAAAAGAAGAACAATAGAAAAAGGAGAGGAATGTTTAGTAAGATGAATTGCGGATGAACAAGGGTATGGTAAAAGTAAAGGAGGCGAGGTGGTGAACTGACCTCAGGAACAGCGAAGTTGATGGCCATCTCCTTGCAAGGAAGACGATCGAAAACTTTGGGTTTGGCGAAGAAAGGCCTTCGTTGGAGATTTTGGAAGCCTTGGGTGGCGCCGCCGCCGGGAAAGTAAGTTTTGGGCTGTAGAATGACAAGTTGGAGAAGGAGTACTCGAGAAGGAAGTATTTATAGGACAAAACGGGCAAGGGCAAATCTGACTTATCTCTTTGCCGCATCCGTGAAATCTGAGGATGTTTAGATGGATATGGTAACTGTTCGCACGATAATCAAGGGATTGCACAGGTGATTTGACAGCAGGCGGTCGTGGTTTTGGAGATATTTCACTATGCAAGATCTCCTGGTCGGTCCATTGGTAGCTCATCTCTAACGGTAATATTGCCGATGGGCGAGTAAATTGGAGATGTCCAGTTTGGGGGGTTGAGGAATTCGAGGAATCCGTGGAAGAATCGGGTCAGGGTTGTTCAACTTCAACGGTCGGTTACCAAATTGGAAGAATTAATTACGGGAAGGCATCATTACTGCAGAGAATTTCAGAGCATGAATGATTTCATACTCCGAAATTAGAGGGCATGTGTTCACACCGTTTTTGGACACGTATCCAGGGATCGGTAATGTATAGATTGGCAGATGGAGCAACAGTATCTAGTCTGCAGGGGAATTGCCGATGAGGGCAGTTGCCGATGAAGAGACAGTTGAATATGACTAAGTCCAGAAGTGGTGACACGATTGTGCCGATGGTCAGCGTTAAGTCTTTGACGATGACTATGATGAGAGGTCTGCCGATGACTCGGAAGGAGAACGTAAAGGTTGTCGATTGATCTATGGTGGTGTCCCGAGTTGTCACAGGAAGATAGTTTTATGTTTTCCATAAATATTTAAATTCGCTTTGTATACGGATTCTGTTTAAATTGGAATTCGAGTCCTAGTCATATCTGATTGTAGCTCTTTGAGCAGGGTATAAATGTAGACCCTAGGGCCTTGTAATGATCTATCAATCAATCAATCAAACACAAGTTTTTACTCATATTCCAGTATCTACTTTTTCGACGACTTCGTCATATTTTCCTTTTTCATTACGAGTTCTTAGGAGTTCGTCGACTTAAGCTCGGTGTATTCTCGAGTTCCGCGTGAATACCTCTTGGCCGTGACATCCGGGTGCATCGCTGTTGTCGGGACCAAAGTATTCGAGTTATCACCTTTGCCGATAGTAAGGTCAAATCGGCTGGCACGCCTTAACGTTTGGACCGGGTATTAGCCCTTTGTGTTTGCAGATCAACTTTTGCACCAACACAAACATGTCTACAAGATTTGCAGATTCTAATCATTCCGGTTGTGATGGTATATCGGGGTTAGTACCAGGAACAACAACAACTATTTGATTTAACTAAGATTCAATCATTTTATTAAAGCTAATTTAATTCTTGATGGCAGTAGAGAAATTATTCATTCTATTATTTATATTTTCTAACATTTTATCATTAGATGCCAATTTCTTAGATAGGTTATCCATTAGCTTTCCTTGATTAGACACTAACTCACTCAGAGGTAGAAAACTATTATTATTTGTGTAAGAATTATTACCTTGATAATTACCTAAGCAGTTAGGCCTCTATTGATTCCAACCTTGATTTTGTTGAGGACGGTTATAGTAGTAGTTGTTGTTGATGTAGTTTAGGTCCTCAAGCATCTCATGGCAGTGATTGCCTAAGTGTCCAGTATCTCCAGTGTGTTTGTGCTCGTAGATCCAGGTTCTTCACTTAGTGGAGTTTGGGAGTTGTAAAACTCCTTCGTATTTTGCTCGAAGTGTACCAGCTTATAGAGACAAGGCAAAGATCAAGTGCATGGGCCTTGTTGGTGGAAAACACCAATAGAACCAAAAGTGTATTTGTTCTTCTCTAACCTTAAGCATAGTGAGCAAGACAAAGTTGACAGATAACAAGATCATGAGTGTAGCGTTTAAAGCATTTGTCAGATCAGATCGCTCAACCTAATGGAAAGATAATCTATCTATACTTATGTTCTTTTTATTATCTTCCAAAGATTGTGTGTGCAACATTTTAGATCATGATTAGGAGTGTGGGATCACAACGGTGGAAGGACTAAACATATTGAATCTATTGGGTTGGTTAATCTATAGTTGTAAATCATACATGTTTGTCTCTTTTATTCATGTGAATGCCAGAACCAAGGAGAAGCTTATAAAAGTGATAGTCAAGTACCTTAAGATGTTACCTTACTTGAAGAGTGATGGTACAGTATCACCTTGTGGAAGCTTTTCTTTCTTAGCAGTTGTGCATCGTGTTTGTGGCACCCTCCATGGATCATCAAAACTTGAGAGCTATGCCTTCCTTGTGTAAATTGTTAAACTTCATGTGTCTCTCTCTTTATCTCCAATGTGAGTTTATCTCAGGACTTCCCAGATCGATATTGAATGTTTTCCTCCAGGGGTTAGTCCAACAAAATATCCTATATCTACTATATCATACTATCGGCTCAAAAATCAACCTAGACACCATGTCTAATTTGATTTAGGAGGGCATTTTAACCTAAGCACCATGCTTAATTTAAAATCCCTTGGAAGTAAGATCATCATTCCTAAACTAAGCACCATGCTTAATTAAGAGATAAATAAAACTACTCCAAACCTAGACATATACTAAAGCAAATAAAGGTAGCATGAGAGCATTTATAGAGATCTACTCAAGTGGAGATGAAGTAGTGTGATTAGTATTTAACAAATTGAGCATGTCTCAAAGGTAGGGACAACCAACATAGCAACATGGCAAAGGATGTTTTTATGTAAAGTACTCCCCAAGCTTGAATTTTGCAAAATTCAAGTTTGGATGAATTTTAATTTAATGTTGTATGATGATTGGTTGGACATACCTTGTGCTTGTCATTCATCCGATCTTCTTGCTCCAATCCTGGAAAGGTTAGTGACAAGAATACCCGAAGGAATTTTTTACAATTATCCTTATATGCTCAATACACGAGGTAATGATGCAAATAATTAAAAGCTCATGTTACGATCTGATTAGTGCTTATTTTAGGATACTAAGCTTATCCTTGGGAAACCATCAATTTATGTCGGCGAAGTGGTTTCCCCTCCAACACTGACCTATATCAACTCAACGAGATCTGCAATATTCATTATAAACATATGCATCGACAACCGCCTTTTTAAAGTTTTTATAAATAGAAAGGAAGAAGGGGTTGGAGATCTCGATTGTGGTGATGTTGGAGAGACTAATAGATTGGGAAGATGTTGCATATGAGCATGGAGTAAACGAAGTGGCTATGAAATAAATTCCATGCTCATTAATGTTTGGAGTGAAATCGATGTGGTATGGTGAAAATGGTAAGGTGAGTGTGGTAAAAAGGAAAAGAAAAAGGATACACGGACGACTTGGTTCAAAACTAGCACAGCTACCGTTCCCCGACAACGGCGCCAGAAAGCTTGTTTGGTATTTTAAACACAAACAGAAAAATCCGCAAGGGCACGGATACCGATGTTGCTTTCACCCGGGAGTATTCCAGAGTATCGATTTTCCATAGGGAACGTGAGTGTACTAATTAAGACTCAAGATCGCCCAAGGATAACTATGTAATTATTTTTGGTGGGAAGAGAGGAAGTTTCCTAAGAATTCTCTAGTTAATCTAAGAATCAAGAATTACTTCAAAGATTATTTATTTCGGGAGATCAGAACACTAACCACAAAAAGAGATGAGAAGGGGGCTAGGAAGCTCTGACTTCGGTCCTACAAACACCGATCCGAACGGGGTGGAATACGTCGATCGTTAGGGCCGTCACTACCCTAGGGCTACCACAACAATCCACAGGATTGGGTGCAATTCCAGGTAATTGCAAGACTAAACACCACGTCTAATCTATTAATTACTACTTTGGAATTTCAAAGACTAGAGCACTTGATGCAAGCGGGAATCCAATAAATAACTTGAAAGTAAATAAAAGTAATTAAAGAACTTAGGAATTATGAATTGAAGAACTTGGAGAACGATGAAAAACGAACCAGTTGCTGCAAAAGTACAATGTTGAGGAAGATCTGATAGATCCGGCTCCTCCTCCGCTCTCCTCTTCTCTCTCCCTATTTTCTAGATTACAACTAGAACTAACTAGAACTAGAACTAGATGAACTAGAACTAGAACTAGATGAACTAGAGGGATCCTCTCTACTTGGATGAATAATTGAAACCCTAGCTTTGATTCTGTAGAAGAGGTATGTTCTTCAGGGGCCAGGGGGCCTGCTTATATAGCCCATCCAAATGAACGTGGGCCGTCGGATCAAACCGACCTTAATCACACGGTTTTCCTTGATCCTCAATGGCGGTGGAGCACGATCCGCAAGACCTGCCCTGATTGGTCACCAGGGCAGGGTGGGCACCCAAGGGGGGAGAGTGGGCGCCCTACCCCTGGGCCCGCTCGGCCTCCCGTTCGTTCCCGTGGCTTCTGGAGTCTTCTATATGATAGAAAATTGGCGCACATGTTAATATCTCTATGTAAACCCGATGTGTGGGCCTTTCCTCCATATTTCCTGATAACCCCCTGCAGAAATAGACAAACACCAAAACACGTGGAATTTTGTCAGATAAAACCCTAAGTCTAGGTGTTGGTTTCATTTGGATCCTTTTCCATGATTAGTTGACGGATAAATGTGAGCATTAAGGACCGTCAACAAACGCATGTGTACCTTTAAGGCATGAAACCACTACAGAAACTCTTGAGTCCATCCTTGCTCAGGGACGAGCAAGAGGTAAGCTTGGGGAGTTGTTAACGGTCCTTAAGTATCAAATTTAATCATACAATAAATAAAGAAAAGGATCCAAATGCAACCAACACCCAGACTTAGGGTTTTATCTGACAGAATTCCACTAGTTTTGGTGTTTGTCTATTTCTGTAGGGGGTTATCAGGAAATATGGAGGAAAGGCCCACACGTCAGGTTTACATAGAGATATTAACGTGCCGCGCAATTTTCTATCATCTAGAAGACTCCAAAAGGCACGAGAACGAACGGGAAGCCGAGCGGGCCTGAGGACAGGGCGCCCACCCTCCCCCCTTGGGTGCCCGCCCTGTCATCTGGACCAATCAGGCTCCGCCTCACGGATTATGCTCCACTGCCTTTGAGGATCAAGGAAAACCATGCGATTAAGGTCGGTTTGATCCGACGGCCCACATTCATTTGGAAGAGTTATATAAGCAGGACCCCTGGCCCCTGGAGGAGGCAACCCTTCATCCTTATTAATTATTCATAGACAGAGCAAAAGCTAGGGTTTGGAGATGAGAGCTCTCCACTCATCTCTAAACTAGAGTAGATCTAGATAGTAGTGACATGGAGAGCGAGGGAGGATTGGAGGAGAGGCCGGCCTGTCGGTTCTTCCTCCGGTTGTACTTCGCCATGATCATGCTCTAATCAAGCTTGCTCATGGGATGACTCTGGTAATCTACTTCTTATTTCATTATGCAATTACTATCCATGTATGTTCTGGTTCACAACTCTTTTGAGTACTTTAATCTATAGGACGCTATAGGTGAGAGTTGTCCTCTCTATTGTCCTACCATCGCCCATATATTAGATTGCTCTACTCTCTATTAACCTATTATTACCCATTGTTATCTTACCTTTAATATTATTCTTATTCAATTCTACCATCTTTCCTATTTACACCTATCTATCTATCCAGGTTAAGTCAGAGCGTAGATTAGTTCTCCCGTTTCCTTGTGGATACGATAAAACCTTTAACCGGGTAAAAGCTACAACAGTATCCATGCGCTTGCGGATTTATCTGTGTGCGTATAAATACCATAGTACACTCTAGTACCATGCTGGGGATGACAACCTAGTATTCAAGTGGTGTTAGCAAGTGTCAACACTATGGAGGAATACAAGCAGCTCTGTTTGAAATCCTTGAGCATGAACAAGAGCGGGGAAGTTATCCAGAAGCAAGATCTACCGATGCCTCGGCAGGTTACCTTTGATCCCAATCCTGGTAAATTGCAAGACATGGTTAATACTATCATTAATCATGCTTCGATTAATCACTCCAATGTGCTGTCCAATACTATTTACAATGTTGTGGTCCAAACTTTTAAAGTAGGATAGACACCACCACTTTATGCTGGCCTGGCCTATCATCAGCCAGGGTTATCATCGGTTGTGGCTCCATTGGCTCCTTCAGCCAATGCGGTACAGAGGTCACTTTTGCTCCAAGCACAACGGGACTGGTTAATGAGCAATCTACACCAATGAGATCTCATCCGATGACTTCAGGGGGACGGGTCCAGCTCAACACAGATCTATCGGCATCGGCTATGTCAGGGTCTATCTTTCAGAACTGTCAGGTTCCTCCCAACTGGTGGGGATATGGTATGCCTCCAGAGTTTTTTACAAATAGTTCTAGAACATCTCATATAACTAACTTAGCACGAAAGACTCCCATGCCATCGGCACCTCCAGTCTCGCCGATGACTCAGGTACTTCAGTATTCCACAACAACTACAGCGAGGCCAATCGCTGGGAATTTTTAGATGCCAACGTTCCAGATGCCTAATGCAAACTCATCGGCATATCCATTGCCGACACAACAGAGGTTCATGTCTCAGGCAGGTTATGTCAATCCAGCAATGACAACTAATTACCAACCATTGGCAAGTCTTGTGCCGATGAATGCTAATAATGGTTGGACAGGACAGTTGGTCTTCCCACACGCAACACAGCAGAATCATCAGGTCGTAGGAGTCCAACAGGATCATATGCAGGTCGGTTTTCAGAATCAGGCACTACCAATTCAGCCGATGAATCTTGCTCAACAAATCGGTGGTCCGCAAGCTATGGCTAATATGATGTTTGTTGGAAATCGTGTACCCTAGAGGCACATGGAGGCATATCAGCAGGTGCCAGAAGTTCAGCGAGTACATCGGCAAGATGTTGATGCCTATTGGGCCAATATGATAGCAAAAATCATGAGAGATCAGTTTGGGATAAAACCTAAAGTCAATACTTACTCCTATCGAACACCGTATCCTCCTGCATATGATTTAATTCCACTTCCAAATCGGTACAAAGTGCCAGATTTTACTAAATTCTCTAGGCAAGATGATACTTCAACCATGGAGCATGTTAATCAGTTGATCATTCAATGTGGAGAGGCTGCTAAGAGATGAATTAAGGGTTCATTTATTTTCATCATCCTTGTCGGGATCGGCTTTTACCTGGTTTATTTCATTACCTCCAAATTTAGTTATTTCTTGGGTCGATCTAGAGAAACAATTTCATAAGTACTTCTTTTCTAGAGTTCATGAGAAGAAGCTTACCGATTTAGTAAGGCTAAGGCAACGTAATGATGAATCGGTGGAGAGCTTTGTACAGAGACTGCGGGATCTAAAAAATAAATGCTATAACCTGGTTCTGGATGATTGGCAGTTGGCCAATTTGGCTTTTCAAGGATTGCTGCTGTTGATGCAAAAGCTGATCTGCAAACACGAAGGGCTAATACCCGATTCAAACGTTAAGGCGTGCCAGCCGATTTGACCTTACTATCGGCAATGGTGATAACTCGAATACTTTGCTCACGGCCAAGAGGTATTCATGCGGAACTCGAGAATACGCCGAGCTTAAGTCAACGAACTCCTAAGAACTCATAGTGAAAAAAGGAAAATATGATGAAGTCATCGAAAAGTAGATGCTGGCATATGAGTAAAAACTTGTGTTTGATTGATTGATCGATAGATGTCTCATTACAAGGTGCTAAGGTCCACATTTATACCCTGCTCAAAGAGCTACAATCAGACACGACTAGGACTCAAATTCCAAATTAAACAGAATTCATATACAAAACGATTTAAATAACTAAGGAAAACACAAAACTATCCTCCCGTGACAAACCGGGACACCACCATGGACCAATCGGCAATCTTCATGTTCTCCTTCCGAATCATCGGCAGACTCCTCATCGTAGCCATCGACAAAGGCTAACGCTGACCATCGGCATGAATGCGTCATCACTCATGGACTTAGTCATATTCATCTGTCTCTTCATCGGCAACCACCTTCATTGGCAACTCCCCTACAGACCGATTACTGTTGCCCTATCTTGCCGATCTATACTCTACTGATCCCTGGGCAAGTGTCCAAAAACGGTGTTAACACATGCCCCCAATTTCGGAGTATAAAATCATTAATGCTCCAAAATTCTCTGTAGTAACGATGCCTTTCCGCAATTAATCCTCTCAATTTGGTAACCGACCGTTGAAGTCAAACAACTCTGGCCCGATTCTTCCGCAGATTACTCGAATTCCTCAACCTCCCAAACTAGACATCTCCACTTTATTCGCCCATCGGCAATATTACCGTTGGAGGAAGCTGCCGATGGACCGACCAGGAAATCCTGCATAGTGAAATATCTCCAGATCATGACCGCTTCCTGTCAAATTGCCTGCACAATCCCTTGATTACCGTGAGAACAGTTACCATATCCACCTAAGTATCCTCAGATTTCACGGATACGGCGAAGAGATAAGTCAGATTTGCCCTTGCCCGTTTTATCCTATAAATAGTTCCTTCTCGGGTACTCCTTCTCCATCGCATCATTCTACAGCCCCAACTCTGCTTTTCTGGCGGCTGCACTGTTCGAGAGCTCCAAGAACTCCAACGAAGGCTTTTCTCCACTAACCTCAAAGTCTTCGATCATCTTCCTTGCGAGGAGATGGCCATCAACTTCGCTGTTCCTAAGGTCAGTTCATCAACCCATTTCTTGTACTTTTACCATACCCTTGTTCATCCGCAATTCATTTTACTAAACATTCGTCTCCTTTTTCTTTTGTTCATCTTTTTTACAAGAAGAACCCCAAGTGGAAGAGCTCCAGCCAGAGGTACCTCAGCCAGAAGAAATACCGGCTGATGTACACGAGCAGACCACCGACCCAGCAAACCTAGTCATAGCATCGGTAATCTCCTCAATTCAGACAAGCACTATACCCCCTCATGGTAACATATTTTTATTTACTACCGATGCACCTATTTTCCACTTTATTAATCACTTTTGTCAATCTTTCAGCTGACATAGTTTCATCGGCAATCTCAGCCGATCAGCCCGTGGTTCCATCGGCGTCGTCCAGTCGGAGGCGAGAGATGGCCCTGAAGCAAGTAAGTTACCCAATCTCTATCTATATTGTTTATCAATGCTTGATCATAGAATAACTTATTTTATTTTCCTTTTCAGGAACATGACTCTCCTGACAGCTTGTTCTCCTTCGCCATCGACATCTCTGAGGATGAAGGCGAGGAGGCAAGTTCTTCTCGAGCAGTTGGAATCACATCAGCAGAAATCAGGGAAAAGTTAGAAGAATTATTGGCCCTCCTTCATCAAGACACAGCCCAATTGGTCGATGACTCCGATCCGGCCAAGGCCTTGTTCAAGACCCTAAGAGGCCAAATCCCTGCCGATGCCGAAGAAATCCTTTTTCAAGCTGCACACCTAGAGAGCCGTCAGCTACAGTATCAAAAGGCTGCCCAGCGTCTTGCTGACAGAGCTGCTCACGCTCAGCTTTCTGAGGAGATGATGAAAGTAAAGCTTCTTGCCGATGAGAAGCACAAGAGCATCGGCATTCTGACATCCTCAGGAGATGTATTGAAGCAAAAGATTTCTGATCTATCGGTGAGAAGGGAAGCTCTGTTGGCAGAACTCAAACAGTTAGAAGAAGCTTTGTCTCAAGCCCAACAAGAAGAAAGTCAGCTGCCTAAAACGATCAAGTTTCTCGAACAAGAGCGAAATATCCAAGCCCGCAAAGCACTGCTGATGAAGAAGAAGCTGAAACCAGTGGAAGGTTCTGCCGATGATGACGTGAAGGAAATAGAAGAAGCCAACCAGATCCGTCTGCGCGCCATATCGACGATCCAGGCGCTGTTGAACATGTGAACTCTTCATCGGCAACATACCCTACTCTCTTCTTTCCAACCCTTCCTATATTTTGGTCTAGCCGATAGGACTGTTATCGGCACCTTTTAAAACATCGAATTTAGCCCCAGACACACTTTGATCTAGCCGATAGGAATGTTATCGGCATTTTAAACTCTTATGCATCATCCCATATGCTTGGGTGATATTTCTTTAAATATTTGCCATTCAATGCTCTGGGAAATTCAACTCCTTTGAGAGTTTCTAAGATATAGGCATTGCCAGGAGCAGACCGATTTACCCGATAGGGACCCTCTCAATTGGGAGACCACTTCCCAAATTTTGAACTTTTAGTCCCGATCGGTAAGATTAGTTTCCATACTAAGTCTCCATCGGCAAACTCCTTAGCTTTTACCTTCTTATCATACCATCTGGCAACTCTTTTCTTATTCTCTTCTATACTCATCAAAGCTCTTAGCCAATGCCCTGCTAGATCATCCAACTCGTCTATCATCAAAGTAGCATAATCATCGGCAGCCAATTGATCTTGAAAAGATAATCGCCTAGATCCAGTCTTAATTTCCCAAGGTAACACTGCATCATGTCCATACACCAACTGGTAAGGTGAAACTTTGGTCGACCCATGACAAGCCATCCGATACGACCATAAAGCTTCATTTAACAATGTACGCCACCTCCTAGGATTTTCTTCAATCTTTTGTTTAATAAGCTTGATAATTCCTTTGTTAGATGCCTCGGCCTACCCATTAGCTTGAGCATAATAAGGAGAAGAATTTAATACTTTAATTCCCATACCGATTGCAAATTCATCAAACTCCCCTAATGTAAACATAGTACCCTGATCGGTAGTAATTGTTTGAGGAATTCCAAATCGGTAATAATATGTTCTTTCACGAAATCAATCATATTGGCCGATGTAACTTTCTTCAAAGGAATAGCTTCAACCCACTTAGTAAAATAATCGGTGGCAACCAAGATGAATTTATGTCCTTCGCTGGATGGCGGATAAACCTGGCCGATCAGATCAATAGCCCATCCTCGGAACGGCCAAGGTTTGATGATAGGATTCATGGCCGATGCGGGTGCTCTTTGAACATTGCCAAATTTTTGACATCCTTGACACCCCTTGAAATATTTAAAGCAATCTTCAAGTATGGTCGGCCAATAATACCCATTCCTCCTAATCATCCACTTCATCTTAAAAGCCGATTGATGTGCTCCACGTACTCCTTCATGGATTTCTCCCATCAAACTCTTAGCCTCATCATTACTTAAGCACCTGAGAAGAATCCCATTAATAGTTCGATAATATAATTCATCTTCAAGGAGCACATACTTGGTTGCTTGAAACCGAACACGTCTCTCAACTTTCTTGAACGGATCTTTTAAATAATCAATGATTTCTTTCCTCCAATCATCGGCACTGATTGCCGATATTGCGTTTAACATGGGCTGATATCCCGAAGCATGCTAAGCAAACTGATTGGCCTCTTCATTATCCAACCGAGGAACATGCTCTAACCGGAAATCTTTGAATTCCTTTAATAATTGCATACTCCTTTCGTCATAAGTTATCAGGACTTCACTTCGGCACTCATAGCTTCCAGCCAATTGATTTATAACCAGCATAGAATCCCTGAAGATTTCAACAGCATCAGCATGAACTTCCCTTAATAATTCCAACCCCTTTATCAAAGCTTGATACTCAGCCTGATTATTTGTTGACGTGCCAACAATCAGCAAGGAGAACTCATACTTCCTTCCTCGAGGGGAAATTAACACTATACCAATCCCTGCCCCCCGGTCACATGTGGATCCATCAAAGAAGAACGTCTAAGGTACAATTTCCAAAGTCTCCACTGCACCGCAATGTTGAGTTACAAAATCGGCCATAACCTGTCCCTTAACCGCTTTAGCCGATTCGTAACGCAAATCGAATTCCGACAGTGCCAAAATCCACTTACCGATTCTGCCACTCATGATCGGCATAGATAGCATATACCAGACCACATCATTGATAGCAAATAATGTCTTAACTTAATACAGGAGATATACAAACATAAGCATAATTTCTCTATAGCCAAATACCTGGTCTCAGCATCAATCAACCTTCTGCTTAAATAGTAAATTACACGCTCCTTCCCTTCAAATTCTTGAATCAAAGCCGAACCGATGAGCATTCCATCGGTAGATAAATACAATCTGAAGGGCTTTCCTTGCTGAGGTGGAATCAGAACTGGAGGATTTACCAAATAATTCTTGATTTCATCTAAGGCCAACTGTTGATCTTTCCCCATATGAACTCTTGATCGGCTTTCAATTTGAGTAAAGGACTGAACGCACGAATTTTACTAGACAAGTTAGATATAAATCTCCTCATAAAATTTACTTTGCCGATCAAGGACTGGAGCTCAGTTTTGTTGGTAGGAGCAATTATTTTGTTGATAGCATCAATGGATCTCCTACTAATTTCAATCTCCCTTTGATGCACCATGAAACCAAGGAACTGTCCTGCCGATACACCAAATGCACACTTGTTAGGATTCATCTTCAAACCATGCTTCCTTGTGCATTCCAACACCTTTCGCAAATCGACAAGATGTTTTGTGAAATCTCCAGACTTAACCACCACATCATCAATATAAATTTCCACCAGCTTGCCGATGAACTCATGAAAGATAAAATTCATGGCCCTCTGATAAGTAGCACCAGCATTTTTCAAACCAAAGGTCATGACTATCCATTCAAACAACCCAACATGACCAGGACACCTAAATGTTGTCTTCGGAATATCTTCTTCAGCCATGAATATTTGATTGTATCCTGCATTGCCATCCATAAAGCTGATGATCTGATGCCCAGCCACAGCATCGACTAGCAGATCGGCAACCGGCATTGGGTAGCCATCCATCGGTGTAGCTTTATTAAGATTCCTGAAATCAATACAAACCCGAAGCTTCCCGTTTTTCTTGTAGACTGGAACTACATTGGAAATCCATTCGGCATACCGACATTGCCAAATAAATTTAACTTCAATAAGCTTGGTTATTTCGGCCTTAATATCAGGAAGGATATTAGGATTACATCGGCGAGCTGGCTGCTGATGTGGCCAAAATCCAGACTTGATAGGCAACCGATGTTCAACAATTGATCGGTCTAAACCAGGCATCTCAGTATAATCCCAAGCAAAGCAATCTTTATATTCCTTTAACAAATCGGTTAACTGTTGCTTACACTCAGAATTTAAATTAGCACTAATAAAAGTAGGTCTAGGTTTATCACCACTACCTATGTCTACTTCTATCAAATCATCGGCCGATGTGAATCCCTGGCCTAATTTTCCATCATCGGCAAACCTATCCATTAAAACTCCTCATCAGAACCGACTGCTTGGATCGGTGGAATTTCATAATCGGCAACTTTGAGGAAATCCTTCTCCCAAATCTCTCCCGAGATACACCTAGTTCTTTCATAGGTATCTGCTTCTGCCGATGCAATGACATAAGAAGAGTCCCCCGGGACAATCTCAATCTTGTCACCTACCCACTGAACCAAGCATTGGTGCATCGTTGATGGAATGCAACAATTGGCGTGAATCCAGTCTCTCCCTAGCAGCAGATTATAAGCACCTTTTCCACTGATCACAAAGAAAGTTGTCGGCAAGGTTTTACTGCCGATAGTCAACTCGACACAGATTGCTCCCTTAACTGGAGATACATTTCCCTCAAAGTCTTTTTGCATCATATCGGTCTTGGTCAGATCTTGGTCTCCCTTTCCAAGCTTCCAATAGACTGTATATGGCATGATGTTGATGGCAGCTCCACCATCAATCAATATCTTGGTCATCGGCTGACCATCAACTCTCCCTTTGACAAACAGAGCCTTAAGATGCTGCCTTTCATTGTCGGCAGGTTTTTCAAAGATAGCTGTCATCGGATCCATAGCCAACTGAGCTATCTGGTCGGAAAACTCCAACTCTTCGTCATCACTGGTTGGCGCAAGGAATTCCATCGGCAACATGAATACCATGTTGACGTCTGCCGATGGTCCCTTTCCCTTTGGATCCGACTGCTGCTGACCAGACTATCTAGAGTTTTCGCTCTTGCTTAGTTCTTCTCGTCTCTCGCGTTGCAGTCTCCTCTTTTGTGTCTTAGTCAACCCCTCTGGACACCATGGGGGAAGGGGTGACTGCCTTGCCGATGGACGACTATATTCCCTTGACTCCATCCGATGTGTATTGGCGTCCCTGCAAAATATGAACTCATCGGGAACTCGTGCATTAGCCATCTCCTCAAGCTCTTCTTGGTTTTTGGGAAAATATGCAACACGATCGCCGAGCCTGTCGTGTATACTGAGCCTGCCCCCAAGTCGATCATGAACTGACGTTCTCCCCCTAATCGGCCCATTAAATCGCCGATTATCATCGTGATAGCGCCGATCGGATCTGTCATACCGATCATAACCAGGGCAATCTATAACAGTGGGCAATTTAATATTCTGTTCCCAGCAATGGATGAAGAACGGGCAAATCCAATGATCTCTGTGCCGATTCCACTCTTGACGGCGTCTTTCTTCTTCCCGGTGATAGTCTTCTTGCTGGCGTCGATACCGATCCTCACGCTACTGCCAAGTTTCCCAAGGCCATCTATGAGTTATCACAATACTGGATCGGGGAGGCCTTCCTGAGCTAGTTCCCTCCTGGATTAAGCCTTTTCCTTTAGCATCGGCAACAATAGTTTGATGCTGGGGATCTACCGATGCACTTTTCTCAGCCGCTTCCGATGTCAAGACCTTGGTCTTTCCCTTAGCATCCAACATATTTGTTGGGAAAGGATGTTGATCGATCTTCATCGGCTTCTGGGCTTTGGAACTGTCAAATTTGATCCTCCCAGATTCTATAGCCGATTGCAGTTGTTGTCTAAAAACTTTGCACTCATTGGTGCCGTGAGAAGTTGCGTTGTGCCATTTGCAATATTTCATCTTCTTCAATTCCTCAGTCGATGGGATCACATGATTGGGTGACAACTTGATTTGCCCTTTCTGAAGTAGAAAGTTAAATATCCTATCGGCTTTAGTGATATCAAATGCGAACTTTTCTGGCTCTTTATGCCCAAAAGGGCAAGACGTCGGCTTCTTATTTTTTACCCACTCTGCCAAGCCGATGACCAGCTCCTCATCATAATCCGAGCTCGTTGCTTCATCAACAAATGACACCTTTTTGTTCCATGCTCTCTTGGGCTCAAAAGGCCTGATATCTTGATCAGAAATTCTCTGCACCAAATGGCTTAAGCTTTCGAACTCTTGAGAGGCATACTTGTCTCTGATGTGTGGCAACAAACCCTAGAAAGCCAAATCAGCTAGCTGTCGATCGTCCAAAACTAGACTATAGCATTTGTTCTTGACCTCCCGCATTCTCTGCACAAAGCTTTCAACCGATTCATCATTGCGTAGCTTCAATTTGACTAAATCGGTGATCTTTTTCTCATGGACTCCAGAAAAGAAGTATTTGTGGAATTGCTTCTCTAGATCGGCCCAAGTAATCACTGAGTTGGGAGGTAATGATATAAACCAAGTGAAGTCCGATCCAGACAATGATGACAAGAACAAACGAACCCTTAACTCGTCTCTATTAGCAGCCTCGCCACACTGAATGATGAACCTATTGACATGCTCCATGGTTGATGTATCATCCTGTCCAGAAAACTTAGTGAAATCTGGTACCTTGTACTGATTTGGAAGTGGGATTAAATCATATGCAGGAGGATACGGTGTCCGATAAGAGTAAGTGTTGACTTTGGGTTTTATCCCAAATTGGTCTCTGATTACTTCAGTAATATTATCGGCCCAATAAGCATCGGCATCCTGCCGATGAGGTGGTTGTGGATCTGGCACCTGCTGTCTGCTGATACTCTTCCACGTGTTGTTGAGGCGCATGATCTGCATGGAACATGGGGTTGATTGTCTGACCACCAAACTGTTGACCAAGATTCATCGGCTGGTTGGGTAACCCTTGATTCTGGAACCCGGGGTAGATCTGGCCTTGTTGAAACCCTGTAGCCTGATGATTCTGTTGGGGCATTTATGGAAAGACTTGCTGCCCAGGCCATCCACCATTAGCATTCATCGGCATAGACCCTGCCAATTTCTGGTAATTGGGCATCATCATTGAATTGACATACCCTGACTGAGTCATAAACCTCTGTTGCGTCGGCATTGAATCTGCCGATACGTTAGGCATCTGGAATGTTGGAGCTCGAGAATTCCCAGTGTAAGGCCTTGCAGTAGTAGTTGTAGTATACTGGGGACTCTGATTCATCGGCATATTTGGAGGTGCCGATGCCATAGGAGCCTTGCCTCTCACATCAGCCGTCTGAGATATAGCAGGTGTCTTCAACGTCAATTCTGGAGGCATACCATAACCCCACCAGTTAGGAGGAGGGACCGATCCCAACATCACCGATGCCAATAGATCTGTAGCAAGCTTGATCTGCCCATCTGAAGTCGATGGATTGGTTGTCATCGGCGTAGATTGCACGTTAGTGACTCCTAACGTGCTTGGAGGAACAGTAGTTTCTGTGCCCGCAGCGGCTGTAGCAGCCGATGGAGCTGTAACTACTGGTGATCCCAGTTGATGATAGACAGGGCCCACATAATTTGGTGGCAATTGTCCTTCTTTGAAAGTTCAAGCCACGACATTGAAAATCATATTGGACAATACACCAGCTTGATTGATCAAGGCACGGTTAATAGCACTGTCAACCATGTCTTGGAGTTTACCAAGATTGGCATCAAAAGTAACCTGCCGAGGCATCGGCAGTGCCTCCTTCTGGATCTCCTCGCCACTCCTGTTTATGCTGAAGGATTTCAAACATTGCTGCTTGTAGTCTTCCATAGCTTTTGCAATACCTTGCTTCTGCTCATCTTTGAGATTGGCTTCTGTCACCGGGATGACGTTCTCCAGATCGAACTCGGTAGTCGATATGTCGATCCTGATCTTGAACTGGTCCCACTGGGTGTGCCAAAAGATGTGTTGATGCAAAAGCTGATCTACAAACACAAAGGGCTAATACCCGATTCAAAGGTTAAGGTGTGCCAGCCGATTTGACCTTACTATCGGCAAAGGTGATAACTCGAATACTTTGGTCCCGACAACAGCGATGCGCCCGGATGTCACGGCCAAGAGGTATTCACTCGGAACTCGAGAATACGCTGAGCTGAAGTCGACGAACTCCTAAGAACTCGTAGTGAAAAAAGGAAAATATGACGAAGTCGTCGAAAAGTAGATGCTGGAATATGAGTAAAAACTTGTGTTTGATTGATTGATCGATAGATGTCTCATTACAAGGTCCTAAGGTCCACATTTATACCCTGCTCAAAGAGCTACAATCAGACACGACTAGGACTCGAATTCCAAATTAAACAGAATCCGTATACAAAACGATTTAAATAACTAAGGAAAACACAAAACTATCCTCCCGTGACAAACCGGGACACCACCATGGACCAATCGACAATCTTCATGTTCTCCTTCCGAATCATCGGTAGACTCCTCATCGTAGCCATCGACAAAGGCTAACGCTGACCATCGGCATGAACGCGTCATCACTCATGGACTTAGTCATATTCAGCTGTCTCTTCATCGGCAACCACCTTCATCGGCAACTCCCCTGCAGACCGGTTACTGTTGCCCTATCTTGCCGATCTATACTCTACCGATCCCTGGGCACGTGTCCAAAAACGGTGCAACAGCTACCATATCTCAAAGATAAATATGCTTCTCAATAGTTTAAAAGTTTGAGTCATCTGGTATAGAGGAATTTTGATCAAGACGTTAAGGCTTTTGAACCTAGAAAGAGTTGGAATAAGAAGGTGTCGTTTGTTGATGAGGCAGGATGTTCTGATTCTGATGAAGAACCAGTCATCGGCTTGGCAGAATGGGTGAAAAATAAAAAGCCAATGTCTTGTCCTCTAGGCTAGAAAGAACCCAACAAGTTTGCTTTTGATATCACCAAAGCCGATAGGATATTTGATTTCTTGCTCCAGGAAGGGTATACTAAATTGTCACCTAATCATGTAATTCCATCGGCAGAGGAGTTGAAGAAGATTAAGTATTGCAAATGGCATAATGCAACTTCACATAGTACAAATGAATGTAAAGTGTTTAGGAAGCAATTTCAATCGGCTATAGAATATGGGAGAATCAAGTTCGATAATTCTAAAACTCAGAAGCCGATCAAGATTGATCAGCATCCTTTCCCCACAAACATGTAAGACACCAAGGGTAAGGCTAAGATCTTGATGTCAGAAACGGCTGAGAAGAACACATCGGTAGATCCCCATCATCAGATAACTACTGATGACGCCAAAGGAAAGGATTTATTGAGGGAAGGCAGCAGTTCTGGACGACCTCCTCGATCTCGCATAGTAATCACTCATAGATGGCAACAGGAGAATTGGCAGGAGCGTGAGGATCGATACCGGCGCCAAGTAGAAGATAGACGTCGCAAAGAATGGAATCGGCATAAAGATCATTGGGATTGCCCATTCTTTATTCATTGTGACAAACGAGATAACAAATTGCCGACTGTTGAAGACTGTCCAGAGTGCAATGGTTACCGTCGACGTAATCGGCCAAATTAGAGATTCCAAACCAATAATTGACGTTTTAATGAGCCGATCAAGGGGAGAACGTCAGTACATGATCGGCTAGGGGGCAGGCTTAATGTGCATGAAAGGCTTGGTGCACGTATTGGTTATTTCCCAAGGAATCAGGAAGAGCTTTAAGAGATGGCAAACACACGGGTTCCTGATGAATTCATATTTTGCAGAAACTCTAACATTCATTGGATGGAATCAAAGGAAGTCCGCTATCAGCCGGTATGGAAGATGAAACTTCCTCCGTGGTGTCCGGAGGGTTTGACAAGAACATAAAGGAGGAGGATGCAACAGGAACGTCAGGAAGATTTATATAGAGAAGAAAATTCTTCTAAGTCCGAAGATCGACAGCAGTTGGAACGCAATGGAAAAGGACCATTGACAGATATCAATATGGTATTCATGTTGCCGATGGAATTTCTTGCACCCTCTAGTGATGATGAGGAAATCAGTCTCTTTGATCAAATAGCTTAGTTGGCACTTGATCCAATGGTTGCTATTTTGAGAAACCCTCCGATGATGAAAGGCAACATCTTAGAGCTTTGTTTATTAAAGGCAGGGTTGATGGGCAGCCAGTCTCTAAAATACTTATTGATGGAGGGGCTACAATTAATATTATGCCATATGTGATCTATCGGAAGCTTGGTAAAGGAGATCAGGATTTAACCAAGACCGATATGATGCTAAAAGATTTTGAAGAAAATGTGTCTCCAGCTAAAAGAGATGTATGCATTGAATTGACCATCGGTAGCAAAATTTTGCTGACAACTTTCTTTGTTATCAATGGAAAAGGCACATACAATCTACTACAAGGAAGAGGATGGATTCATGCCAACTATTGTGTCCCTTCTACAATGCATCAGTGTCTTGTTCAATGGGTAGGTGATACGATTGAAGTTGTCCCTGGAGATTCTTCCTATATCATTGCATCGGCAGAGTCAGATACTTATGAATGGACCAGGTGCATATTGGGGGAGGCCTGGGAAAAAGATTTCCTCAAAGTTGCCGATTATGAGATTCCACTAATCCAAGCAGTCGGTTCTGAAGAAGAGTTTTAATGGATAGGTTCACCGATGATGGAAAGTTAGGACAGGGGTTTACATCGGCTGATGATTTAGTAGATGTAGACATACGTAGTGGTGATAGGTCGAGGCCTACTTTCATTAGTACTAAGCTAGATTCCAAATGTAAGCAACATTTAATCGATTTGTTAAAAGAGTATAAAGATTGCTTTTCTTGGGATTATACTGAGATGCCTGGATTAGACCGATCGATTGTTGAACATCGGTTGCCTATTAAATCTGGATTTTGGCCACATCAGCAGCCAACGCGCCGATGTAACCCTAATATTCTTCCTGACATCAAGGCCAAAATAACCAAACTTATTGAAGCTAAGTTCATTCGGCAGTGTCGGTATGCTGAGTGGATTTCCAATGTTGTTCCTATCTACAAGAAAAATGGAAAACTTTGTGTATGCATTGATTTTAGGAATCTTAACAAAGCTACACCGATGGATGGCTATCCGATGCCCGTTGCCGATTTGTTAGTTGATGCTGCAGCTTGGCATCCAATTATTAGCTTCATGGATGGCAATGCAGGGTACAATCAAATATTCATGGCTGAAGAAGATATTCCCAAGACTGCGTTTAGATGTCCTGGTCATGTTGGGTTATTTGAATGTATAGTCATAACTTTTGGTTGGAAAAACGATGGTGCTACTTATCAGAGGGCTATGAATTTTTTTTCATGAGTTCATCGGCACGTTGGTAGAAATTTATATTGATGATGTGGTGGTTAAGTCTTGGGATTTCATAAAGCATCTAGCCGATCTACGAAAAATACTTGAATGTACAAGGAAACATGGTTTGAAGATGAATCCTAATAAATGTGCATTTGGTGTATCAGCAGGCCAGTTTCTGGGTTTCATGGTGCATCAAAGAGGAATTGAAATTAGTAGGAGATCCATTGATGCAATCAACAAGGTAGTTGCTCCTGCCGATAAAACTGAACTTCAATCATTGATCGGCAAGATTAATTTTATTAGGCGGTTTATATCCAATTTATCGGGTAAGATCAAAGCTTTTAGTCCTTTACTCAAATTAAAAGATGATCAAGAATTTGTGTGGGGAAAAGAGCAATAACTGGCTTTAGATGAAATTAATAATTATTTGATAAATCCCCTGGTACTAGTTCCACCTCAACATAGAAAACCCTTCAGATTATACTTGTCAACCGATGATATGGTTATCGGTTCAGCTCTCATTCAAGAATTTGAAGGGCAAGAACGTGTGATTTATTATTTAAGTAGGAGATTGGTGGATGCTGAGATAAGATATTCGGCGATTGAGAAATTTTGCCTGTGTTTGTACTTTTCTTGTATTAAATTGAGGCATTATTTGCTATCGGTTGAATGTACTGTCGTATGCAAGGATGATGTAGTCAAATACATGTTATCCATGCCGATTTTGAGTGGTAGAATCGGTAAATGGATACTGGCATTGTTAGAGTTTGACTTACGTTATGAATCGGCTAAAGCAATCAAATGATAGAATATGGATGATTTTGTTACCCAACATTGCAGTTCGGTGGGTTCTTTGGAGGTTGCTCTTTGGACGCTTTTCTTCGATGGATCTACACGTGATCAAGGAGCAGGTATCAGTGTAGTGTTAATTTCTCCTCGAGGAAAGAAGTATGAATTTTCATTATTGAATGTTGCTACATCGACAAACAATCAAGCTGTGTACCAAGCTCTGGTGAAAGGATTGGAGTTATTGAGGGAAATTTGTTCCGATGCTGTTGAAATTTTTGGCGATTCTATGCTTGTTATAAATCAGTTGGTTGGAGTTTATGAATGCCAAAGTGAAATTTTAATATCATATTATGAGAGGTGTTTGCAGTTATTAAAGGAATTTAAGATTTTCTGTTTAGAACATATTCCCTGATTACATAATGAATAAGCTAATCGGTTGGCTCAACACGCTTCGGGAAATCAACCTATCCTGGCGTTATTTTCATCGGCAATCGGTGCCGATGATTGGAGAAAGAAAATCATTGATTACCTAAAAGATCTATTTAAGAAAGTTGCGAGACGTGTTAGATTTCAAGCCACCAACTATGTACTCCTTCATAATGAGCTATATTATCATACTATAGATGGGATTTTACATAGATGTCTTGGTGATGACGAATTGAGAAGTTTGATGGGTGAAATTCATGAGGGGGTATGTGGAGCACACCAAAATGAAGTGGATGATTAGAAGGAATGGATATTATTGGCCGACTATTCTTCAGGATTGTTTCGAATATTTCAAAGGGTGTCAAGGATGTCAGAAGTTTGGCAATATTCAGAGAGCACCCGCATCGGCTATGAATCCTATTATCAAACCTTGGTCGTTCCGAGGATGCGCTATTGATCTCATCAGTCAGATTTATCTGCCATCAAGCAAGGGGCATAAGTTTATTCATGTTGCTACTGATTATTTTACTAAATAGGTTGAGGCTATTCCTTTGAAAAAGGTGACATCGGCTAACATGATTGATTTTGTTAAGGAGCACATTGTTTACCGATTTGGTATTCCTCAGACAATCACTACCGATCAGGGTACTATGTTTACATCAGGAGAGTTTGATGAATTTGCAATCGGTATGGGGATTAAGGTGTTGAATTCCTCTCCTTATTATGCTCAGGCTAATGAGCAGGCCAAAGCTTCTAACAAAGGAATCATTAAGCTTATTAAGCGAAAGATTGAAGAGAACCCTAAACGATGGCATATGGTACTAAATGAAGCCCTATGGTCGTATCAGATGGTGTGTCATGGTGCAACTAAAGTGTCGCCTTATCAGTTGGTATATGGGCATGATGTTGTATTACCTTGGGAGGTTAAAGTTGGCTCTAGTCGGATTTTCTCTCAGGATGAATTAGATACCGATGATTATGTTACTCTGATGAAAGATGAATTGGAGGATCTAGCAGGGCATCGGTTGAAAGCTTTGGCTAACATAGAGGAGAATAAGAATGGAGTAGCTAGGTGGTACGATAAAAAGGTAAAATCTAAGGAATTTACCGATGGAGATTTAGTTTGGAAATTAATTCTACCGATTGGGACTAAAAGTTTGAAATTGTGAAAATGCTCTCCTAATTGGGAAGGTCCTTATCGAATAAGTCGGTCTGCTCTTGGCGATGCATACATTCTAGAGACTCTCGAAGGAGTTGAATTTCCAAGGGCATTAAATGGAAAGTATTTAAAAAGGTACTACCCTAGTTTCTAGGTCGACGCATAAGAAGTTTAAGTGCCGATAACATTCTTATCGGCTAGACAAAATACAAATGTTTTTGAAAGAACTGGTGAAAGATATCGCCGATGAAGAGGTTCACAAATTTAGCAAAGTTTGGATAGCCGATATCACACGTAGGAGATTCTGGTTTGCTTCCTCTATTTCTCGGGTGTCTTCATCGGCTGAGCCTTCTACTGGTTTTAGCTTCTTCTTCATCTGCAGGGCCTTGTGAGCTTGGGCATCCCTCTCTTGCTGAAGATTTTTGAGCATATCGTGCAGTTGGCTTTCTTCCTGCTCAACCTGGGTTAGCGCTTCTTCAACTTGTTTAAGTTCAGCAAGCAGAGCCTTCCTTTTTGCTGATAGATCAGAAATCTTCTGCTTTAATTCAGCGCCTGAGGATTGCAAAGTGCGATGCTCTTGTGCTTCTCATCTGTAGCACGCTTTACCTGCAACATTTCCTCCTTGAGTTGGGCCTAGGCAATTCTATCGGCAAGGCGTTGAACAGCTTTTTGGTACTGGAGCTGGTGACTTTCTAGATGGGCAACTTGGAAAAGCACCTCTTCAGCATCGGCTAGAATCTAACCATGGAGAGTCTTTAATATGGCCTTAGCTGGGTCAGAGTCATCTACCAGTTGAGTTGTGTATTGCTGCAGTAGGCCTAGTAGGTCTTCCAACTTAGATTTGATTTCTACCGATGCAATTCCAAGCGCCAAAGAAGAACTTGCTTCTTCACCTTCGTCATCGGAGATGTCGATGGCAAAACAGAACAAGCTATCATGGGAGTCTTGTTCCTGGAAACAGATGAGAAGATGGGTTAGTCAGGATTAAATATGGATAGTACAAAATCGAGCAGATCAGGTGGCTTACTTGTTTCAAAGCAATCTCTTGCCTTTGGCTTAGAGATGTGACTTGTGTTATGCCCTAATCGGTTGGATCTGCCGGTGGAATATCTTCAGCTGTGAGTAGTAGGGATGATGATGGTATCTGTGTAAAAGTTCATCGGCAATGACTTCATGATTGATATTTTACCTTGAGGGGGAGCGATGGTTATTTTCTCAGGAACCACGGTCGATGTTGTGCCTTGGTGAGACGGATCGACGGCCTTTTCGGGTGCATCAGCTGGGTTGGATTGAGTTTGGGGCGCCGGATGAGGTGGAGAGGATGGTGCTGCCTTTTACCGTTTCGGCTTAGTCTTGGTGCTCATCGGAGCTTTCCTCTTGGGTTCAGCTTTGCTTGCTGTTGACTGGGGGGCATCGGCACCCAATGATTGAATGTCTTGGACCCTTGCTGATGTGCTGGTTTGCTGCTTCAAGATGTAAAGTTTTGTGAGTTAAGTATAAAAGCAGGGGAATGTTTCAGAAATTCATTAAGAATAAAATGTCTAGTGTAGAGCAGAGTTACCGATGACGTTTTGGTTGTGGTCGATACGCCCTAAAAAGATAGTATAAGTATAGGTTGAAGTCTGTATGACAGGGACAAATTGAGGATTTTTACCTTGAAAGCTTGTGCCAGGGTGGCGGCAGTAACCGACGGAGTGGCCTTTGATCGCTTGGTGGTCATCTTCTTAAAGCGGGCTCCTCGGTGCATCAGAGCTGCTAGGCTGGGAGCATCATGGCCGATAAGAGAGATTGGAGATACTGGTCGGAGATCGAACGGCCGCCCACTTTTGTTCACCGATGGTGCTAGATTGTCAACCTCTCAAAATAGAGAAGTAAGTTGCCGATGAAGTTAGAAGTGGAGAAAGAATTGATTATCAGAAAGAGACTTACAACGTCATCAGGAATTTCGTGTTCGGGGTCTATCATGTTCCGATATACGTGAGCCGATGCGGTGAACAATTGTTCCTTCCATTCTTCCCACCATAGCTTGTAGGATTCGGTGATGAAGGAAGCTGTAACCTAAGCCGATAGATCGATATCTGTTGTATCGGCATCTAGCGGAAGTTGAGCTACCCTGATCCCCTCAAGACCACTAGTGATTGTTTCCCTCGGCTTGACCACATCGGCATAGCAGAGCTTAATTGGCAGTTAACCAAAAGCCAGCTGATGAGATAATGCCGATGGATTGTAGAATTCATAAGTTGTGTTGGTGTTCTTTCCACTACCAAAGGTGTTCACTGGAATTGCCCTTGGTGTGATGATGGCCATCATCAAGTCATTGTCCTTGTTGAGCGCTTCATCAGCAGGATGAAAGAGGAGAGGGAATCTCGACTCCTCATCTACATAAGGCATCCAAGCCCAAAGATCCCGGGAAAGACCATTGTAGAATGTTTTAAAGAATCTATCGATCTGATTCTCATTAGCATCGGTCCTAGGGAGGACTATGATGGCTTCGACAAAGTTGAGGGGTGAACAAGTTGCCAGTTCATCTTTTGCCAACTCATAATCCTCAGCGATATCTCGTGGAAGCTGCTGCGTGAAGAAAACCCACTGCAAATGCTTGTGCGTATGGGCAATAAGCCACATATTGATAAACCACCAGGGGCCTCCCATGTTACCAATAGGTTCACCTAGCAAAAGCTTCTCGGTCACTTGATGAAGGAGATGATAGGCAGAACTCAGAAGGTATTGTCCAAGGGGGAATCAGGAGCTATTGGCTAACCGCTCAGCTGCTGCTAAGTAAACACAAGTCAGACCTACCGATCGACCGCAAAAGATAAATTTATCCAGCCACATGTTCAAGAAAATGACATGCTCTCTCTGGCTGACCGATCCGGTTTGCCGATACTTCTGGATGTATCGTGACCAACCGCCGATGTTACAGGTGTCTACTCTGTGTTCGGGTTTTCGATTGAAAAGACTACCATCATCGGCAGTTGAGATATCTAGGCCTGTAAGCATAAGTATATCGGCATGTGTGGGGGAAACTTAGCCTTGGCCAAACATGAAAGCGTTCAAGGTATCTGACCAAAAGTATGCAAGTACTATCATCATTGTCTCGTTCTTCTCCATATCGGCAATGGAGAGTCAAATGCACTAGTCTAGTTTCTGTTCTCCCCAGTACACCTCGTTAGCCCCAATAACTCTCAGGAACCAGTCCTTCCATCCCTTAGTGGTTTTTTGGCCAAGACAGGAAGGTGTCTTTCCATAGATCTAGGGAGAAGTTTTCAGCTCTGAAAGGAATTTTGTTGGTTTCTGCGTTTATTATGTCAGTGGGATCTAGATTGCCCATCGGACCCAAGCACTGGATGTGAGGTTGTTCAGCAGGGATAACTATTTTGTCACTCAATTCCTAAGTTTGGGGAATCAAAAAGACAGAAGAAAATGAAAAGAAAATATTGAGTATATGAACTTGCAAGAACATAAGAGCTACAGTGAGAAAAAGAGAAGATGGAAACTAGATTAACCTCGGGTACATTGAAGTTGATGGCCATTTCTTTCGAGATGAGGGGGAGACCAGGGGCTTGTAGACTTCAGCTTGAGGGTTCTGCTGCAGAAGGGCTTCTTGTTGCTGAAGTTCTGGGGCTTCTCGTCGAGGTCGCCGCCGGGGGAGATGAGATTGGAGATGGAGAATGGCAAGGTAGAAGATGAGTACTGAGGAAGGAAGTATTTATAGGTTAAGAGGAGTGGGGGTATTTGTGACTTATCTCTTTGCCGCATCTGTGAAATTTGAGGTTGTTCAGATGGATATGGTAACTGTTCGCATGATAATCAAGGGGTTGTGCAGGTGATTTGATGGCAAGTAATCATGATCTTGAAAATATTTCTCTATGCGCAATATTTTAGTAAGTCGTCCGCAATGTGTCTTGATATTAAAGTCTTACATATGGGCGGTTGTCCCTATGATTTGGTGTTAATCAGAGTACGGGTGGTTGGAAGATTTGTGATGCGAGGATCAAGGCTGAGTTTGTTTGGATTTGGTAATAGATTTTTTACCAAAAGGAAAGTAATTGTGAAAAGGTCATCATTATCTAGAGTAAATTTCACAGCATTGATGATTTCCTACTTCTAAATTGGGGGGCATGTGTTCACACCATTTTTTGGCATGAGTCAAGATGGTTAAGGAAAACTGATCGGTAGTGGGGAAGTTGTTGTGCCAGATCGACGAAAGAGTGTCGATGGCCGATTCGGATGATGCCAATGATAGAATGATGGTTGGTGGGAGGATTCTATTGGCTTAGGGTTGGAGACGACGACTACTGATTGATCGCCGATGCCGATGAAGACTTGGAACAAAAAGCTGATGAAGACTTGAAGCAGGAACCAATGAAGACTTCATCGTAATAAGGATGGACATAGGAGTAGATAATTATTGTTTCTTTTTCCATAATTATCTAGATACGCCTTATATGTAAGAGTCTCATTTACTTTACTTAAATCTTAGTCATGTTCGGTTGTAACTCTTAGGGGCTAGGGTATAAATATGAACCCAGCGGCAATGTAATGTGAGAATCAATCAATACCAAACACAACTTTGACATCTACTTTTACATCTACTTTCCGACGACTTCGTCAACTCGCATACATTTTTCTGTTTATGAGTTCTCAAAAATTTGGCGAGTCATACTCGATGATTTCTTGAGTTCTGCGTGAGTACCTCTTGGCCATGACATCCGAGCGCATCGCTATTGTCAGAACCAAAGTATTCAAGTTATCATCTTTGTCGATTGCTAGGTCAAATCGGCTAACACGCCTAATATCGAAATTGGGTATTAGCCCTTTCTGTTTGCAGATTTATTTTTGCATCAACAAATACAAAGTTTGTCCAGCTCATCAAGATACACATTTGGTGTAATGGTCAACTTTTCATCTGAGAGAGTTTGGACCACTCAAATTTTGAAATTTCAAATTTTCACAGCTACACGCACATTTTTTAAACCATAGACGGCCCCAACTCAAAAAGTCATGAATAAAAAGATTGTTCCACTCACCAAGATCTACATTTGATACATAGGACATTTTTGCATTTGACAAAGAGTTACGAAAGTGTAGTTCTAAATCCACAGGTCTCAAATATAGTTTCATAAAGTTTGTGTGAGATTCAAGACATTGTGACTAGAGTTTACCAAGCCTTTCTCAAACGCAAAAATGTCTTATGCATGGAATGTGTATCTTGATGAGCTCTAACACCCTTGTATTCAAATGTTTTTCATTTAAGGTCATTTAGTGCCTCATTTCACTAGGTTTGACCAAGTCACGCCTTGTATTTTTAAAACATGTGACTACACTTTGCTGAGACTTTTCCAAATGCAAAAAATAGACTATGTATAAAAGGTAGACCTTGATGAGATATAACTCCTTTGTATTCAAACATTGTTCATTTGAGGTTAGTTAGTGCCTAATTTGACCAGGTTTGATCAAAACAAATCTTGGACTTTTCTAAAAAGACACTTTGACCGGACCATAGATTGTCTCAGCTACAAAAGTCATGAATACAAAGTTTGTCCAGATCACCAAGATATACATTTGGTGTATTGGTCAGCTTTTCATCTAAAAGAGTTTAGACCACTCCAATTTTAAAATTTCAAATTTTCACAGCTATACGCACGTTTTTGAAACCATAGACGGCCCCGACTCAAAAAGTCATGAATAGCAAGTTTCTTCCACTCGACAAGATCTATACTTAACACATAGGACATTTTTGCATTTGACAAAGAGTTACGAAAGTGTAGTTCTAAATTCACATGCATCACATATAGTTTCATAAAGTTTGTTTGAGATTCAAGACTTTGTGACGAGAGTTTACCAACCCTTTCTCAAGCGCAAAAATATCCTATGTACCGAATGTGTGTCTTGATGAGCTCTAACACCCTTGTATTCAAAAAGTTTTCGTTTGAAGTCATTTAGTGTCTTGTTTGACCAGTGTTGACCAAGTCACGCCTTGCATTTTTAAAACATGTGACTAGAGTTTACAGAAACATTTCCAAATGCAAAAATGGACTATGTATAAAATGTAGACCTTGATGATATCTAACTCCTTTGTATTCAAAAGTTTTTTATTCGAGACCATTTAGTGCCTAGTTTGACCAAGTCAAAAATTGGAATCTGTATCTTGATGAGCTCTAACACCCTTGTATTCAAAAGTTTTTCATTTGAGGTCATTTAGTGCCTCGTTTAACCAGGTTTGACCAAGTCACGCCTTAGATTTTTAAAACATGTGACTAGGGTTTACTAAAACTTTTCCAAATGTAAAAATAGACTATGTATAAAAGGTAGACGTTGTCGAGCTCTAACTCCCTTGTATTCAAAAGTTTTTGATTTGAGGTAATTTAGTGCCTAGTTTGACCAGGTTTGACCAAGTTAAATCTTGGATTTTTCTACAAAGACACTTTGACCGACCATAGATAGTCTCAGCTGCATAAGTCATGAATACAAAGTTTGTCCAGCTCATCAAGATACACATTTGGTGTAATTGTCAACTTTTTATCTGAGAGAGTTTGGACCACTCAAATTTTGAAATTTCAAATTTTCATAGATATACACACGATTTCGAAACCATAGACGGTCCTCAACTCGAAAAGTCCTGAATAGCAAGTTTGTTACACTCATCAAGATCTACATTTGATATGTACGACATTTTTGCATTTGACAAAGCGTTATGAAAATGTAGTTCTAAATCCATACGTCTCACATATTGTTTCATCAAGTTTGTGTGAGATTCAAGACTTTGTGATCAGAGTTTACCAACCCTTTCTCAAACGCAAAAATATCCTATGTATCGAATGTGCGTCTTGATGAGCTCTAACACCCTTGTATTCAAAAGTTTTTCATTCAAGATCATTTAGTGCCTCATTTGACCATTGTTGACCAAGTCACACCTTGCATTTTTAAAACATGTGACTAGAGTTTACTAAAACCTTTCCAAATGCAAAAATAGACTATGTATAAAATATAGACGTTGATGATGTCTCACTCCTTTGTATTCAAATTTTTTTATTTGAGACCATTTAGTGCCTAGTTTGACCAAGTCAAATCTTGGATTTTTCTAAAAATATATTTTGACAGGACCATAGATAGTTTTAGCTACAAAAGTCATGAATACAAAGTTTGTCTAGCTCATCAAGATACACATTTGGTGTAATGGTCAACTTTTCATTTGAGAGAGTTTGGACCACTCAAATTTTGAAATTCAAATTTTCACACCTACACACACGTTTTCGAAACCATAGACGGCCCCAACTCGAAGAGTCATGAATAGCAAGTTTGTTCCACTCATCAAGATCTACATTTAATACATAGGACATTTTTGTATTTGGCAAAATGTTATGAAAGTGTAGTTTCAAATCCACATGTCTAACAAATAGTTTCATAAAGTTTGTGAGAGATTCAAGACTTTGTGACCTACGTTTACCAACCCTTTGTCAAACGCAAAAAATTTATATGTATGGAATGTGTATCTTCATGAGCTCTAACACCCATGTATTCAAAAGTTTTTCATTTGAGGTCATTTAGTGCCTCATTTGACCAGGTTTGACCAAGTCACACCTTGCATTTTTAAAACATATGACTAGAGTTTACTGAAACTTTTCCAAATGCAAAATTGTTCTATTTATAGAAGGTAGACCTTGATGATATCATCGAGATACTCCTTTGACCAGACCGTAGATAGTCTCAGCTACAAAAGTCATGAATACAAAGTTTGTCCAGCTCATCAAGATACACATTTGGTGTAATGATCAACTTTTCATCTGAGAGGGTTTGGACCACTCAAATTTTGAAATTTCAAATTTTCACAGCTTGATGAAACATGTGACTAGAGTTTACTAAAACTTTTCCAAATGCAAAAATAGACTATGTATAAAAGGTAGACCTTCATGGGATATAACTCCTTTGTATTCAAAAGTTTTTTGTTTGAGGTCATTTAGTGTCTAATATGACCAGGTTTGACCAAGTCAAATCTTAGATTTTTATGAAATAAAATAATAAAAGTAATATATAAATAATAATAAAACAATGTATAAAAATAATATGAACAACATAAACAAAATGCAATGCACAAATAATATAGAAAAAATATATATAAATAAGACAGACATAATATAAAAATAAGATATAATTTATATACAACATATATAAACAAAGAAAATAAAAATAGAAAATAAAAAATCATTTTACAAGCGTTGGCCAATGCCTATTGCCTGTAGAAATGTATTTCTACTGGCGGTCTGTAATGCCAACCGCTTGATGTATTTCTACAGGCGGTTTGTATTGACACGCTCGAATCGACCAAATTTTGCTAAGACCCCAAGGCGTCATTCCATTCTCCACAGCATCATCCGGCTACCGTAGTCGTAGCCCGTGCCACCGTCGCTATCCCCGATCGAGCATCGCCGCCTCCCCATTAGCACCTCATCCTCGCACGGCTGCCTTTGTGCCTCCACCACTGTTGATGGTCCTTAATGCCTATTTTATACCATCAACAATTGCTCAATATAATATGATATCAACCATAAAGCATAGTTGTCGGGTTTGATTCTAACGAGTTCCACGAGTTTTTGTGTTCTCGCTTGTTTTGTAGGAATATGCAATTTTCCATCAAATAAAAGTATGTCAAATGATGATTGGACTACACCATTGCGACGAGTTCGTCGAGACGACCGAAACGGATATATCATTTGCTATATTTGGAGTTCGGAGTGAAAATATATTAATTTTACAAATAATGGAGAATTACCACTGATGGGTCCAATGCCCAAACATGGCCCATGTCGTCAGAAGAGGCTCATATGGCATGATATAGGGCCAAGACAGGCGCCTTAAGCTGCTCCCTTGAGTGGGCTCACATGAGGGATGATTGGAAGGCCCAAGTTGATGAATAATAGCCCAATAGAGCAAACGGTGGAAGAATTAGTCTCACATCGCCTATCTAGAAGAGGTGGGAGGCTTTTCTAGGCTATAAATAAAGAGGCAGACCCTCCTTCCTGAGGGCACCACATTATGGAGATGTAGAGGCGTCCCTTGAATGGATGACCTCTCACCTCTAGAGAATGAGGACTAGACTTTCTAATGTAGTAGATTAGTTCTAGTTGAGAGTTAGGGAGAGCGGCACTACGCCCGGGTTCTGGAGGAGTCGTCAGAGTTCTAGTATATCTTTGTATCTTTTCTTGTAAGACATATTCTTTAATATATTTCATCTTCTCTATTTATTTTTATGCATCACATTTGATTGGTTAGTATAGTTGTTATACTTTAGCATAGGATCTCCACCCGCATTGGGTGCTCTAGTTATTAATTGTGACTAGAGTAGTAATTTGTAGTAGAGACATGGTGTCTAGACTATAGGTTACCTGAGATTGCACCTAGTCCAACATATAGTTGTGGTAGCCCCAGGTGGTGACAGCCCTGATGGCCGACGTAGTCCACCATGTTAGGGTTGGTGTTTGTAGGACCATAGTTGGACCTTTCTAGTCCCCTTCTCATCTTTCCGTGTGCTCCAATGTCCCGAAGTGTTATTGTGTGATTGCTTTACCTACCATGAATTAGTTTTTATAGAACCCTAGTAATAGAGAAGTATTTAGGAACCTTAAACTCTCCCGTTATCCTCTAACTTTAGCTATCTACTCTTTTATCATAGAATTCTCCGGTGTGTGTCATATATGCATAATTCCTATCATCTATTATTTACCCCTACTTTAGTCTAGTTGGTGTATTAATTAGTAGATACATGATGGTGAACTATCAATATCTTTATCCATTGTTTTCTAGTGGTAAAATAACGATACCTGGAATACTCTTGGTAAAATGCTACAATGGTTTTCTGTGCACTTGTTGAATCCTTTATATTTTAACTCTACATAAGAAATACCAACAAGCATTTTTGGCGCCGTTGCCGGGGAAGCAATTGGTATAAAGATTCTGATAATGATCTTGATATCTGCTAATTTAGTGTACCACTAGCTTTAGTAGAATTACCCATTTGTTCTGTTGAGTGTGGAATAGATAGGACATCAGATGTTACTTCGACCTTGTGACAAGATTCCACAAGATTGAAGAACCCAGGGTGCTGGAACATTCAAGATCCATCATTCTGGAACCCTGCCATCTCATAGGTTTGTGTATACACATATATATTATTTATTCTAACCATGTGTAGATTGGACAAAAGGTCATCATCACAAGAATACAAGCCCCATCACATGTGATGGATATTTACGCTATGCCACTCATCCCAGTTGTGCATCATGGTAAGTGTGATCAAGGTGAGATAGTCTTACTCATGGGCTTTAAACCTTATGAGTAGTTATATTTTTATTTTCTTGCATTCCACTGCATGTTTACTTTGAATAGTCCATACATATACTCTATCTCATATCAAATCCACAACATGTTTAGTTCCTTACATACATACATGCCACTTGCATCTATACTAAATTTAAAAAACATTCTCACCTTGCATGATCATGCTTTCATCTCTCTTTGAGTATATCTCTATGTGCTTTCATGTTATCTTTGTTTGTTATATTATGCTTTAGTTTGGAAGTATTGTACATACTTTCATACGCTTTTAAATTAAGCGTGGTGCTTAGGTTAAAAAGCCTATCTTAATCAAAATAGACATGAAGTTTGGTTTGGTTATTGAACTAGAAATTATTGTAGTAGACATTGGTTATTTTATTGGACTAACCCCTATAGGAAACTCTTAAATTCAATTTGGGTAAGTCAAGATATGAACTGACATCATAGATGAATCAAGGCATGTGATGAAGTCCAATAACTTTGCACAAAGGAAGACACAATTCATTCTCCATGGAAGAGTTGTAAGTATCAAAATTTATTCTCTTAATCCTTTGTTGCAAGTTACCTTTGCCTTGAACCATATAAAAGTATAGCCATCAACAAAATTTGTTAGAAGAAATCGATGCTTAAGTAATCCTAAAAATCCATCCTTTCATTAGCATAGATAAAATTTGTATGAATTATATGGACCATAACCCATATTTCAAACTTGTTGCAATCCTTCGGGTATATGTTCACTAACATTTATGTAGGAAAGAAAGAATAATTGTCTGATCATGGTTCAAAACGAAAAGGAAGCATAACAAGTGTATGGAAAGGACTAAGATAAAAAGAAATAAATGAAAGAACACTTCAACAGCTTCTACACTTCACCATGATAGTGGACCAATCACCCTCCAAGACATAAGGTGCAATTATCCAAGCCTCATGCAACTTTAAACTACATTCAACATCTTATACCATGTTGCTAATGGTCTTGGTTATCCTTACCTTATGGCATGCTTAATTTGCTGAATTTGAAACAAATAAAATGCTCTTTTGGTTCACCTACATATTCTTGGTTCTATTTAAATAAATATCTTTAGTCATTTGAACTTCCTTACTCTTTTACAGGGATGCTTCAGAATAATACTTAAACATTATAACATCAAAGCATATTTGTATAAGAATTTGGTTGTATATATAGACTATCCTCTCCTGTATAAAAATACATAAATCATATTAGGAGACTTCATAGAATCAAATCAAGGTTAGAGGTATTCTTCGAATTTATATCTTTGCCTGAACCTTGTTTGAAAATTTTGAAATAATGGTGAATCATTTAAAATACGGGCTACGATTTAATCATTAACTCCTTGGAAAACACTATCCATACTTTAAATAAAAAACATATTCTTTCGGGTACAATGGTTTTCTGTGTGCTTGTGGAATCCTTTATATTTTAAGTGTGCATAAAAAATTCCAACAACCACCATGCGCCAGTAAGCCTCTATACCTCCCCCTCTCTCCCTCTCTCCTCTCGGTGGTGCGCGGCAGCGGCGGCAGTGGCGCACGCTGCTCCCTACTCTCTCTCTCTCTCCTCTCGGCGACAGGAGTGCCAACGGCGGTGGCGTGGCCGGGGCAGCGCGGGGGGGCACCGCCACGACACCAGCGACGGTGACATGGGTGCGCTAGCAGCGTTGTACCGGCGGCGGCGCAGGGGCATGCTCGGGCTTCATGGCCGGCCCAGGCTATTTTTTATTATTATGTTTTCTAAAAATATATTAATATATGTAATCCAGTTGCTGTTAAAAATAATTATATATTTTTTTTGTATAATTATATGTTGTATAAATGTTTTAATTATTATTTTATAATATATTTGTATTATTATGTTGTGTAATATATTTATGTAATAATTATTTGTATAATTATATGTTGTATAAATATATTAATTATTATTAGTATAATGTTGTATATTATATTTATAATTATTATTTGTGTACTATATTTGTTATTATTGTTCATGTAATATATTTATGTAATAATTATTTGTATAATTATATGTTGTATAAATGTGTTAATTTTTATTAGTATAGTTATTCTTAGAAATCGTTCACTGAATTGCTCACAATGCACTCAAGAACACAGAGATTTGGGCACACAAAGATGGGAGAATAGTGTTCTTTCTGCTTCTTCTTTCTCTGTTCTGGTGTGTCTTACAAGCATGAAAGTGACCCTCTATTTATACGGGACAAAGAGAATGGATACAAAGATTTTACAGTGTTTGAATCCATTGACTCACTTTCTCTTCTTCATAAATTTAGCAACCATTCAAAGTCCTCTTTTTCATATACTGTAGTTGGACTTTGGTTTTCAACACTCCCCTTGGCTAAATTTGTGCTATGTGTATGCCTCATTAAAAACTCCACCCCCCAAAACCCTGTGGGAAAAAAGGGTAGGAGAAAAGAGTACATCACACGCATCGCTTATGCTGCACCTATTGCCTCGTTAAAAACCTTACATGAGAAAACCTAGTGGGAAAAAACTCATCAAGGGAAAAAGAGTACAACAGTTGATGTTCAGGTCGGTCTTCAGAACCGACTCATGATCTCCAGGACCACGGTCATGGGTTGTGTCTTTGGTGCTGGCCTCTCCGTGGACCCTGCAACTCTCTAAGTCGCCTGATACCAATTCTATGGACACACTTATAGAAACTAAAGGCGGGTAGAGATTTTGTGAAAAGATCGACAAGGATATCGCACGATATTGCTTGCAGGATATTTATCTCCCCGCTCTTCTGGAGTTCATGGAGATAAAAGAACTTTGGAGCAATATGCTTTGTGAGATTGCTCTTGACATAACCCATGTGCATCTGTGCAACACAAGCCGCATTATCCTCATAGATAATGGTGGGGGTGTCAGCGACGTTCAAACCACATGTCTTCTGGATGTGATTAATCATTCGTTGCAACCAAACACACTCTCGTGCAGCCTCATACAGAGCAAATATCTCTGAGTGGTTGGTCTATGTGGCAACTAGGGTCTGCTTTACAGACCGCCAGGAAATGGCTGCACCACCATAGATAAAGACAAAACCAATTTGTGATCTGGCATTATGTGGGTCAGATATATAGCCAGCATCCACATATATCACCATGGTTGGAGCTTGGTTCTTTGGGAACCATAGACCAAGGTCTTGTGTACCTTGTAGGTACCTCAAGATGGTTTTGACACCAACCCAATGTCTCTTGGTTGGGGCAGCATTGTACCCTGCCAACAGATTTACTGCAAACGCAATGTCAGGTCTATTACAGTTTGCTAGGTACATCACTGCTCCAATGGCGCTTAAGCATGGAACTTCGGGTCCCAATACTTCCTCATCATCACCCTTTGGTCTAAATGTTTCCTTATCTGCTTCTAGGGATCGGACCACCATGGGGGTTTTATGAGTGTGGCACTGGCTCGTATTTTATTTTTCAAGTACCCTCTTAGTATAAGTGGACTGGTGTACAAACAATCCTTCAGGGAGGTATTCAAGCTATAGGCCCAAACAAAACTTGGTCTTGCCCAAGTCTTTCATCTCAAGCTCTGCCTTGCGGTAAGCCATTGCTTCCTCAATGTCCCTTGTAGTCCCGATGATGTTCAAATCATCGACATAGACGGAGACCATGCAAAATCCATCATTGGATTTCTTTATGAAAACACAAGGACAATCATCATTATTGATGTAACCTCTCTGCAGGAGAAAGTTAATCAACCGGTTGAACCACATCCTTCCAGATTGTTTCAACCCATACAACGACTGCTGCAGGCGGACGCTGAACATGTTGTGGTTTTGATTCGGTCCCGGGATCTTGAGTCCTTCAGGGACTCTCATGTATATTTCTGAATCAAGTGACACATACAAGTATGCAGTCACAACATCCATCAACTTCATTTTCAAATTCAAGTTAGCTGCCATAAATATAAGGTATCAAAATGTTATGCCACTCATGACAGGAGAGTAAGTTTCATCGTAATCGATGTCGGATCTCTGCGTGAACCCTTGTGCCACTTGCCTCGCTTTGTATCTTACCACCTCGCCATGTTCATTCCTCTTCTAGAGGAAGGACCATTTGCATCCTATAAGGATGACCTTTGGAGGTGTTGGGACTGTAGGCCCAAAAACCTCTCTTTGGCAAAGCGAGCGCAACTCAGCCTCAATTGCTGCTTTCCATTTATCGCAGTCCGAGCGCTTCCAGCACTCTATCATAGACTTTGGTTCTAGATCCGGATCCATTGAGTCAGCAATTTTTGAGGCAAAATATATGTCAACAATAGTGGTCTTTCTATGATATGACCCTCCTGATTCCACATAGTTAGTGGCGATCTCTTCATGATCGTCCTCCCACTCATCGTGATTTCCCATAACGATTGAGTTGGGGCGTTCCGATCTTCCAATGCGATGCTGTACGCGCGACGCATTGGGATTTCCATCTTCAGGATGGTGTCCCTCAGGGGCCTCCTCAACTTCAGGTTGAGTTGCCACTTCTGGGGCATTCTCGACTTCGGGTCAAGCTTCTTCAACTGATTCTTCGAGTGGTGCAAGTTTCTCAGACCGTCGCCTCTGCGGACGTCTCCATGGGACCTTGTCCTGAGCACCTAGAGGTCTCCACCTCTTCCTAGGATTAGGGAAGACTATAGAGTTGGTAGCCTTCAGGGGTACCTGAACTCTCTCTGGCACATTTACTTCAGGTATATGCGACCTTGTCACCCTTTTGTGATCAGTGAAGGCATCTAGCAGCTCATTCTCAATACCTTCCAAATGAATAATTCTCTAAACTTCCAGTTCAGATTCGCTAGTGCGTGGGTCTAAGGATTGCATCCCCGATGCATTCCATTCAATTTCCCGGCATTCTTCTGGATGCCTATCTCCCCCTAATGCTGGGAAATGGTCTTCATCAAAGACACAATCAGCGTACCGAGCCGTATGAAGATCCCCAGTCATAGGCTCTAAAAATTTGATTATGGATGGAGTCACATAACCAACATATATCCCCATCTTCTGGTGGGGTCCCATCGCGGTACGCTGGGGTGGTGGTATTGGCACGTACACTGTGCAGCCAAACATTTGCAGATGGGAAATACTTGGTTCTTTCCCACGCACTAACTGCAAGGGGGATGTATCATGGTATGCAGTTGGCCTGAGTTGGATCAGTGCTACAGCATGCAACACCGCATGGCCCCAACAACTAGTTGACAGCTTACAATTCTACAGCAACAGCCTGTAAATCCACTTGATCCTTTTGATCAAGGACTCAACTAGACCATTTTGTGTGTGGACATGTGGTACTGAGTGTTCTACCTTAATGGCCAGGGCTAAGCAATAATCATCAAAAGCTTTTGACCTGAACTCACCAGCATTATCCATCCGAATGGACTGATTATCCATCCGAATGGACTGATTATCAGGGAAACTTGCTTTCAGCCTGATTATCTAGGCAATGAGCTTGGAGAAAGCATGGTTTCTAGTGGACAACAGGTCCACATGGCTCCATCTGGTAGATGCATCAATCAGTACCATAAAGTACCTAAATGGGCCCAACAGGGGCTGGATAGGTCCACATTTGTCACCTTGTATCCTTTGCAGGAACACAGGTGACTCATCCCTAATCTTCAGAGGGATGGTCTAGTGATCAGCTTCACTTTTGCACATGCAGCGCAAATAAAATCTTCAGGATTGGGGAAGCCTCTGACATTATGGCCAGCAGAATTGTTGATGATTCTTCTCATCATACCCAACCCAAGAAGACCTAAGCGGTCGTGCCATATTCGAAACGATTCTGTGTTTCTAAATATGGTCTTCATCGCAACATACTCATCTGTGGGCTATGTACGTGTAGTACAAACCCGTTGGTGATGAAGAGAACCTTTCCACCACTCACTTTTGGTACCTATCGAATTTAGTGATCAGCAGGTATTCAGCACGTCTCTCAATCTCAGTTTCTACATGGAAACCATTCGCACAGACATCTTTGAAGCTCAAAAGCGTGTGCTTTGAGTTGGGTTACAATAGTGCATCCTTTACAAAGATTTGTGTACCCATAGGGAGAACTAGTGTGGCACTTTCGATACCCACAATATGAGCATTGCTTCTGGCAATGGTCATAATATTTCCACTTTTCTTTGTTAATGTATGGAAATATCTAGTATCCCTTAGTATCGTGTTAGTGGTACCACTGTCTATAAGACAGAGTTCTGCTTCCGCCATCGGGTCCCCACAAACTCTGTTAAATACCACAAAATAAAAACAGAATTTAAAATAAAGAATGCATTATCATAAAGACAACATTACATAATTCCTGGGAAATATTACAACAGTTTGGACCATCTACTACATTACAAATGCTCTTTAGGAGCATACATGACCAAACTAGTACATGTGGGCATCGCTAACATGACTCTTTGAAGATTACTGTAGGTCTCCAAATATATCAAAGTCATCAACTCTCGTCCATTCGGACGCCTCCACTTGCACCGACGACCCCATCGTCATGCTTCTCAGGCCGAGCTTCAGGCTCAGTGAGGAAGTGGGACTCATGTTGACCTTTACTCTTGTTTTTGCTCTACTGGTAAAGGTCAATGAGGTGTTTGGGGGTGTGTTAATTACCGGACCAATACCCCTTTGCTCCGCATCTATAGCAATCGCCTTGCTCTTCCCCACTGTGGTCACCTCTTCCCATCTTGGGGTCGAACCTACCTTTGGGCTTTCCCTTTCCGTTGACCTTGAACATGGCACCCCTCTTCCCCTTCCACTTTCCCTTTCCACGGCCCCTCTTGCGGTTGCGTAAACTCTGAGCAACATTAGCATGTGCTTCAGGCATAGCTATGGAACCAGTAGGCTGGTCAGAATGATTGTTCATGAGAGCCTCATTCTGTTGCTCGGCAACAGATAGTACTTCACTCAACTCAGAGTACTTGGTGTACCTTGAGTTTCTATACTACTGTTGAAGTACAATGTTGCCAGGGTGGAAGGTGGACAAGGTCTTCTCGATCATATCAGCGTGAGTGATCTTCTGGCCACATAGACATAGTTTGGTCACAATCGTGTGCAATGCGGAGTTGTACGTTGCCATAGACTTGAAGTCTTGGAAGCGTAGGTTGATCCAGTCTTGTTGTGCTCTAGGGAGCACAATAGTCAGCTGCTGGCTGAAGCGGTCCTTCAAGAACAACCATAAGACTAGCGGATCCTTCTCAGTCATGTACTCGCACTTCAAGTCAGGATGAAGGTGGTGTCGTAGCTAATGCAACACCTTTGCCTTGTCCTACTTTGTGCGCTCATACTTGCTAGCTTCAGGCGGGACAATGGTGTAACACCCCAGGTGTTTGCCACGAGTTAGACTTTAGGTTTTGAGCTCAAACATGTCATGATAAGTGGTGATGATCATGTTAAGGTTAATCCATGAAAGTAAGCCCCAATTTAAACTTGGATAATGCACCCTTGCTTACATATAGGCCCTTTTCAAAGTGCATGCTTGGGTGACATTAACGGAACCTCTCTCATGTGTCCCACATCAATCACTACCTATAGTGATCCCTAGAAAAGTTTCATGAAGATGGACATCAACAGTCACATGAGGAGTTAAGCTATACCCTTGCTTGCAATACTTTTGCTAATTGATTTCAAATATGTGATGTCAACCAAAACTTTACAACCCAATCTACATTCCACGGCTGCAGTAGGCTACAGTTGTTTTCCTGCCTTGTTTTATGTTTGTTGGGAAAAGAAATTTCATAGTGAGTGAAATGGAAATCTTATCCTTTGTAATTGTTTTCTCCACCATTAACCTTATCCATCCATTCTCTCCTCCTATACACCACCAGCAGCAGCCCCTCTCCTTCCCCACCACACTTCTTCCCCACCAGCACAAAGGCAGCAGTCCCTCCTTCCCCTTGGAGCTGCCCTACTCCTTCTCCTCTCCTTCTCCTCTCCCTGTTGATGCTGATGGCGCCCTTCCTCCTCTCCTCCCTTCTCCCAGCCAGGGCGCCCTCCCTTCCCATCCTCACCTTGGAGAAAGCCCCCTCCTCTTGCAGCAAGCTAGGGCGTCCATCTTCCCCTCCCTTTACTGCAGCAAGCAGCAACCCTGCTCTAGTCTCCAATGGTGCATCTTCCATGAAGATTGGTCTTCTCCATCTCTTCCTGCTTCCCTAGGGTTTGTGGGTGACCAAGGTGAGTTGGATTTCGCCCTTCACTGAATGAGTTTAGTGTTTAGGTAGAGTTGGCCATGGGAATAAGTGGATTAGTGAGGGAGAAAAGTTGTTGTAATGTTGTTCCTCGGATTTCAGAGTGACAGTTTCTGCAGATTTTCTTAGGGAAGCAATCAAGGCAACTTAGAAGATGAAATAGGTGTTTTCGTCAACTACAAAGTTGTAGAGGACCTTCAGATCTACTATCTCGTGAAATATCATGATTTTATCCCATCAGGTTTGAGAGTTATGAATTTTCAAAGTTTGCTGTCAGGTTTGAACTGCATCCTGTACAGATCTGAAGTTTGGTGTGTTTTCGATCATGTTAGTTCGAAATTAGATTTTGCTGATAACTAGGAAATTGTAGTGTTTTTCGTGAGCTTTCCAAATTGTTAAAGAACAATAGTTTTGGTTGGTTTGAACTCCAGTTATGTATTTCTGAAGTTTATATCAGTTTTCTGTCCTAGTTTGTGCAGCGGTGCTTGTTTGTGTTTGTCTTCAATCTTGTCTACTTAGGAATCAGGCCTATGCTATAATTAGAAAGTTATAGAGAATTTCCTATACTTTCTAAAATGCTAAAGAACATAATTTGTCATAGCCTTTAGCTCCCTATATGTTTTCCCTAAGTGACTGTGCTACTGCTGTCCTAAACTTTCAGGTTTTGCAATTGCATAATGTTAGCTATGTGCATACCCTCACTGGAGTGTATTTATTATATGCAAAAAGGGATGAAGTATGGTTTCGTTGCCATGTTATGGTGATATTGTGGCCTGAGAAATACTAACATAGCAATGTGTTTACCGAACATGGTAATCTTTAGTTTTATCTTGCTCTCACATGTTTTCTTGCATAGCAATTTGTCCATTAATAGAGGTTGCTATGATTATTCAAATGGCATGTGAAGAATTTATTTCGGAATGTTCACTATGTTTCGTAGCCTTTATTTGATGTATGTCAACTGTTGGCAACATTGGTCTTTGCCCAGATTCATGTTGGGAACTTTAATGAAATGTATCTATTTTCTGAAAATGATTTTTAGTATAGTTTCTGTTGCCTAGACAATTACATCATGATTATTTTATTTTCTGGGAATCTTGTTTATAGCAAAGTTGTAGATAATTCATCCATATAGCTGCTTTTAAAATTTGGTGGTAATTGGTTATGTGGTTTGTATGTTATGGCTGTTTAAATTTGGGTTTCAGAAATGGTTGCTCTCTGTCCTGTTAGGACCTGATTCAGTAATCCTAATATTTCGACTAGCTTAAGTTGACAATCATGCTTTGATGTCTAAATATCAAATGTATATAACTTCTTAAGCTTTCCATAATATCTTCTTGCATGTCTTTTGGAGTTATGTAACTCCAGTTATGATTTAAACAAGAAGCTGTTGTGGGCTGTCCTAAAAATGATAGATTGCTTTTATAGTTGTTTGCTTGGTATATTGCTATGTGTGATATTTTAGTGATAGAATGAGCTCTTGATGTTTATAACAAAGTTGTTCACGATTTAGTAAGATTTCTAGAGAGTCCATAATCATAATTTGTGGACATGTGAAAATGATGTTATAACTGTTTAATGTGGCATGACAGGTCCTGTCTATGCTTTGGACAGAGATGTCTTCATGGGGTTAATTGACCTTGTTAACTATGAAATCATCTTTAGATGATAATAATAAAGTTGTAGGTAACTTTATAAGCTTTCTGTGAAGTTAATAATCATGTTTGTTGGAGGTCTACAACTCCAGTTATGCTTGTTTAAAGTGTCTATCAGTTTTCTGCCTATAATTGTACCCTACTGTTTGGGGCAACAGGAGCAGTCCTGATTGTGCAATGAATTTCATAGTATAAATTATGTTTGCTGTGAAAATTGTATATAGAAAAGTTGTAGATAACTCTTTTTTCTAGCTTGTGTTAGAGTTTCTTATCATTTGGATAAATGGTTTGTGAGTTATAAGGGTATAAAGTTTATTTGTCAAAATGCTTGTTGTCTGGAATTCCTGGACCAGATTCTATAAATATGCATGTTTGACTTAGGTAACTTACTAATCATGCTAAGATGATTAAATATGAATTGTATACAATTTTATAAGCTTTTCATAATGTCTTGTTGCATGGATTTTGGATCTGTATAACTCTGGTTATGATTTATTTACTCAACTGTTGCATGTATGTCCAGAATTTGCTAAAAATGCATGAATGCTTGATTAACTTACATTGTGTGTGGTTTTAAGTGACTCATGTCTTGGTGGTGTTAATTAGTGTTATGTGATCCTATGAAAATGTGTTCATGCACTTGCATCATGCTTGTCATCTAGGTACGCTAGATGAACCGCGTGAAGGACGTGATGGTGGACCTATCGGGATGATTGAAGGACTACACAAGTGTTGTGAACTTGGATGCCGTCAAGATGGCGCAAGCTAACTTAACTGACTTGTGTCGGATTCCAGGCAAGCCCCGGAGCATTCTAAGTCTCCTACCCTCTCTTTTTATAAAAGCACAAGAGTATAACTTTATATGATGCATTAGGTGATTGGAGTTGAATGAAACCGTTGGTGCATATATTCCTACCTTGTCCACTATACGAAACTACCTGAACCCTTACTAGTATAAGGAAGACGTTCTATGCTTAGCTATGCTTAGCTCGGTAGAAGCCAGGTGATTTCCTGTCACCTGCGAGAGATTGGTGGATACCTGATCACGGTTGGCTATATTTGCTATCGTGGAAATAACCATGTGCTAATAATGAATTTGAGATCGGGTGGGATGACGATAGTGAAGCAACAAGGCATGGAGGTCTTGAGTGTGAATCTATCCCCGTCTGTGTCGGTTAAGGACCGAATCGCTGTACGTCCTTGTGTCATGTTGAACGCATGCCTAACACTTAGTTGGCCGGATAAGTCGTTCCGACCGCGAAGCCTACGAGTGCAACTCAGGCCGGATACCCCGTTCTGTATGAGTGCGCACCCCGGTTGGTAGCAAGGATGTGCGGGGAGTCAATGGCGTAAGCCCAAGGTGTCAGGTTAGAGTCCTGCCCTGGCAGATTGGCGGTCCCTGGGGGTGCGGCGCTGGACGGACCCGCGAATTGGTTCGGAGTTGTGCTAAAGGTGATCCGAGCTGCCCTCGCGAGGTATGCTTGGGTGAGTGCTAGGAATACCCCTCCAGCTGGATAGGAATCGATTCGAATCGCCGTCTCTCCCGGATAGTGAGAACTTGACTCGAGCAGCGGCAACGTAGATACACTAAATGAAACATAATGGTTATGATGATGATGATGGCTATATGATAAACCGGATATGGTTATTAATGTGATGCTTAATAATCAAGTGATTGCTATAGAATAGGTGCAAAATCTAGCTATGGTAGCTTAACCGAACTTGATGCTAAAATATTGACTAAAAGGTTGAAAGTAAGGACTCGTGATAGTAATGCTCTTTTTGGCAAAGTTATGCTATCCAACCAACTCCACCAAATAGCCTTGCATATCTTTGAGAGTCTTTTATTTTCTCTCCTGTCAGGTAAGTCTAGCTGAGTACATTTGAGTACTCAGGGTTTATCCCACCATGTTGCAGGTGAAGTCTTCAGCCTGCTAAGGATGGTGGCTAACTGCTGGTGGGCTCGGTGATTATATATAGTGTTCTCATCTACATGCTTTTGTCGGAGGATGTCACTTATGCTAGCAATGTATTTGAAACTTATGTTATTATAATCATTTGAAAGCTATGTTGTTTTCTAATCGATTTGGAAAATCCAAACTTGTACTTTTATTTGTGAACTCCTTTGTAATATTATTTTCGCTACAAATCTCCATGTATGTGATGTGTATTTGCTTAATCATGCGATCTTGGTGTAAAGTTGATTTACCGAGGTCCTTCGTGACACTCGGCAGACTACCGGGTTTATATAAGTGAGAGTATGCGTGTGTCAACGTGTTAAACGGGGACAGTCGTACTTAACCTTGTATAAATTGGGTGGTTCTGTCACAAATGGTATGATCGAGGCCCATGCCATCGAGTCTGATCTCGATGTCGGTCGCCCAAGTGAGGTAGTTGCTGCCATCCACGGCGAGCATCTCGAAATCCCTCTTTGCGATGTCTGACATGCCTGCACAATTAATGCGCAGGATTAGTAGATGACGGTGCCTAATCTTCAGGATTACGACTTAATATAGTCTTTAGGACTATATAAATTTCTCAGGTGTAATCTTCAGGATTACTTTGTAATGAAATATTAAGAATTGCAATAAAATAAACATACGAAAATTAAGCGTAATAGATAATTGTGAAAAATAAATAATAGCGACAATAATAACAAATAAATAAATATGGCGGACTTCGGGCCGCACATGATTCACGGACTTCGGGCCGCATATTTTTTATTATAGTGGGCTTCAGGTCACTATTTCTGTGCAAATAATATGCGCTGCCCACCCTAAATGGGCTAAGCAGGCAAATTCGCCCTTTATGAGATGACCAGATCGGCTCAATCAATCGTGACCGTCCATCGCTCAGATTCTCCCAAAGAACATATAAATGAGAAGGGTAAACCCTAACCCACTCATTCTTTTCTTTCTCTCTCTCTTCCTTATCCTTTTCTTTAGGAAGACAGACAGGAGAGGAGATGGCCATGGAGGAAGGTGGCGCTCGTGCCTGGCCGAGGGCCGCGCCCGCGCCTCCCGAGGCCGCGCCCGTGCCTCCCGGGGTCGCGCCGAGTTCACCCGCGCAGGGACGCGCCATGCCACGACGCGTCGCACCGCGCTAGGGCCGTGCCCGCGCGTCCGCCTGCGCCGGGGCCATGCCGTGCCGGGGCTGGGCCTGCGCGTCCGCCCGCGTCGGGGCCCGCCGTGCCGGGGCCGGGCCTAGTCCGCGTACATTTGCTCCTGTTCCGGATGACAGTGACCGGATCCGCTCACCTTCAGGGCAGCGGTGCTTTTATTTCACTCGCACATCTTTATGATGGCGGCATGGTATTGTGCTAGTGTAATCGTGTATGTGTTTGTTCATGAACAAGAGAGTACTAAATGAATCGATTTCTCACCTATTACCTTTTTAGCTCGGTAGGGCTCGTGCTGATAACGTCTTAGAAATCGTTCAACGAATTGCTCACAATACACTGAAGAACACAAAGATTTGTGCACAGAGAGTTTCTCTTTTCCGGTGTGTCTTACAAGCATGAAAGTAACCCTCTATTTATAGGGGACAAAGAGAATGGATACAACGATTTTACACATTGACTCCCTTTCTCTTCTTCATAAATTTAGCCACCATTCAAAGTCCTCTTTTTCATACACTATAGTTGGAGTTTGGTTTTCAACAGTTATGTTGTATATTACATTTATAATAATTATTTGTGTACTATGTTTGTTATTTTTATTCGTGTAATATATTTATGTAGTAATTATTTGTATAATTATATGTTGTATAAGTGTTTTAATTATTATTTTATAATATATTTGTATAATTATGATGTGTAATATATTTACATAATAATTATTTGTATAATTATATGTTGTATAAATGTGTTAATTATTATTAGTATAATTATATTGTATATTATATTTGTAATAATTATTTGTGTATTATATTTGTATTAGTATTCGTGCAATATATCTATGTAATAATTATTCGTAAAATTATATGTTGTATAAATGTGTAAATTATTGTTTTATAATTATGTTGTATACTATATTTGAAATAATTATTTGTTTAATTATTTGTATTATTATTTGTGTAATATATTTGTATTAAGTATTTGTATAATATATTTATATAATTATGTAAATAGGTATATAATGCATATGTTTTTATTCATTTGGTACAAATATATAACGTATATGTCAGATTATTACCGATATGAGTTCTCCAAGTAAGGATCAAGCACCAGAGTCCCACCACACAGATCAACCATCAGGGTCGCACCATATGGACCAAGTACGAGGATCCACTCCTTCGTATCACACCCATATCGACCCTGCCCCTAACGTAGATAGGAAGACTCGTCGTGAATTGAGACGTGACCCTGATTACAATCCACAAGAAGATGATGTAAAAAATCCATGATTTCATGTTTGTATCTAATTACATTATTTCATAATGTCTATATATACTCATCCATGATTTCATATGTGTGCCTTTTTGCATGAATAGGAGGTGTTGTCTCAGGTGCGCGAGATCTTAGCTGAAGAAGTGCCACAAGAAGACGCACCAGAAGCGACCGAGACGACGACCACTGATAGTTCAAGGAAAAGGAAGCAGAGTGATAAAAAACGAGGTGACAGAGGATTGAACCAGTGGCTGGATAACACATATAGTGTCACAGAAGTGAGTCCAAAAGGATAGCCCCTAGCTCCAGCGGAGACCCTACCTAAGTTTCAGAATGCACTTGGTTTCTTGGTTAGGGACAATCTTGATATAACAATCCGGTAGTGGAAAGATGTGTTAGATGATGTCAAATTAAATGTGTGGAATCTAACAAAGACGAGGTTTGTTTCGCCTCAAGGTTTAGAGCAACTCGTAAAAGAATATGCACTAAAACAGTGTGCAATCATATTTCAAAATTGGAGATATGAGATGAATACCAAGTGGGCAAAGAAAGGGTTGGACCTGACAAAAAGGTATAAAATTACGCCAGGTCAGTCGGCAGTTTTTCTGGAGCAGAGGAGTGACCCAAACTTCTTAGCTCTAAGTGAAGCCAATTCCAAGCTCATAAAGAAGAACAAGTACTACCACCGCCTATGCACAGGTGGTTACCAGGGTTAGATTCCCACACGGAGTGAAGAAGAGGCTGTGAAGAAGGCTTTAGGGTTGCCTGTCTTGTCTAAATAGCTTGGCAAAAGGACCGCAAATTGGATTCGTTCTTCAAACCAGGAGAGACTGAGACTGGTGTGTCTTTTGCTGACCCAATGGTCGAAGAAGCTGCAAAGAACATTTTTGCAGTGGCAGCTAAGAAGCATAAAGGATCGTTCAAGCCACAATGGGAGAGAGACATCCTTACAGCTGGTTTGGGTAACCCCGAGCATCCTGGTCGTGTACGAGGCATCTTATCCAAAGAAGGATGGAAAGAAGGATTCAGTGAAGAGTGGGCAGGTATGTACAAGAAACATGATCGATATAAGGAAGCAATGGCGGATTATTTTAAGGACGAGTCTAAGAAAGACTTCAAAGACATGATGTCTCAAATGATATTCAATCCTCCACCTGAATTGTTGCAGCAATTGGCAAGTGTGATGTCTATTCAATAGATGACCACTCAGGGTCCCTAGCTGTAGCTAGTTCCAACAATGGTCACACAGACTCTAGTGGTTCCTAGCAGTGTCGCATCTACGGGTCACAAGGATCACTATCCAGTTGATGACATCGATATTCCTGTGCCTGGCTCCCTAGTCATAATATATGGTATTAACAATATTCGTACAAGAGAAGCAGCCACAGGTAGGACATCAGTACCATGGTCATGATATTTTAGAATAGTACTGTAGGGTGAAAGTGTCGACGGTCATCCAAGGATACGAGGATGACATGTTAGAAATCTCCGGTCTTGAGGGTATTGAGAAATTTCGACAAGTTATCAAGAATTTCATCCTTTGGGCTCGATGGGATGTCCAATTGTGTGAGCCGCCGCCACCACCCTCTCAAGCCAAGTCTCTTCCTAACCCACCATCATCACCTGCCCAGTCTCTTTCTACCCCACCATCATTGTCATCATCACCGATCTTGCCCCCTCTCGACCCACCATTATCACCTGCCCTGCTATCTTTGCCACCAGAGCCATTCAATTATCCAGCTTCCCTACCATATAAAGATCCTAAACAGATGACTCCGCCACCTGAACAACGAAAGAAGAAATTTTATGTACCCAAATTGGATTCCCCTTTCGAGCAAGAAAAAGAGTGCTGGCACAACCAAATTTTTATCAGGAATTGCACAGAACGAACGAGACATACCATTGACTTGGCTGAGCACGAGAAGTCAGCACAAAAGTCTACGACAATTATCGTAAATATTAGGAAGCCAACATGGGAGGATTACCAAAATATGCCTAATACGTATGCGCTGGGCAGGCCTCTACTCACTTGGGATAAACTGAAAAAGGTCCTAGCTGGTATAAAAAGGTTGCATGACTAGTACATGAGAACTTTTGCTATTGGCATCGACACGATCAACGTGTCTGTACCACCAACAGCTTTTGTTAGTGGCCGTCAAACAGTCGTTATTACCTTCGAGGACATATGGTTGATGATAAACCTTCAGAGACTCGACGTATAACTCATAACGGTGTTTGCATTGTACGTGTCAATCATACTAACACATACATGTGTTCTTATTAGTTCGTTCTATCAATTTTTTAATATTTGACATGCACGTGTGCCTTGCAGAATGCAATATATTTAGTAGGAGAACCATTATGGTTCAAATCCATAGTCCAATGCAAGTAAAAGGGTTGGGTATCTAAACCAAATGAGAATATGTGAAAATGAGCACAAATTCACAGTTGGTGCAGATAATGATGAATTAAAGGGGCTGACACCTGAAGAAGCTAAGCAACATATAGAAGAAATGAGCAAGAACTTTGAAGCCAAATACGCCGTCTACCTAGGACACGTAATGCTTCAGTATCAACACAACGAATCCATAGTGGCCCCATACAACTTTGAGTAAGTGTGAGTTTGAATTCATCAAATGAATAATTTCACTACACATGCATCACAAATTTGATTCATGCAAGGACCACTGGATCTGCTTCATCATTAATCCCAGGGATGGAAAGGTGTTGGTCGTGGACTCCACAGATTATAATCCTTCAACTTATGCAACATTCCTGACCATCTTAGAGCGGTAAGCCGAGATGTTCATTCATACTTTTTCGATGAGATCGGGTATGAGAATAACATGATTATTCTTTTCAAGATCATAAGGCATATATGTTTTATAAGTTTAAAGGCGGAAGATGTGAGTCATCAAAACCAGGGCAGCCACTGCAAATGTTTTATAATTGGCTGGTACGTATGTAAAATTATGAATACATATTATATCATATATGTTGGAACTAATAACCATAATGACCACTTGCCAATTATATGTAGTGCCACAAGCAACCAGCCGGATCGGTCCTCTGTGGATTCTACGTGTGCGAGTTCATGAGAGAGAACGGAAGATACATCAGTAACCCTTCTAAGGTAACATATACTAATAGTGATTTATATAGTTTTGTCATTGAAGTTACAAATCTATTACTTATTGTAATAAATATATGGTGGTTATAATCTTCCTTTCTAGAAATATGATATAAAAAAGGCGAAGCACATGACCCAAAGTGCTTTATACAACATAGTTGAGGACCTATGCACATTCATCTTGAAAGAAGTCATTCCATATGAAGAAAATATCACAATACCACCAGCGTCTTAGCAAGGCCAGACTATAGAGTGCTAACGGAGATAAGTAGACTAAACCTTAGTAAAGATGAATATTAGAGCAAAGTGGAAACTTTGATGTATGTAATATATGATGTATATACATTTAACTTTATCTTTGCAAGCATAAACTTTGATGTATAAATGTATAATATAATTAAATTATATGTTCCTATAGTTGACATGATCCAATAGGTTTATATATATAATATGGTTTGCAGGGAACATTTGAAAATGGGCGGAACGTTTGAAAACTTTCCACAAGCGGTTTTATTAAGAAAACTGCGAGTGGAAATATACTTACACTGGTGGTTCTCTTTAACGAACTGCCAGTGGAAATGGATTTCCACTGGCGGTTGTCTGGCAACCACTAGTGGAAAGTTTTAATTTCCACTGGCCCCAATGCGAGCAGATTTGAAAAACACCTGTGCAAATATTTTCGGAACCGCCGGTATATGGCTTTATTGTACTAGTGGTTCAATTGAAATAGATAAAAAGATGCATAACCATAGAAACCCAAATAAAAATTTCCCTACCTATTTATATCTATATCTATCTTTCTGTTTGATACTAAATTTGCTCAATAAAATTTCGGACAATATTTGACGAAATTGCGTGCTAAAATAAACCCTACAGAATAATCTCTTGTATGAAAATGATGAATAGTTGCTCTACCGTAATTTCTTTCAAGTACCTAGTTTTCAACCTCAAACTCTCTCGAGTTTTGGACACAATTATTTTTATTTGACGTCTACTCTAAACCTGAAACCTATGGGTAGGAAATGCTTGATATAAGTCTAACCAGTTGACGGATATGATATGGGAACGTTTTGAGCTGTTGTCTATCTTATTCCTAGAGATACTAAAGTTCTTGAGAATGTATCTTTGAAAATCTTAAATTACTGCATTGAAAGCCCTAGTTTAGTTTTGGATAATTGATGAAACCCTAGTACTAACCTCTATGCTAAGTGTGTATAGACTTAATGAGGTTGGTACATGCCAAGTGATGGAGCAAGAGATGATCATGGTGATAATGGTAATGACCACAAGATGATCAAGTGCTCAACATGGAAAAGAAGAAAGAGAAAAACAAAACCATATGGAGATCAAGGCAAAGGTATTGCTTAGGGTTTTGGTTTTGGTGATCAAGACACCATAGAGGGTGGGATCACATTTAGGATAGATAGCCATACTATAAAGAGGGGAATTCTTTGGCTAAGAGGTTATCAAGTGCCACTAGGTGTCATTATTCATGTGCCTGTATTTAGAACCTAGTGAGCTAACTTAACTCCTCGAAGAAAATGATTGTGAAAATGCTAACACACGTACACTAGTTGGTACACACTTGGTGGTGTTGACACACTTTTAGAAGGAGATGAAGTTTGAAGGGTAGAGAGGGGTGCGGGTTCCTCTCTCTTTTGAGAAAATGAATTGCTTATTTTTTATGGCACAGGTGGAAAGTTTGGAGAAGTCGCGGGAGTGTTTTTCACTAGAAAGACGCTCGTCCAGTGCACTCCTGGTTTCTAGCGAGGTTAGGGTTGAGCATCGGATGCTCTACACCGGACGCGGGTTAGACCCTATTTGTGCGTCTGGTGTGGCTTGACTTTAGTAGGTTCTTTTGCATGAGAGCACCAGACGCTTAGGGTGCGTCCGTTGATGTGAGTCTGGTGTCCCTACGCGTTTGCAGTGCTCTCTAGGTAAGGGACCGGACGTTCAGGGTGCATCCGATGGTGTGGGTCTGGTGACCCCGCGTGTTTGCAGACCTCTCTTCGTACGTGACCGGTGTACACCGGACACGTCCGGTGCCAACTTGAGCTCGATCGGTGGTTCATTTTTGACAATTAGAGATCAATGTGCCTAGTTCAAGTAGGGGACACGTGGCTTCCTCTGGAGCACTGGACGCAGGGTCTGTGCGTCCGGTGGTCTCCTACAGCGCGCCTGGTGGCCCCGTATTTGGCCCAGCGAAGGAGCCAACGACTCTATTTATTTGAGGGGCTTATAAATACGTGTTGTCCGGCTTGGGGCTCACTCTCATGGCATTCTTGACTACTTGACATCCTTGTGAGCCTAAGCAAACACCTCCCACTCATCTCCTTTATAGATTAATCATCTTTGTGAGATTGGGAGTGATTCTAAGTGCATTTGCTTGAGTGATTGCATCTAGCAGCAGAGGAGCATTGGCACGAGTTCATGATTGTTCGTGACCATCTCCGGATGATTGTGAGGGGTTTTGTGCCCAACCCGATGGGGAGCTAAAGGCAACTTTAGTGGATTGCGTGTGTCTTTGAGCTACCTCACTTGTGGGTATGTTCTTGTGGTGTCCTAGTGAAGACAAGGTTCGTGCTATACCTCTTAGCCACCGAACCACAAAGTGTTGGTTGACACAATGGGGATGTAGCATGCCAGCAAGCACGTGAACCTCGAGAGAAAATTGTGTCTTCATTGTGATTGTTCGTTGGATTTCTTCCGGTGACTGGACTTCATATTATTGTGATTGGTTCATCCCCTCTATGCAGTGGTATAAAGATCAAACCCTCTTTCTTACATTCTTGCAAACTAGAGTAGCTTACTTGTATAGAAACTTTAGGTAGCTCTCTAGTGTAAGTAGTGACATAGCTCTTGTGTGCCTAGTGATCATATCAACTAGAATTGTTGGATAGGTGGCTTGCAAACACCCCATTAGAGCTAGAGCAAAAGGCTTCGCTTTGTTATTTACTAACCCCTTGCTCTAGTGAGTTTGTAGAATTTTTAAATAGGCTATTCAAGTGGTATCAGAGCCGTGATTACCTTTTTGTGAAGGCTTAACAACCTCGGTGCTCAAATTATGGCTCAAATAGTGTTCAATCATGTTGGGGGCAAACCACCGTTCTTTGATGGCATAAGTTCATTTGACTATTGGAAGAGAAAAATGAAAATGTACCTTGGATCAATCAACGATAGAGTGTGGGAAGTCATAGAAAATGATTTTGTGATCCTTGATCCCGCCAACCCCACCGAGAATGAGAGAGACAATAAACAATACAATACTATGGCTCTCAACACAATATACAATGGCATTGATTCAAAGGTGTTTGAACAAGTCAAAGATCTTGAGAAGGCAAGTGAAGTGTGGACAAGGCTAGAAGAGACATATGAGGGCACTACAACGGTAAAAAGTGCCAAGTTATACATGCTCAAGGACAAGCTATCCAACTTTAAGATGAAGGATGATGAGTCAATCCTAGAGATGTTCTATAGGCTCCAAGTCATCATCAATGATCTCAAGGGCCTTGGTGAGAAAGTGAAGGATGAGGACTTCATTCATAAGTTCTTGATGTGCTTGCCCAAGAGGTTTAAGACATTGAGAATCATCATATTTAGAGGAGGATTGATGGATGTATCTCCCAATGAGGTACTTAGAGATATCATGACCCAAGATTAATACAATGATAATGATGATGATGATGATGAGGTCATGAAGAAGGATGATGATGATAAGAAGAAGAAGAGCGTAGCATTCAAAGCTAGCTCTTCATCCAAGAGCAAGAACAAGGGCAAGGCCAAGAAGAAAGAATCAATTGATGAGGAGTGCTCCAATGATGATAGTGATGATGAAGCTCTAGCACTCTTTGTACGCAAATTTGGCAAGCTGATGAAGAAGAAGGGCTACCATACAAGAAAGAGAAGAGACTATTGGATATTCTTAACGTCATTACCAAAAGTAGACTTAGTTTCTAATTCTGATAACGGCGACAAAAATGTCAAACCTATCCCTCATGCCACTTAAGCCAAGTTGTCATCCCAGCAAGACATGAGAGACATAGTATTGAAATATGCAATTTCTCTTCTGAATAAGTAATAAATGAGATCTGCAAGCGCACAGATTAATACCGATGTAGCATTTTAATCGGGAAGTATTCCAGGTATCGTTATTTATATTTTTACCACAAGGAAGGGATTGCTAATCATCAATGTTGATTATGGAATGGAATATGGAATTGAGTATCTATCATCACATGTATCTCTTTCATACAGGGATAAATGTCACATAAAAGATAGATAAAGTATGAATGGTGACAAAGATAATTAATCTGATTAGCATAACTAGCCACATATAATAATGATAAGCACCTCAATAGATATTCTAGCAAGTCATTAGCATGGAATTAGGATGAACTACAAGAATATTTCCTAAGTTATTCTTAACTATAAAGTCTAGCATATCATAGTTAGTGCAATTATACTTGGCAATCATTGCGAGATAGGACTACGCCCATGCATAGTGATATTATCAAGGAAGATGAGAAACATAGCAATTACTCCCCCTGTAATAATGTTGTTCTGCCTGCCCTATACACGAGAGGGGGACTATATAAGAATCAATGGAGTTGTCACTACCACGAACTACCCCGCGATCCGGCATATAAGGTACAATCGCAGATAAATACGGTATAGGCACCACGCCTACACAATACTTATCATTTACCCACTGTACACATGGATAAACACTATACGATCCTAAACATGTATATAATTCCAATCTAACTAAGCCAAGCATATAACTATGATAAACTAAGAACAATATAATTGCTAATATAAACAAGTAGAGCAAAGTCATAATCAATATATTGAAGTAGAACAAAGTCATATTCATAATATTGAAGAACAAAGATGAACAAATGAAGAACAATAGAGAAATTACCAAGAATCCTCTTGAAAGATCCGAAAACCAATCGAAGATTGACTCCTTCTAGTTCTAATCCTATGTAGCTATGCTAAACTAGAGATCTATTTGATGTGGTGGCTCTAGGGCTTGATCAGAGACTTCTTCTCCCGAGATGGATAAATGAATTAGGGTTTCTTCTCTCCTCTCCTCTCCTCTAGGGGCCAGGGGTCCTGCTTATTGTTGGGTATTCTTAACATCATTACCAAAAGTAGACTAAGTTCTCTAAATCTAGTAACGGTGCCAAAAATGCCAAACCTATCCCTCATACCACTTAAGCCAAGTTGTCATCCCTAGCTTGACATGAGAGACGCGGTATTGAAATATGCAATTGCTCTTCTAAATAAATAATGAATGGGATCTGTAAGCGCACAGATTAATACCGATGTAGCATTTTAACCGGGAAGTATTCCAGGTATCGTTATTTATATTTTTACCACTGGGAAGGGATTAGCAATCATCAATATTGATTACAGAATAGAATATGAGATTGAGTATCTATCATTGCATGTATAATTGAGAACATATATCTAACTCTTTCATACAGGGGTAAGTGTCACATAAAAGATATATGAAGTAATGAATAGTGACAAAGATAATTAATCTGATCATAACTTAGCCACATAATAAATATGATAAGCACCTCAATTAGATACTCTAGAAAGTCATTAGCATGGAATTAGAACGAACTACAAGAATATTTCCTAAGTTATTCCCAACTATATAGTCTAGCATTGTCATAGTTAGTGCCAGCATACTTAGCAATCATTGCGAGACAAGACTACACCCATGCATAGTGATATTAGCAAGGTAAATGAGAAACATAGCAATCACTCCCCTGTAATAATGTTGCTCTGCCAGCCCAATACACGAGAGGGGGACTATATAAGAATCAATGAAGCTGTCACTATCACGAACTACCCCACGATCTAGCATATTGGGTACAATCGCAGATAAATACGGTATAAGCACCACGCCTACACAATATCTATCATTTACCCATGGATCCGATGGATAAACGCTATACGATCCTAAGCATGTATATAGATCCAATCTAACTAAGCAGAGTACATAACTATGATAAACTAAGAACAATATAATCTTGAATATAAAGAAGTAGAGCAAAGTCATAAGCAATATATTGAAGTAGAACAAAGTCATATTCATAATATTGAAGAACAAAGATAATTAGAAAGCAATTAGAAGCACAATTAGAGAATTACCAAGAATCCTCTTGACAGATCCGAAAACCAATCGAAGATTGACTCCTTCTAGTTCTAATCCTATGTAGCAATGCTAATCTAGATGTCTAATTGATGTGGTGGCACTAATCTTGATCAGAGGCTTCTTCTCCCTTGAGGAATAATGAATTAGGGTTGAGAGGCTCTCTCCTCCAGGGGCCAGGGGGTCTGGTTTCATAGTCCCTTCAAGTGAATATGGGTCGTTGGATCAAACCGACTTAGATTGGACGGTTATCCTTGATCCTTTAGGTCGGTGGAGATCTCCCACGAAGCAGAGTCCTGATTGGACTCTCAGAGGGGGCGGGCGCCCAGGGGAACAGGGCGGGCGCCCTGCCTCTGGCCCCGTTTCGCCTCCGCTTCGGTCTCGTGGCTTCTGGAGTCTTCTAGATGTAAGATAATTGCACGGCACGTTAATATCTCTATGTAATCCCGACGTGTGGGCCTTTCTTCCGTATTTCCTGATAACTCCCTGCAGAAATAGACAAACACCAAAACTCGTGGAATTCTGTCAAATAAAACCCTAAGTCTAGATGTTGATTTCATTTGGATCCTTTTCTTTGTTTATTTAATAATTAAATTTGATACTTAAGGACCGTCAACACTTATATAGTCCTTCCAAATGAATATGGGCCGCCGGATCAAACCGACCATAATCGCACGGTGTTCCTTAATCCCTTAGGTCGGTGGAGCATGATCCGTGAGGCTTAGCCCGATTGGCTCACAGTCCAGGGCGGGCGCCCAAGGGGGGAGGGCGGGCGCCCTGCCCCCGGGTCCGCTCGGTCTCCCACTCGTTCCCGTGGCTTCTGGACTCTTCTAGATGTTGGATAATTGCACGGCACCTTAATATCTCTATGTAAACCCAACATGTGGGCCTTTCCTCCATATTTCCTAATAACCCCCTGCAGAAATAGACAAACACCAAAACTCGTGGAATTCTATCAGTTAAAACCCTAAGTCTGGGTGTCGGTTGCATTTGGATCCTTTTCTCTATTTATTTGTTGATTATATTTGAGACTTAAGGACCATCAACAACTCCCCCAAACTTACCTCTTGCTTGTCCCTGAGCAAGGATAGACTCAGTGATGGATCAGAAGCTGCTGTAATGCCTTTAAAAGTTGACGGTACACATGCTTTGAAATGACGTCTCATCTCTGAGTTAGAGTAAACTGTCAAGACTTAAAACTTACTCATTTTACCTTTCACCATGGGACTTGTAACCGTTACTTCTGTCTTGAGCAGTTAAAAGATAGAACGGTCTAGTCAAGCACCATGTCTCTTATTCTTGATCAGCTATAGCTCTGGAGTTTTTGTAGATTATCAAATAAAACTCAGAGATTCCTTGTATGACTCTCTCAGATCTCTCTTTTGTGGTATTTCTGGATCCTTACCAAGGCAGTGATGGTATATGCCTTCTCTCTCACCTTACTATAATAAGGCTTTTGATATTTGGAGCTCATAGGTGGGAGATAAAGTATACATACTTACAAGGCATTTATTGCATAGTCAAACCATGGATCCAGAGAAACAAGTCAATAAGTCAAATCAAGATGTGCATGTGTGGCGAATGAATGGTGTATGGTGATGATGGTGATAACAATGGTGAAAGTCTAATTCTACTTGTGCTCTTTTTGAGGGGATACATACCTTTCTTGCTCTTTGAAACTTTTTGAGGAGAATGAGATGCTCTATACCCCTAATTCTACCGTCGGACACTTGTCCATTTTTACCTCTCGTCTCACTTTTTCTTTCGAGGTTCCGGGCAATTGCTCCTTTTTATTTCCTCGTATCCTTTCTCTTTTTTATCTCTCTTTTTTAGAGCACTCATCTCCTGAAATAATATAGCAAGTGGTAGTGACCAAGATAACTCAAGCATTTAATTCATAGGGAAAAACAAAAATAGGAGAATGTTTTTGGCTATTCTCTCCTGGATTAGGAGTAGAATACTTTTGGGTGGTTCTAGAGATGGAAATGGGTGAATATATATGGATGCGTACTTCTAGAGTAGAAGCAGCATGTGTGAATGAACGTGCAAGTGAATCTTGATTTAACCACATGACAAGCTCCTAAGGGTCTACACAGCTTGACCACACTCATTGCTCATAAGCAGTAAAAAGTAAATGTGTAGCTCAAATTCTATCAAGCATGTATATATGGCTGTGGTAGGAATTTAAACTCTCATCATACAGGAACTCATCTTGTGATATTTTAAAGATTTTCGAAGATAAAATTCTCCAGAATTCTAGCATCTGTAGGAACAGATAAACAGAAACTCAACCTTCTCATATCATATCCGTTAACAACTTAGACTTCAGATCAAGTTCTCTTCCCATAAGTTCGCAAGCTTTAAATTATAATAGTTATGTCTAAACTAGAGAGAGAACTCAAATTTGAAAATTAGGTAGAGCAACTATTCGTCACATCCATGCTAGAGTTTTATTAAGATTCAGTTTAGCATAGCCACTTTATTTATTTATTAAGCACACTAAGCAAAGGATATATATATCAGCACAAAATCTTTATTTGGGTTTTCATGATTATGTATATTTTTATTTTAATATAGTATAAGTATAAATGTTGATAGAAATACTTAGTGGGATAAATGGGGTGCTCTCCCCCAAGCTGGATTTTGACATAATTTCTTCTGATGTAGCTAGCAGGTGGTGGAGGTGTATTTGAATGTCGGTAGCACCCTGACAGCGATTAGAATGTCCTCCGTCTGCTAGTCTTCTTGATCCTTGAATTCTGTGGAGCTCAAATAGACAACAAAGCTTTGTGGAACTGATTAGGTGTTAGCATAAATATCTAGACATTTATCATGTTGAGCCTCCTCAATAAATGCTACTTTCTTTGGTAGGATCACAATTTTATTTTTATATTTTCATTTTTATAGAGCAGAAGAATATTTTTATTTTTATTATTATTTTTTTATGCCACCACAGTGAATGTACTTATGGGTTTTATGCCACTTGTATACTCACATGGGGCTTACTGGTTTTAACATTTTTATTTTCTTTTTAGGATAGTATGAACATAATTAACTAAGCAAACTATTTTAAATAATTGAAAGCAAAAGGATAACTACCAAGTTTACCTCTTCGCAAGGTGTTCGGTGTTTTTAAGTCCTCCGAACGGGACTCTCCGTTTTCTCAGTCGTCCTGGGATTCGCTGGATGGTGTAGTCGGTGGTTCCGGCGGCGCCTCCTCTTCGTGTATAACTATCTTCTCTCTCCACACCTGACTCGGTGCTACGGTCTCCTTAGGACAGTTCTGTTTATGATGTATGTCTTTAGACCTTACCACTTCTCCTTCATAGTCTGTCGATCCGTCCTTGATGATTTGCCTCCTCTGGTTACGGTTGCGTCATCTTCTTCTTGTCCTGACCTGCTTAGAGTCTTCAACTATATAATTAGGGTCAGTAAAATAGCGGCGTACCTTCTCAGAGAGGAAGTGCATGTGGACTTCTCCGGTTCCAATGTAGATAATTGCTTTAACGGTGCTGTGGAACGGTCTCCCAAGGATGATGGGTGGATCGTACTCGTCTTCTCCCATGTCAATAACCTGAAAACCTGTATGGACAAAATGATCGTCTATTTTGACAGGGACATCAGTTACTATACCTTCAACCTTTTAGAATGTTCGATCTGCCATCTGGAGCTGAATGTATGTTGGCTTTAGGGGCATGGTTCCAAACAAGAGCCGATAGGTGACTGCGGCCATTATGTTGACGCCCGATCCGGTGTCGCAAAGTGTCTTGTAGAAGTTATACGCATTAATGGAGCACTGGATGCTTGGTGTAACACCCTAGTGTTATGGTTGCATTAATCATGTGCATAGCATAAGCATCATCATCTACTCAAAGCATATCATGATCATCATCTATCTTGAGCCATGTCATTCTATGCATAAATGTGTTTTAAATTACTTAAATAGGCTTCCTATGCTTATGTTTGAGTGAACCATGCTTGTGTTTGTGCTTAATGCCTTGGTAATTAGTTTATCTATGTTTAACTTGACTTTGGGAACAATGTTCATGTTGGTCACTTCTCCAAAATATGCTTTTAAGTCATACTTATGAAAATAGGCCCTAGAGACCTCTTTTGCTTAGGCTTTTAAAAAGTGTTTCATAAAATGTTTGCATGTCAAATCTTTCTACAGCAAAGTTGTAGCAAATTTTATAAGGAACAAAAGTTGTTTTATGGCCATCTCATGAAAATGATCACAAATAGCTCAAAAGTGGCCCACAAGGCAGATTTGGGGCTGTTTCCAACACTTAGAAAATTTTCTAAGTCTGGAATCTCTGCAGTTTGCTCGAGGGGGTATTGTTCATCTTCCAGTTTGAATTCTAGGGCGAATCAAGCTTTGATCTAGTAAGAAATGTTGGAGTACTCATGTAGCTCTCCAGCATGGAGCAATTAGCCAGCAAAATCATCGAGTGGTTTAGGAGTTAATCGTCAGGCAAAATCGAGTTTCAGTCGGTTTGGGAACTGAATGGAGCCGCCGTCAGACAGGGGGAGCTCGCCGGTGTTGCCACGTGTCTGGACCCGTGGCGTCCGTACGTCGCCGTTGGTCCCGCACGTCAGTCCTCGACGCGTCCTTTAGCTCGCCACGGCGCCCCCGGTCGCGTGGACAGCGCCATTCCACTCCCGGTTCACTCTCTCTCGCGTGCGTCGTCGTCTCCGCGTCGCCGCCGTTGCTTCGGCGAGCTCGCGCGCGCGTGTCTCCTTGTCTCCGGTCAAGCAACTCCGTCCAGTGCTCCGCAAGCCTCTCCACTCCACCGCCGTCAATTTGGCTGCGACTGCCGAGCCTCGGTGAGCCCGCATTGCCTTCTCCGCCGCGAGCTTGCCTCGACGGAGAACCGCCATGGCCACCAGCGTCGTGGCCAGGGCTCTGTAGCCCACCATTCTTTCTCATTCTTGTTCCAAAAGCTCCGCTAGGTCATGCTGATGCTCGTCCGCATCCTCTTCCGCTCTGTCTCCGGTCAGAGACCCCGGCGGTCGGCCGCGCACCACCGCCGTGCCGCCATTCGCGAGGGCGAGGTGCCTAGAGTCCGGTAGAGTTAGGGTTTTGGGTACCGCTCGATGCGGAATGCTGTGGAGAGCACGATGGTGCCCTTGGCCAGCGCCGAGACCTCGCCGTCGACGAGATCTCCGGCGGTCAAGCCGCGCCTCTGCTTCCGGGTCGCTGGCATGTGGGGTCCGTTGACTCGCAGGTCCCCTCTGTCAGTCTCTCCTTCTCCTTTGTTTAAATCAGGGTTTGAGCTGTTTTTGTAAAAATCATATCTCCTGTTTCTGAGATCCAAAAATTGGAAACAAATTTTGTGGTATTCCTTGAGATGGCTGGTTTTTAATAAAAATATAAAATGAACCATGTTTTCTGGGAAAATATTTATTAAGTATTTAATCTTGTTATTCATGGATAAATTCATATCTCTGGTTATACTGCTTAGTTTACTCTGAAAATTTTATGGTAGTCTCTGTAGGTATTAGAGTGCTTTGGTAAATATTTCATGATTTTTGGTGTACTGCAGCTTTGATATGCAATTCATGATTGAAATGTGGCTTGTTTCTTTAATAAAATCATATAAAATAATTGGTGCTTATGCTGCTGCTCTACTTTGGTAGTAAACATGTTCATGGTATTTCTCATAAATAAATAATCTGAAATCTGTTGTTGGTACCATATAAGTCATGTTTCTGAATTTATGAAGTAAACACCTAGGCACATGTTAAATACATAGTTTTAATTTGGTATGTGCATTTGCTCTGAAATTTCTCTGGTGATGCTTTGATGCTATCCTTGTGCTTCTGTAATTTTTGTAGATTTTTCTGAGCACTTTGACTAGTAGCTTGTGATTATGCTCTTATCTAGAATTAATTAATAAATGCCTTGTTAAGTAAATGTTTGGGGGATTGTCATCTGATGTTCTGGCAACCTTGTAATATGCTTGTGCTCATAAGCCATGTGGTTGGCATGGTTTATGTTTTGGTCATGTCACTAAATAATTAATTATAGGATTAAAGGCTGTTCTAGACAGCAAGGGAGCAATTTAACTTTTGCTTAATGATAATTTGGTTTCCTGGGGAACTTGTCTAAATCAAAGTTGTAATAGACTTATTGAACTAGCTGTGGTTTAAATTTGGAATAAATTGGTCTAGTAGTTTAAAAGTTATAGCTGTTCCAAGTTAGGTTCCAGAAATAGGTGCTCTCTGTTTTTCTGGGACAGAACCTGGAACCTTGTTTAAATGACTGGTTTAATATTTGAATCATGCTGTGATGTTTAAAGATGATTTGTAGACAATTTCATAAGCTTTCCAGAATGTCTTTACTTATGTTTGTTGGATCTGTCTATCATTAGTTATGATTTATTTACCAGGTCACTCCTGTTTTGTGTTGCTTGCTGATTTAGTATCATGATAGGTTTTGGGCTAAGCTAACTTATTTACTTGTGTGAGCTTGTATAACTTTTGTTCCGTAAATGAGTGTCCAGTGAGTTACTTATGTTATCAAGCATTCATCTTTAGTATGTGCATCTTCTTATTGTTCGAGCATGCAATAGGTGCATCGGACGCGACAGCCTCCTACGAGCTGCAGGCGAATCCCGAAGGTCAGGAGGGCAGCCAAGAGGTGGAGGTCCAGCAAGCCAGACTCGAGGAGCCCGAAGAAGAAGTTGAGTGCACGAATCACGAGCCGGCGTCTTTCGCGAAAGGCAAGCCCCGGAGCATTCTAAGTCTCCCTTTATTTTCGAAAGTTTACTTAATATGTTATATCTATTGATGCATTACGTATAGGAGTTGTGATGAAACTTTTGCTGCATTCTACTCTATCCTTGTCCAGATAACTCACCACACCCTGGTTGTAGAGTTAGGATCGAGTAGCAGCTTAGCCATGCTTTAATCGGTAGAAGTCGGGTGATATCCTGTCACCTGCGCGATATAGGGTTATGTCGGATCGCGATGGTCTATATGTGCTATCGTGGATGGAACCTGATTAAATTGACTTAAGCCGGGCGGAGTTTTGCAAGTTTGTAGTAACTCCGTCTGTGGCAGCTAAGGACCGATCGTTGTACGTCCTCTTGTCATGTTGAACGCATGCCTAACACTTAGTTGGCCGGATAACTCGTTCCGACCGCGAAGCCGAGTAGTATGACTCAGGCCGGAAGACCGGCAAGTATAAAGTGCGCACTACCGGAGGAAGTGCGGTGTGCGGAGGACCATTGGCGTAAGTCCAAAGGCAGGTGAGTTAAAATTCCTGACCTCCCTGGCAGAGTGGTAGCCCTGGCAGTGCGGCGCTGATCGGAGCCGCGATTCCTGAGTCGTACCAAAGGTGACCCGTTGGCTCTCCGGCAGGGGATGCTTGGGTGAGTGCTAGAAATAACCCTCCAGCTGGATAGGAATTCGATTCGAATCGCCGTCTCTCCCGGTCAGTGAGAACTTGATAGAGCAGCGGCAAACGTAGCATCCACTAATGAACTTGGTTCATGAAATGATGATAGCAAGAAGAACATATGATGAATTTGATATGGTTATTATTGTTTACAATAATCAAGTGATGTGTTGTAGTACAGGTGCTAATCTAGTGGTAGGCTGATGAATAAATATGATGCTCTCAAATTAATTTAGTTGTAATTTCAGCTTTTGGCAAAAGGTTGAGTCAGCCAGCTCTACTTTTATATCTAAGCTTTGCATGATCCTTGGCGTCTTTTATGTTTTACTAGACGGGTAAGTCTAGCTGAGTACATTCTCGTACTCAGGGTTTATTCCCACCTGTTGCAGATGACATCTTTTATGACGGCTTCTGCAAGACCTGTCTCCATCCCGCTGGGGATGAGGACTAACCGTTGGGCACGGTTCTCTAACAACTTCGTACCTGTTGCTTTTGGAAGGATGGTGTAGACTCTGGCAGTAACTCAAACTTATGAACTGAACTTTGGAATGTGTGTGTAACTATTTTGCTTCCGCTACTTTGGATAAGTGTTGTAATAACTTAATACTCCGATGTGGTGCCGCTTCGACGACAATGAATGACTATGTAACATTCACTGTGTTTATGTTGAACTATTACGATCTTGGTTTGTTGCGAGTTGGTTTGAAGTCCTTCGTGATTTCAATTGACTACCGGGATTATATGGGCTCAAGTTTGGAAACTTGATTGCTGGTCGATCGTTTCTGCACTTGAACTCTTATAATTTGGTCGGTTCTGTGACAGCTGGCATCGGAGCAAGTTCAGCATTATAAATGCAGCGTTTGTGTATTTAAAACAAAAGAATTTTAAATAAAATGGTGTAACACAAATATTAAGTATGCCAGTGGTCGAACCCTCCTTGCCCACATAAGGACTATAGGTGGCTATTTAAGTACTGACTTGGGGGTTTTATTTATGCATCTCCGGCAGTACTCAGGTATGGATGTGTGATGACCGCACTATGCTACCCTGTGGTCTAATGGTGGAGGTAGCCTTCATATGTGAATTAGCCACATATGTCGCTAGATTTAAATTTTGCAACGTCGCACCTACGCTTTGGTAAGTGTGAGCTGTGAGAGCATGATCGTCCAAACGGCGGTCTAGGGGAGTGTTTGCGGTGGTTTTCTGGAGTGGTTACATGTCGAAACCATGGAACTACGAAAGAAACTTAATTGGGGAGTATTTAATTTCTCGGGTAGTTGTGGTGTCATTGTTGTGCATGTTGGGCACGTCCAAGCAATGTGCACTTAGTTTACTGCTTTCTTGCGTGGTATATTGGGAACTGTTGGGCTGAAATGAAGTTTTCTGCAGGTACTCTAACAGCGCACGTGTAAACCAATAGTTATCGTATCGAGAGACGAATGTATGCCACCGTATATCCGTTAGAATAATAATTTTCTAAGTTTGTGAGGACGTACGGTTCGTGCATGCATCATGTCACATTCATACATACATTCTGTCTACCCCTTCCCTTACAATGTCGTCCCTTTTAAATAAATAAATGTTGCTTAAACTAATCCTCTTTTACCTATGGTATTCCTATTCCTTTCCACAGATGGACGCACCCGCTTCACCCCGTCCCAGTGACACTTTCTTGCACGAGTTTGGCACTCCTACCCTGCTCTGGAGAGTGTTACGGACTGTTGGGTATACTGAGCCACCTCAGTATTCTTGGTGGGAGATGGAGAGCACAGGAGGGATTCAGTGGTTTGCTGTGCAGGGAGTTGTCCCTCCACATGGGGACAAGCCTGCATGGACAGGCTGGACTTGCAGCTCAGATGGGCAGACTCCCTGGGAGGTAGCTCAGGTTGCAGCCCAGACTATCCTGCTCGATATCTGTCAGGGGTGTGGAGATGAGCTGACGGGAGGACCAGCGGCTTCCATTCCCAGTGCTGACCCAGCAGCAGCGGGGTGGAAACAGGCTGACGGTTGTGCTTTGGTTCGAGGCAGGGGAGAGAGGGCTGAGAGTTCTAATCCTGCTATGAGTGCTATGATGGCTGTGCTCAAGCTGATCAGTCAGCGAGAGGGCACCTATGCACAGGTGATGGTGGTTGTTCGCAGGGCCCAGGAGATGCAGCGGAAGGCTGAGAAGCGTGCTCGCAAGTTTCGCAAGCAAGCTAGACTCTTGGAGCAAGCTCAGAAGGACCGCAATGACAGGGAGGACATTGCGGAGTACCGTAGGCAGTAGTGGGTGAAGGCCATTAGAGAGAGAGATCATAAGCAGGATCAGATGAGCCAGTTAGCTAGAGAGAGGGAAACCTTACAGGAGCGCTTGGTGCAGCTCACCCGTGAGAGGGATACTACACTCCACGTGTCGGAGAACAGGCGCCGAGCATGGGAGATGCACCGAGTTCAGTCTCTTGAGCGGGAGAACTATCTGCAGGATCAGATTGAGGCTGGTCTTGTGGAGATTCACCGTCTCAACAACTTGCTACACCCTATTCCTCGCCCTATACCCGTGTATCCAGAGGTGGGACCTCAGGTGATTGTGGCCGATGATGATGGTATGGAGGTCGATGGACCAGCAGCGGCTGCACCACCTTTGCACGAGGACGTGGAGGACGAGGAGCTTGAGCCGGTTAGCGACGAGGATGGAGAGGCGATCTTCGACGCCGACTCGGACGACGAGCCTGGAGTGTAGGGAGTAGTGGGTAGTGTTATGTGAGGATCTTTTGTAGTATGCCAGCCAGCCGTGGTGCTTTTGTAACCATGTTGTAATCCGAAACTTTGACCTTGAATCTTGGCATGTACTGTGATGGTGTAATAACTTTATGGACCCAATGTGCAATCTTAACATGTTTGTTATGTTATGACGATGTTTCCCGTTGTGGTGCATATTGCGGATATCTCTGTCATGTGTTGGATTGGTGATGTTGTTTTGTGGAATTGAATTATTGTGCCTTTTCTGTAAAGCTATTCTCTCGAATACTTTCAGGCATAAATACAAGTTCTTCTGCGACAAATCTTGTCATCATCAATGATAACTGACTGTGTCTTTACAGATGTCTCGTGGCACCCGAGGTGCGGAACAGCGTGCAAACATGAATCCACCTCCTCCTCCTCCACCACCCAATCCTGCTGAGTTAATGCAAATGATGGTGGACAATCAGAGGATGCTCACTGAGACCATCAATCGTATGGTGAATCAGGGTGGTCGCAATGCACATGAAGGGCCAGCTCCTAACCAGTACAGTAGCTTCAAGGACTTCATGGATACGAAGCCCCCACCTTTCAGAGAAGCTGAAGAACCTCTTCAAGCTGAAGAATGGCTGAATACGGTGGAATAGAAGTTCCGCTTACTTCGGTTGACTGAAGGATTGAAGGCAGAGTATGCAGCTCACCAATTGCAAGGACCGGCGGGCATCTGGTGGAATCAGTATCGGGAAGCTCTTCCAGCCAACACAGTGCTTGACTGGAATCTTTTTCGTGAAGCTTTCAAGGGTCATTTCATTCCTCCTGGTGTCATGGAGATGAAGCATACCGAGTTTATGCAGTTGACTCAGGGCAACAAGACTCTGAAGGAGTATTTGCATGCTTTCAATCATTTGTCTAGGTATGCTCCTGAGTTTGTGAACACGGAGACGAAAAAGATTGCTAGTTTCAAGCGGGGTTTGGGCCCCAAATTGCTGAAGACTATGGGCCGCACTAAGTGTGCAACTTTCAATGAGTTTGTCAGTGATGCTCTCACTCAAGAGAACTATAACACTGTGTACTCTGCGACCAAGACTCGCAAGAGGGCTTTTGAGGACGGGGCCAGGTCATCTCAGTCCAAGGCTCCAGTGGCAGCTAAGCCACCGTTTCGTGCTCCGACGCCGAACCAGCGATACCGCCCTCCGATGAAGAAGAATCAGGCGAAGACGGGTTTTCGCAAGGGGTACTCTATTGCTCTTCCTAGGGGCAACACGGGTCCCAACTATGCCAAGACTCCACCTGCCAACCGTCCATGCTGGAACTGCAATCAGACCGGGCATTGGCAGAGCAACTGTGCTTACCCGCCGAAGAAGGGCAACCAAGGGAACGTCCGTCAGGGGCGTGTTCACTACACAACTGTGGAAGCAATCCCTGCTGGTGAGGTAGTCACGGCTGGTAAGTTTCTGGTTAACCAACATGATGCACTCGTGCTTTTTGATTCTGGAGCATCGCATTCCTTTGTGAGTTCTGAATTTGTGTCTAAGCATAACATCAAGGCCATTACACTTGATAAGGGCAGTTATTGTATTAGTGCTGCGGGAAATGATATTTCCACCAATCAAGTGGTTTTGGGGGCAACTCTGGAAATAGGAGGCCGTCAGTTTCTTGCTGATTTGGTTGTTCTACCCGGTGTGGGCATAGATGTAATTCTGGGGATGAAGTGGATGAGTGGCAATGGAGTTCTTATCGACACCACCACTCGTGTAGTGATGTTGAAAGACCCAAATACCAAGGAGGCATTTCTAGTGCAACTCCCTCGTGATATTCAAATCCGTAGCACTGTGAATGCAGTTACATCTAAGGCTATTCAGGATATTCCGGTGGTATGTGAGTTTCCGGATGTTTTTCCTGATGATCTTCCCGGGCTTCCTCCGGATCGGGATGTGGAGTTCAAAATTGAGTTGATTCTAGGTACCGCTCCTATCTCTAGGAGACCTTATAGAATGCCGCCCAACGAATTAGCTGAGCTTAAGACCCAGCTAAATGAGTTGTTGAAGAAGGGTCTTATTCGGCCTAGTTCTTCTCCTTGGGGTTGTCCGGCTATCTTTGTGAAGAAGAAGGATAAATCGTTGCGCATGTGTGTGGACTATCGTCCCCTAAATGCGGTGACTATCAAGAACAAATACCCTCTTCCTCGCATTGATATTTTGTTTGATCAATTGTCTAAAGCTAAGGTATTGTCCAAGATTGATTTGCGATCTGGGTACCATCAGATCAAGATGCGTCCTGAAGATGTACCTAAGACAGCTTTCTCGACGAGGTATGGGCTGTATGAGTACCTTGTCATGTCCTTCGGTCTTACGAATGCACTTGCTCACTTCATGTATCTCATGAATTCGGTGTTCATGCTCGAATTGGACAAGTTTGTGGTGGTCTTCATTGATGATATCTTGGTATATTCTCGCAATGAAGAGGAGCATGCAGAGCATCTGCGTATAGTGTTGTCGCGTTTGCGCGAACATCAGCTTTTTGCCAAGTTTAGCAAATGTGAGTTTTGGCTAAAGAAAGTACCTTTCTTGGGTCATGTCTTATCTGAAGAAGGCATATCGGTGGATCCGGCTAAGGTGCAAGAAGTGCTAGATTGGAAAGTTCCAACTTCGGTACACGAGGTTCGAAGTTTTCTCGGTCTTGCTGGATATTACCGTCGATTCATTCAGAATTCTCCAAAATATCCAAGCCTATGACTCGTCTACTTCAGAAAGATGAGAAGTTTGTGTGGACACCTGAGTGTGAAGAGGCATTCCACAAGTTGAGGACATTGCTGACCTCAGCTCCTGTCCTAGCTCAACCTGATATCGAGAAGCCCTTCGATGTCTTTTGTGACGCATCAGGCATTGGTCTAGGCTGTGTGTTGATGCAGGAAGGTCGCGTTATCGCATATGCGTCACGCCAACTTCGAAAGCATGAGGTCAATTACCCTACTCATGATTTAGAATTGGTAGCAGTTGTTCATGCTTTAAAAATCTGGAGGCATTATTTGCTGGGTAATCTGTGTAATATCTACACCGATCAAAAGAGCCTCAAGTATATCTTCACTCAACCTGAACTGAACATGCGGCCGCGAAGGTGGCTTGAGTTGATTAAAGATTATAATCTTCAAGTGCACTACCATCCGGGCAAGGCAAACGTGGTGGCGGACGCCTTGAGTCGGAAAGTGCACTGTCACTCAAACCAAGTGGAAGACCCGTTGTTGTCACATCTTATGCATCCACTTGTGCTCAACCAGATTTCTTTGGAGAGTACTCTTCGCAATCGAGTCATCGAATTGCAGCAAACAGATGTAGGCATCCACCATATAAAAAGGAAAATGAAGGAAGAAGAAACCAAGCATTTCCGGGTAGATGAGAACGGAATCCTTTGGTTCAAGGATCGACTTGTGGTCCCAAAAGACCGTGAGCTGCGAAATCAGATCTTGTCTGAGGCTCATTCATCCAAATTGTCTATCCATCCTGGTAGTAGCAAGATGTATCAGGATTTAAAACCGTTGTTTTGGTGGACAAAGATGAAAAAGGAGATTGCTGCTTTTGTCGCTCGTTGTGACAATTGTTGTCGTGTGAAGGCTCTTCACATGAAAGCTGGTTTGCTTCAACCCTTGTCAATCCCTGGTTGGAAATGGGAAGAAGTCAGCATGGATTTCATCAGTGGACTCCCAATTTCTGTTAAGGGTTACGACTCCATCTGGGTGATTGTAGATCGTTTGACCAAGGTTGCTCGATTTATTCCAGTCCGAACTGACTATCGTCCACATCAGTATGCGGAGTTGTATTTCGAGCACATTGTTCGTCAGTATGGTGTGCCTCGAACAATCATATCCGATCGTGGACCACAGTTCACTGCTCGTTTTTGGGAGTGTCTGCATGAGCAAATTGGTACTCATTTATTCCGCAGCTCTGCTTACCATCCCCAAACAGCTGGTCAAACTGAACGTGTTAACCAAATCCTAGAAGACATGTTGAGGGCATGTGCTCTCTCTTCAAAAGGATCTTGGGTTAAGTGGTTGCCATTAGCGGAGTTCTCCTACAACAATAGTTATTAGGAGAGTATAAAGATGGCTCCATTTGAAGCCTTGTACGGTCGAAAGTGTCAAACCCCGTTGAATTGGGTAGAAGCTGGAGAGCGATGGTATTATGGCATCGATTTCGTGAACGAAGCCGAGCAGAAAGTCCGTACTATCCAGCAACATCTAGAAGCTACTCAAGCTCGTCAGAAAAGTTATGCCGACAAGAGAAGGAAGCCGATTGAGTTTTCAGTTGGTGACCATGTGTACATCAAGGTGTCTACGATGAAGGGTGTACAAAGGTTCGGAGTCAAGCGAAAGCTTGCACCTCGCTATGTGGGACCTTATCGGATTCTCGAAAAGAAAGGGAATGTGGCATACAAAGTTCAACTCCCAGTTGCGCTTCGAGCTATTTTTCCTGTCTTCCACGTATCACAATTGAAGAAGTGCCTTCGTGTACCGGAGGAACGAGTGGAAGTTTGAGATATCAAGTTGAAGTCAGACTAGGTGTATGAGGAGAAACCCGTGGCGATTCTTGATCGCAAGGAACGGGAGACGCGTAATCGTGTGGTTAAGCTCTACAAGGTGTTGTGAAGCAACCACGGGGAAGAAGATGCCACTTGGGAGACAGAGGATTATTTAAAAGAAGTTTACAAAACCTTCTTCAAAAATCAGTAAGCTTTCAAATCTCAGGACGAGATTTTTGTAAGGGGGGAGGGATGTAACACCCCAGTGTTATGGTTGCATTAATCATGTGCATAGCATAAGCATCATCATCTAATCAAAGCATATCATGATCATCATCTATCTTGAGCCATGTCATTCTATGCATAAATGTGTTTTAAATTGCTTAAATAGGCTTCCTATGCTTATGTTTGAGTGAACCATGCTTGTGTTTGTGCTTAATGCCTTGGTAATTAGTTTATCTATGTTTAACTTGACTTTGGGAACAATGTTCATGTTGGTCACTTCTCCAAAATATGCTTTTAAGTCATACTTATGAAAATAGGCCCTAGAGACCTCTTTTGCTTAGGCTTTTAAAAAGTGTTTCATAAAATGTTTGCATGTCAAAACTTTCTACAGCAAAGTTGTAGAAAATTTTATAAGAAACAAAAGTTGTTTTATGGCCATCTCATGAAAATGAACACAAATAGCTCAAAAGTGGCCCACAAGGCAGATTTGGGGCTGTTTCCAACACTTAGAAAATTTTCTAAGTCTGGAATCTCTGCAGTTTGCTCGAGGGGGTATTGTTCATCTTCCAGTTTGAATTCTAGGCCAAATCAAGCTTTGATCTAGTAAGCAATGTTGGAGTACTCATGTAGCTCTCCAGCATGGAGCAATTAGCCAGCAAAATCATCGAGTGGTTTAGGAGTTAATCGTCGGGCAAAATCGAGTTTCAGTCGGTTTGGGAACTGAATGGAGCCGCCGTCAGATAGGGGGAGCTCGCCGGTGTTGCCGCGTGTCTGGACCCGTGGCGTCCGTATGTCACCGTTGGTCTCGCACGTCAGTCCTCGATGCGTCCTTCAGCTCGCCACGGCGCCCCCGGTCGCGTGGACAGCGCCATTCCACTTCCAGTTCACTCTCTCTCGCGTGCGTCGTCGTCTCCGCGTCGCCGCCGTAGCTTCGGCGAGCTCGCGCGCGCATGTCTCCTTGTCTCCGGTCAAGCAACTCCGTCCAGTGCTCCGCAAGCCTCTCCACTCCACCGTCATCAAGTTGGCTGCGACTGCCGAGCCTCGGTGAGCCCGCATTGCCTTCTCCGCCGCGAGCTTGCCTCGCTGGAGTTCTGCCATGGCCACCGGCGTCGTGGCTAGGGCTCTGTAGCCCACCATTCTTTCTCATTCTTGATCCAAAAGCTCCGCTAGGTCATGCTGATGCTCGTCCGCATCCTCTTCCGCTCTGTCTCTGGTCAGAGACGCCGGCGGTCGGCCGCGCACCACCGCCGTGCCGCCATTCGCGAGGGCGAGGTGCCTAGAATCCGGTAGAGTTAGGGTTTTGGGTACCGCTCGATGCGGAATGCTGTGGAGAGCACGATGGTGCCCTTGGCCAGCGCCGAGACCTCGCCGTCGACGAGATCTCCAGCGGTCAAGCCGCGCCTCTACTTCCGGGTCGCTGGCAGGTGGGGTCCGTTGACTCGCGGGTCCCCTCTGTCAGTCTCTCCTCCTTTGTTTAAATCAGGGTTTGAGCTGTTTTTGTAAAAATCATATCACCTGTTTCTGAGATCCAAAAATTGTGAAACAAATTTTGTGGTATTCCTTGAGATGGCTAGTTTTTAATAAAAATATAAAATGAACCATGTTTTCTGGGAAAATATTTATTAAGTATTTAATCTTGTTATTCATGGATAAATTCATATCTCTGGTTATACTGCTTAGTTTAATTTGGTATGTGCATTTGCTCTGAAATTTCTCTGGTGATGCTTTGATGCTATCCTTGTGCTTCTGTAATTTTTGTAGATTTTTCTGAGCACTTTGACTAGTAGCTTGTGATTATGCTCTTATCTAGAATTAATTAATAAATGCCTTGTTAAGTAAATGTTTGGGGGATTGTCATCTGATGTTCTGGCAACCTTTTAATATGCTTGTGCTCATAAGCCATGTGGTTGGCATGGTTTATGTTTTGGTCATGTCATTAAATAATTAATTATAGGGTTAAAGGCTGTTCTGGACAGCAAGGGAGCAATTTAACTTTTGATTAATGATCATTTGGTTTCCTGGGCAACTTGTCTAAATCAAAGTTGTAGTAGACTTATTGAACTATCTTTGGTTTAAATTTGGAATAAATTGGTCCAGTAGTTTAAAAGTTATAGCTGTTCCAAGTTAGGTTCCAGAAATAGGTGCTCTCTGTTTTTCTGGGACAGAACCTGGAACCTTGTTTAAATGACTGGTTTAATTTTTGAATCATGCTGTGATGTTTAAAGATGATTTGTAGACAATTTCATAAGCTCTCCAGAATGTCTTTACTTATGTTTGTTGGATCTGTCTATCATTAGTTATGATTTATTTACCAGGTCACTCCTGTTTTGTGTTGCTTGCTGATTTAGTATCATGATAGGTTTTGGGCTAAGCTAACTTATTTACTTGTGTGAGCTTGTATAACTTTTGTTCCGTAAATGAGTGTCCAGTGAGTTACTTATGTTATCAAGCATTCATCTTTAGCATGTGCATCTTCTTATTGTTCGAGCATGCAATAGGTGCATCGGACGCGACAGCCTCCTACGAGCTGCAGGCGAATCCCGAAGGTCAGGAGGGCAGCCAAGAGGTGGAGGTCCAGCAAGCCGGACTCGAGGAGCCCGAAGAAGAAGTTGAGTGCATGAATCACGAGCCGGCGTCTTTCGTGAAAGGCAAGCCCCGGAGCATTCTAAGTCTCCCTTTATTTTCGAAAGTTTACTTAATATGTTATATCTATTGATGCATTACGTATAGGAGTTGTGATGAAACTTTTGCTGCATTCTACTCTATCCTTGTCCAGATAACTCACCACACCCTGGTTGTAGAGTTAGGATCGAGTAGCAGCTTAGCCATGCTTTAATCGGTAGAAGTCGGGTGATATCCTGTCACCTACGCGATATAGGGTTATGTCGGATCGCGATGGTCTATATGTGCTATCGTGGATGGAACCTGATTAAATTGACTTAAGCCAGGCGGAGTTTTGCAAGTTTGTAGTAACTCCGTCTGTGGCAGCTAAGGACCGATTGTTGTACGTCCTCTTGTCATGTTGAACGCATGCCTAACACTTAGTTGGCCGGATAACTCGTTCTGACCGCGAAGCCGAGTAGTATGACTCAGGCCGGAAGACCGGCAAGTATAAAGTGCGCACTACCGGAGGAAGTGCGGTGCGCGGGGGACCATTGGCGTAAGTCCAAAGGCAGGTGAGTTAAAATTCCTGACCTCCCTGGTAGAGTGGTAGCCCTGGCAGTGCGGCGCTGATCGGAGCCGCGATTCCTGAGTCGTACCAAAGGTGACCCGTTGGCTCTCCGGCAGGGGATGCTTGGGTGAGTGCTAGGAATAACCCTCCAGCTGGATAGGAATTTGATTCGAATCGCCGTCTCTCCCGGTCAGTGAGAACTTGACAGAGCAGCGGCAAACGTAGCATCCACTAATAAACTTGGGTCATGAAATGATGATAGCAAGAAAAACATATGATGAATTTGATATGGTTATTATTGTTTGCAATAATCAAGTGATGTGTTGTAGTAGAGGTGCTAATCTAGTGGTAGGCTGATGAATAAATATGATGCTCTCAAATTAATTTAGTTGTAATTTTAGCTTTTGGCAAAAGGTTGAGTCAGCCAGCTCTACTTTTATATCTAAGCTTTGCATGATCCTTGGCGTCTTTTATGTTTTACTAGACGGGTAAGTCTAGCTGAGTACATTCTCGTACTCAGGGTTTATTCTCACCTGTTGCAGATGACATCTTTTATGACGGCTTCTGCAAGACCTGTCTCCATCCCGCTGGGGATGAGGACTAACCGTTGGGCACGGTTCTCTAACAACTTCGTACCTGTTGCTTTTGGAAGGATGGTGTAGACTCTGGCAGTAACTCAAACTTATGAACTGAACTTTGGAATGTGTGTGTAACTATTTTGCTTCCGCTACTTTGGACAGGTGTTGTAATAACTTAATACTCCGATGTGGTGCTGCTTCGACGGCAATGAATGACTATGTAACATTCGTTGTGTTTATGTTGAACTATTACGATCCTGGTTTGTTGCGAGTTGGTTTGAAGTCCTTCGTGATTTCAATTGGCTACCGGGATTATATGGGCTCAAGTTTGGAAACTTGATTGCTGGTCGATCATTTCTGCACTTGAACTCTTATAATTTGGTCGGTTCTGTGACACTTGGCATACCTGGGTCATCCTTCTTGGTCAAGAACGGTGACTTGAGTTGACGATCTTGACCTCCATGAACTGCGGTGACCATCTTAGCTGACTCGGTCCACACTTGCTTGTTCCTGTTCCTCCTGTTGGTCCTCTTCCTTGGTTCATGTCGAGATTGCTCTGGGATTTGTGCAGTCTTGTTCTTGAAGGAAAATGTCTCCTTCCTTCCTTTGATGTAGAAACTGATCTTGGCAGCACTAGCGTAGATGACAGCTCCCGAGGTGTTCAGGAATGGCCTCCCTAGGATGATGGGTGCCCTCTCATCATTACCGGTCTCTATCACCACGAAGTCTGCTGGGGCGTACAAGGCACCAACTCGCATGCAGAGGTTCTTCAATATTCCCTTGGGAAACTTAGCGTCTAATCTGCAAGCTGCAAACACATGGTTGTTTCTAATAAAGGATATGTAAAGAATTTTTCATACAGTACCCTGGGCATAATGTTGACACTAGAGCCGAAGTCGCAGAGTGCTTCTGGGAAGTCCACCATGCCGATGGAGATCGGGATGACGGGGCATCCTTGATCGCCTCTCTTGACCGGCAGAAGGTCAGTAGTAACTTCTGCAACGGGGTTACTCCAGTAGTTACCTGTATCAAACATGGCTACAAGATTTGCAGATTCTAATCCTTCCGGTTGTGATGGTATACCGGGGTTAGTAGCAGGAACGGCAGCATCTATTTGATTTAACTGAGATTCAATCATTTTATTAAAGCTAATTTGATTCTTGATGACAGTAAAGAAATTATCCATTCTATTATTTATATTTTCTAGCATTTTATCATTAGATGCCAATTTCTTAGATAGGTTATCCATTAGCTTTCCTTGATTAGACACTAACTCTCTCAGAAGTGGAAAATTATTATTATTATTGTAAGAATTGTTACCTTGATAATTACCTGAGTAGTTAGGCCTCTGTTGATTCCAACCTTGATTTTGTTGAGGACGGTTGTAGTAGTTGTTGTTGTTGTTGATGATGATGTAGTTCACATCCTCAAACATCTCAGGGTAGTGATTGCCTAAGTGTCTAGTATCTCCACACTCCTCAAAAGTCATGTGAGAGTCGTAGACGTGCATGACTTCTTTCTTGTCTCCAGCTCTATCATCGAGCTTCTTCATGAGCAAGTCTATCTTGGCAGACAACATGTCTACCTCCTTGAGCTGGTGCATACCTCCACCTCTCTTACGTGTCTAGGTCCTTTCTTCATTCTAGCCTTGGTTGGATGCCATCTTCTCCACAAGAGCTGTGGCTTGTGATATGGTGAGGGATAGGAATGCTCCTCGAGCTGCAGCATCCATGGTTTCTCGGGCACTATTGCCGAGCCCATGATAAAACGTCTGCATCAATAGCCAGCTCTCCATTCCATGATGGGGACATTCTAGGATATAATCTTGGAAGCACTCCCATGCTTCTGGAATAGATTTATCATGTTGTTGCTGAAAACTTGTAATTTTCCCACGGAGAGCATTGGTCTTGCCCATGGGAAAGAACTTAGCCAAAAAGTTCGTGGAGCAGAGTGCCCACGTGGTATTCTTCTCCTTTGTAGCATACAACCACTGCTTCGCTCTCCCCAACAGTGATAATGGGAAGAGGTAAAGTAGTATAGCATCTCTAGGGACTCCTGATATGGTGAATGTGCTGCAAATCTCCAGGAAGTGTTGGAGATGAGCACTAGCATCTTCGTGTGCCTTCCCACAGAAATGGTTGTATTGCACCATGTTGATGAGCCCAGGCTTGAGCTCAAAGTTGCCGTCGATCTCTGCAGCAGGTCTAGTGCGGATGTTGTCCGTAGTGGGAGCTGAGAACTCACGGATCGATTTGTTCACCATAACTTGGAACTCTGAAGACAAGTTCCGGATGAAACTTCGGTGATCTTATTGATTGGATGAAGCTTCGTGCTGAAGTGTTGACGATCTCTTCTTGAGCTTGGCTCTTGTTTTTCTAAATAATGCTTCAGGATTGTCAACAAAATTTCCAGAAAGATGTCTTCTAGTCATACATTACCCTGCATAAAATAATCAAAATAGAAAAATAGGGGTAAAACTGTATGAGAGAATTGATAATCTCGATCATATTAGTGATGCGAATGATGACTCAAAATTCTGTATTCGTTCCTTATTAGTAATCAACTTTCCCGGTAACGGCGCCAAAAATGCTTGTTGGGAATTCTTAACGTCATTACCAAAAGTAGACTTAGTTTTCTAATTCTGATAACGGCGCCAAAAATGTCAAACCTATCTCTCATGCCACTTAAGCCAAGTTGTCATCCCCAGTATGACATGAGAGACGCGGTATTGAAATATGCAATTGCTCTTCTAAATAAGTAATAAATGAGATCTGTAAGCGCACAGATTAATACCGATGTAGCATTTTAACCGGGAAGTATTCCAGGTATCGTTATTTATATTTTTACCACTAGGAAGGGATTGCTAATCATCAATGTTGATTATGGAATGGAATATGGAATTGAGTATCTATCATCGCATGTATAATAGAGAGTATTTATCTATCTCTTTCATACAGGGATAAATGTCACATAAAACATAGATAAAGTATGAATGGTGATAAAGATAATTAATCTGATCAGCATAACTAGTCACGTATAATAATGATAAGCGCCTCAACAGATATTCTAGCAAGTCGTTAGCATGAAATTAGGATGGACTACAAGAATATTTCTTAAGTTATTCTTAACTATAAAGTCTAGCATATCATAGTTAGTGCAATTATACTTGGCAATCATTGTGTCGGTGTTTTCCCCCCGGGGGGTCACACCAACGAGTAAAATTTGTATGCGTGCTCCCTTTTCCAGATGGTGATGCAAAAAGACACAAAGATTTATCCTGGTTCGGGCAAGAGAAGGCCCTATATCCAGCTGGGGTGGAGTGTTTGTATTATTCTACACCTAAGTGCTTGTACAGGGGTGAATACAAGAGTGTATGAAGTGAGGTGGAGTGAGGTTGCTCTACTACGTATGACTCGTGTTGTGTCGCGTGTCCCGTATCCGCTCCCGGACATCCCCTTTTATAGTTCCAAGGAGAGGCCCATGGTACATGCCTAGGTGACAGAGTAGGGGTTGATAGAGGTATGGTGCGCTGACCTACTCGAAGCCTCCGTACCGGCGTGGCCTCGAGCAGTCTTGTCTTGGTACTTTGATGATCATTACGCGTGCCCCTAAATCCCGTTGCTGTACACCGTCCTGGACTGGTTTATATGTTGCACGCTCGTACGTTGCGGCAGCAGCTGTGTCGGAGTGGTTGGGGTGCCGTCAGTCGTCGCTCAATCCTTCCTGGGGAAGGGAACAAGTCTACTCGAGGGTCAGATGCCGTATAACGCCTTGCGTGCCCAAGCGCTAACCTTGGACGTCTCGAGGGGGGTCTTGACTAGACGTTTCGACCCACTCCCTGCGCTTCGCCACGCCCTGGCTGGTTTGGTGGAGAAAGCTGCAAAAAGAACGACAGGACGGGTGCCGGTCTCATATCACGCTTCCCGTGACTGTCGGGTTAGGTGAGAACACGCCAGGCGCATTAAATGCACTGGTCCCCGTGCCCGCGTCAGGCGGCGGGCGGCGTCCTTGCGCTCGAGGTCCCCTGATTCGTACGAGCCTATTTCCGTATTCGACGGCAGCTGGCACTCGAGCCTTGGTTGATTCGTAGGACGCTCTTTCCGTGTTCGAGGCTATGGTCGTCGAGGACCGTGCGTATGACTGGGTAGGGCGTCGAGTTGGAGGCCTCGACTCGCGTATGGATGTTCTCGACTTGCACGTCAATTAGGGTACCCCTTATTGATATCCTCAACAGTAGCCCCCGAGCCTCTATTCAAGTGCTTGCGCTCGAGTGGAGGCTATATTTTATGGTTGGGTTTCCGTGGGGGCGCGCGAGCGACCCCGCGGGGGTAGCCCCAGGGCCCTTGGAGGAGTTTTTTGACTCCTTCGAGGGTTATGTTACCTGGTCTGTAAAAACGCTCTCGATGTCCATCATGAAGATTGGTTTGTTTTGTGCAGGGGTCGCGACATACTCCCAGTGGAGCGAGCGTCGTCTCCCCGAGACTGAGCTCCAAGCGGGTAATCCAAGTGAGAACCCGTGCCCCGTTCGTGGGGGTCGGCTGTAGCCCGGAGGCGTCCTCATAAAGCAGGGTCGACATGGTCGGGGTTACTAGTCTCGTTCGATAGAGTCCAGCGGCTCGATGCCTCCCTTCGGGGGGATTCCTCTCGACCGTCTCGACCTTGCCTTGGACATCCCTAGTGAATTCTCAAGGCGGGCCTCGATTTTTGACCACTCGCTGGGCATCCCTGACTCTGGTCACTCGAGATCGGCTGTCGAACCCATTCGGTGGGTCAGCCTGCGACCTCTCGAGATTTTAGCTGTGACGAACGCGTACCTTGTCTTACGAGGGAAGGAAGAGGTCGCGGCGGTTCGCCTTTTTGCCTGTTGGGAGCGCCTTTTCAGGTAGGAGCCGTTGCGATACTGTACTGGCGCAGAATTCGTAGCGCCCCGCCTGTGAGAGGGATAAGGACCGTCAGACGGCGAATTTATGGGAGGAGTTACCGTATCTATCGGATCTGTCCGCTGGTGGGCTGCTGTCTATAAATGCCTCGTGGTCTCGTTGCCATCGCTCCTTCCGCCTTCTACCTTTGTCCTTGCCTCAGCTTCCTCGCCATCTCTCACGCACGCACACTCGAGCAGTAGTGAGGTCGCCTTTCTCCCACCTGAAAATGCCTGTGAGACTCATCAGCGCCGATGACTGGCGCCCGTCGTTGATGACGGAGTATCGATTGCTGGAGCTCGAGAAGGAAGGACTCATGCACCCCCGCTCCTCGTTGTCGCAGCCGAAGTTGATCGCGCCGGTGGCGGACCACCGGGAGCCGAGGCCGCCCAGGGGCTATGTGGTCTCCTTCGCCAATTTCCACCGCCACGGCCTGGGTTCACCTCCTAGTCGCTTCATGCGGGTACTGTGGCACCACTACGAGGTGGAGCTCTAGCATTTTTCCCCAAACGCCATCACCGCCGCGGCGGTTTTTGCCGCGGTGTGTGAGGGCTACCTGGGGATGATGCCTCACTGGGACTTGTGGCTCCACTTGTACCGGGGCGAGCTCTTCAACGTCCCCGGTGGAAGCGTAGGGGTGAGGAAGCCAGTTCGAGCTGGGTGCCTCAACCTGGTGCTCAAGACCGGCAAGTCGGAGAGGCCGCGCGAGTACATCCCGGTGGGGTTGACGTCGAACCATGCCGGATGGGACTACCAATGGTTTTATTTGCGGAACGATGACGACCTCCTCTCAGCCTACACTAGGTGTCTGATCTCGGAGTGTCCAGAGCACTGGAAGTACGGCGTCGTCCAGGCTCACCAGTCGCGGCTCGACCCCCTCCTCGGTGCCTTGAAGAAGCTACGCGAGGAAGGCCTGACAGCCGCTCTCGTCCTCTCGGCCGTCCATCATCGGAGGGTTCTCCCGTTGATGTCTCGGCCACTAAGGATGGATGAGATGGGTCCCGGCATTTCGTCCCGGGGTCTCGAGGCGTGCCGGATGTCCAACGAGGCACCCGCGGACGATGAGGTTGCCGCCAGGGTTAATGCGGCTGTTGCAGGCGATTTCCAGCCTAAGCACGTCAACGGCTTCCCTATGAGGCCCGATCAGGGGTCGATCGACTTGGTATGTTCCTTTTCTTGTTTACGGTTCCGATCGTCAATTCCCTTCGATCTTCTTTTAAGACTTATTTTTGCACATACACGGATCGATCGATGCTCGATCTTCTAAGCCCCCGTTAAAGGAGGACGAGGTCGATCGTGACAAGCGGCGAGAGTCCGCGGAAAAGCAGAAGTCGGCAATGGACTTAAAAAAGAAGAAGGAGAAGAAAAAGAATCTCGAGCGCCAAGCGCTGGAGACATGCCGAGCGAAGTCCAAACAGAGGGGGAGCCTGGGGAAGTGTCCCCCGATGAGGACAATGGCGGCGATGATGGCGACGACAGCGATGACTCCGAGGGGATGGCATCCCGTCTTGACAGGATCCTTGAGGGTCCGCCTCGGACCGACATCGACGCCCCGCAGACGGGAGGCCCAAAGGGTGGGCCAAGTGGGTCTCTCGAGAGGCAACAGTGGGAGTCATCCCCATGCCGCTCCCGTGCTGATACCCCTCCCACGCCTACGCAAGGTCAGATCATCCCGCGCCCCCAGCCTCCCCCTGCGTCAAAGGCGGGCGACCGGGCTAAGTCCCTGGCGACGGGGCCGTTGACCCGCGGCCGCGCCGTGGCTTCTAGTATGGGGAAGCAAGCCGCGGGAGCGCTAGCCCTAGCGCTCGCCAGGCGGGAGATGCCGAGCCGAGGCCTGCGCCCGCTCGTGAGGGGCCTGGGGCCTTGACGCGGGGTGGCTCGAGGCCTACCGGTCGAGGTACCGGCAGGTGGGCCGTTCTCCCTGTGGGGTAAGATTTTCGACGTTATGATTCTCATCTTCCTATGTCTTTGCGTTTTCTCAGGTAATGGCCTCTCTCATGCCCGTTCCTCTCTCCTCAGGTTGAAGCGGATGCTTGAACAGGCCCAACCCTCGATGGCCAAAAGGCTTAAGGTGGGAGCGGCCTCCAAAGATTCAGGTTAGCGGTCCATTTCTGTCGTTATGGCAGTTGTGTTGCCCTTATGTCGATCATCATGGCGATAGACTTTTTTGCTTTTGAATGCTTACAGGTTCCCCCAATCCCTGGGCGTCGACTGGTGTCGAGGGAGCCCCGCCTCGCCCGTTGGTGTGGGAGTCCACTCCGCTGTCGCCGAGGCGGGTCGAGGCGCCTTGAGGGAGCCCCCGAGCCTCCCCGATCAGGGTCGAGGGGGATTCTATCACCATAAGTGATGGGTCCAACGGCGACAGGCCTTCGAAGGATGCCCACCCTATGGACGAGGGGGTCGAGACTTCTCCCGTCGCAAAGCGAACGCCCTGGCCCATCGGGCTTCACTCCGTCGAGGAGCAGAGGAAGAAGGAGGAAGAGGAGCGTGAGCGGGAGACGCGGCAATAGCCGCAAGTGGAGCAGCAGCCGCAGCAGAAAGAAGGAGAGGGGGGCGGCAGCCAGAAAGTCCCCAGCTCGAGGAGTTGCTGGAGCAGGACCGGCAACAGGAGCTGCAGGGGCTCCCTCAGCTAGTGCCACCAGCGCCGCAAGAGCCAGGAACCGGGGAGGAGAGTCTGCCGGTTTATGGTCCACTGACCCCGGCGTGGCTCCGTCCGGGAGCGCCCGCTTCGATCCCAGCTGAGTCGGGGCGGGCGGACGGCGTGGTGGCGCTTGCTTGTATGATGCGCACCCCGGTTGACCCTCAGTCCGAGATCAGGGGTACGATCTACGGTATGGACGGGATTGCTCCGGGATTTCTTCGAGAGCGTCGGGCCTGGGAGGACCGCATTATCGCCGAGGAAGACGAGGTCGGGACATCAGGCGGCGGTGGTGCCAGCGAGACCGGGACCTGGAAGACGGTGGATGATGACGGGCGGTTCCCCTCCCTCGTCGACCTATTCTTGCGCCACGGGGGGTCGCTCGTGACCATCGAAGAGCTCATCCGTGGTGTCAAGGCGCGAGCTGATCAGGAGATGGAGAACTGGTGCCCCAACCGGATCCGCATTTGGGCTTCCACAGACCTGTTTGAGCCTAACATCTTTTTGGATGATTGGAAGGAGGCCAAAAAGTGGGAACATCTCAAGGAGCTTCGCCTCTGGATGAAGCACGTGGTGGGGCTCCTATCCGACGTCGTCCACAACGGGCTTGGTCTGCCCTATTTTGTAAGTATCTTTGGAACCTTGGTTGCTATAGGGCGTTTTGGTTCTGTATTCTTACTATCTAACTGCTGGCTCGCAGGACCTGAAAGAGACCTCCCGTATCAAGTCGAGCTTCATCCACGAGACAAGAGGCAGCTGGGAGCAACTCCACATTCTCAAGGACCAACTCCTGGAGTGGCAGGAGAAGCTCCTCAGGGCCTACAAGGAGCTTTTGGTGCTTGAGGAGGAGAAGAAGGAGAGAGAGGTCGCTCTGGCTAAGGCTCGAGAGGCCTCGAGGAAGGCGGTGGAAGAGGCTGCGCTGCTAAGGGAACGGACCATGATGGTCGAGGAGGCTGCGTCCAAGGCCTGGGACGAGGCCTTGTCTTACAAGAATGCGGCTGCTGACCTGGACAAGGAGAAGGGCCTCCTCAAGACTGAACTTGCCTCCGCCCGAGAATCCTTCCAAAGGATGAAGGTGGAGTGCGTGAATGGCGAGATTGCCTGGAGCGCTGCGGAGGAGGCCAAAAAGAAGGCTCTTGAGGATCTCGAGGTGGAGCGGACTCGATCTCGTAGCCTCTCTAACGACGTCGACTGTCTGAAGAGAGCGCTGCTGGAGAAAGATGGAGCCATCGCGCAGGCCGACAAGGTGATCGAGGACTTGCGCGTCACCAACACCGAGCTGGTGCGCTCCAACAAGGAGATCGAGAGGGCCAACACCAACTTGGTCGGTGAGAATACGGCTCTGGAGGAGAGGATTCACGGTATGTTTCTATTATCGAGTTTCCTTTCCGGGGCATGACTTGTGTTGTCTAATTTCTCCGCATTGGTCTTCAAAGGGCTTAAGGACGAGCTGCTCGCTGCCCAAGTCGAAGCCCGCTCTACCAAGGTCCAGCTCGAGGGGGAGGTTGCTTTGAATGGTCGGCTACGGACTGCAATAAGCGACCTTTCGGCCTCCTGGGAGCTCGAGCCTGTGGATGAGTCGAGGGAGGAGGCTCTAGGCGACGCACTGGTCGATCAGCTGTCCTACCTAGGCGCAACGCTGAGGGATCGAGTGCGGGACGCTCTTCATATCAGAGTGAAGCGGGCGATGGCGGTAGTCTGCTCAGGCTTTTCTTACGATATGGAGGTGGTGTCCCACGGCTTTGTCACCGACATCTCCAGGACTGATGTGGAGAACAAGGAGAGGCTCCACGCCTTGATCGACGACGCGGAGGTCCCTAGGGAGAGGTTGGCCAAGTTGTTGGAGCCGGAAGTGCTTCCTCTCGAGACTAGCTCGGGTGCGGACGAGGGGGGCTAGGGCCAAGATGCAGACTGAGACCTGCGAGCCTACTCTGGGTGCTAAGGCCCCTTGTACAGTACTTGTTAATCCGTCTTAAGTAATACTGTGTCTTTAAGTGGTTTATAAGATCTGTGAATATTTGCCTGTCTTTCCGCTCAAGGTTCCTTCGTTTCCTTTTCTGCCTTTGTCTGTATTTCCCGTTTGGTCTTTTGTTAAGGCGACCTTGATTGCCTCGAGGGTGAGGAAGCGAGTAGAGTTACCATAGCCCGGGGGCGTAGGAATTCTCAGGCTCGTTGTCCCTCGGCCCTTAAGGGGCTCGAGGTGCCTCTACTACTCGACCGTGCAAGGTTTCCTGATAGGAACAAAAGAATTACTTGGTTTTTTCGACGCTTGGGGGCCACCCCCCTGCTAGCCCCCGAGGGGGTATCGACTATGATGGGTCATAGTTGGTACTCCATAACGTTGAAATTTCGACCAACGAAAAAAGTAAATTACTCAAGGGAAAGATCTTATTCATTCATGCGTTCATTCATAAGGTCTTGGTACAAAATGTAAATGGGAACAAAAAGCTTTGAAATTCTAGGGGTAGAATCGACGTAGCTGTTCGATGTTCCATGCGTTGGTGAAGATTGCGCCTTTTTCGTCCGCAAGCTTGTATGTCCCCAGCTTCAGTACCTCGGCCACCACGTATGGGCCCTCCCAAGGTGGAGTCAGCTTGTGGCGTCCTTGGTTGCTTTGCCGCCGCCGTAGGACAAGGTCGCCCACGTTCAGATCTCTCTTGTGCACGTGCTTATTGTGGTAGCGTCGAAGCTTCTGCTGGTATCTGGCGGAGTTGAGGAGGGCCATGTCTCGAGCTTCCTCGAGTTGGTTGACCACATTCTCTCGAGTCTCCTTATTTGATTGCTCATTGTATGCTTTGAGTCGAGGGGATCCATACTCGAGGTCCGTTGGGAGCACGGCCTCAGAGCCATAGATCATGAAGAATGGGGTGTATTTTGTGGACCTGCTTGGCATCGTCCTTAAGCTCCAAAGGACCGAAGAGAGCTCCTCGACCCATTTCTTGCCGAATTTCTTCAAGCGGTTGTAGATCCTCGGTTTGAGCCCCTGCAAAATCATGCCGTTGGCACGCTCGACCTGGCCGTTAGTTCGAGGGTGGGCCACTGCAGACCAGTTCACACGGATGTGTGTTGATGGTCCTTAAGTATCAATTTTAATTATCAAATAAACAAGAGAAAGGACCAATATGCAAACAACACCTAGAATTAGGGTTTGATCTGACAGAATTCCACGAGTTTTGTTGTTTATCTGTTTCTACAGGGGGTTATCAGGTAATAAGGAAGAAAGGCCCACATGTCGGGATTACATAGAGATATCAACGCACCGCACGATTTTCTACCATCTAGAAGACTCTAGAAGCCACGGGAAGAAGACAGAGGCCAAAAGGGGCCAGGCCTAGGGCGCCCGCCCTGGTGACCTGGGCGCCCGCCCCCTGCTGGATCCAGTTCACGACTCTCTTTGCACGAGATATTCCACCGACATATTGGATCAAGAAAAACATAGTACCACCTCGCCTACCGACCCAAAAATGCATAGAGGAGGAGGACTATATAAGGAGACCCCCTGGCCCCTGGAGAAGACATGAAGAAATTATCATAGAGACTGAGGGGTGCCCTCGAAGGAAAACCTCTTCTCTAATTAATATTTCTTTTTAGGCTTAGCAACCAATGTAAGGTAGAAATAGATCTTCTAGTTTCTACTAGATTGAGAGAGATAGAGTGGAGGTGTAGATTGGGGGAAGCCCGGCCTGTCGGTGTCTACTCCAAGCTTGTACCTGCGGGATCAAGTTCTCCTAACCCAAAGCTTGCTCGTAGGATTCTTCAGTATTTCGACTTCTAAATTCTAGTAAGTTCTTGTTTTATTGTTCTTATGGTTTACGAGTTTACTTTAATCTCTTCGCATAGAGTTTAGAGTAATCATTGTTGGCGTAAACGTGGTGTTTAGGCTGAGGTACTCATAGATATTCCCTGACTAGCTGGACCGTGGTAGTAGTGAGGAACGTGACAATTCCGAGTTACCTTTGCAGATCACATCTCGTTAGCAGGAAGGATAGGGTTTATAGGTGCGGGTTGAACATCCTTTGTGGTGTCTAGATTCCGTTAGCCTCCCCATTAGAACAGTAGATCATCCTTACCAAGGTTAGAAGGAGACTACGGTTGCAGTCTTCTCTATTTATCACTCACATCGAAAGACATTCTTTGTGCCTAAAGGGTTAGTAGTAATAGACCGGTTAGTCAGATGCACTCTTTCTCCTAGTGGTAAAAAAATAAATACGATACTCTGGATAACCTCCCGGGTGAAGTGCTCACCGATATCCGTGCGCTTGAGGATCAATTCCTTATTGCGTTCCCAAATATCAACAAGCATTTCTGGCGCCGTTGCCGGGGAGAAAGACGGTTGCTGAGATAACCTGGGTCTTAGTACTAGCTTGTATATATACTTTTATCTTTTCTTATATTTTATATTCTTTATTTATTTTCTTTACTCTTACCTTATGGAAAACCAAAATTCTAAATCGATCCATGAGTCTGCAATCCCTTTAGCAACTGACCTTTTACCATGGGAATCATCACAGCCTATCCTAACATCCCAGTATAAGTTAAGTTCTAGGTTGATTGCCATGATTCAAAACCTATCTTTTTCGGGAAAGGAAGATGAAAACCCTTATCTTCATATTAGAGATTTTGAGCAAACATGTGATTGTCTTCGCATTGAAGGCATTTCTGATAAAACTTTACGTTGGAAGCTTTTTCCTTTTTCTTTAAGGAGAGAAGCTAGACAATGGTACAGTCAGAAGGTAAGTCAACAACAAGGTGAATGGGGAGTTTTACGAGCTAACTTTTGTCTAGATTTCTATTCCCTTGACCGTATAGCCGACCTTAGACTCGAAGTCCTATCTTTTAAACAAAAAGATAATGAAACTTTGAGAAAATCCTGGAAACGTTTTTCTGATCTTTTAGAATCTGGTCCAAACCTTAATCTTGAAGACCCTGTTCTTTTATTCCACTTTTTTCGAGGTCTTCAGAAAAATCACAAACAAATGCTACACACAATGTCTAGAGGTTCTTTCTTTCGAATCCCTACTGATGAAGCTAGAGTGATCCTAGATAGAATCCTAGAAGCTGAGATGGATAATACCCTTCATGATGAAACCTACGAAGCCGAAGTAGACACTCTGCCAAATTCTTCATCTACTTTAGCTATCCCAAGTTCTGAGCCACAAGAGGAAGAAATTCCACCACCGGACTTCATGCAGGATATAGAATCCGATCTTTTTGCCGATTTTGGAAATATTTCAAAATACCATTCTATTGACAAACCCCAAAACAGCCAGTTTAGCATTTATTTTCCAAGTGAATATCAACTAAGAGAGCTTATCTCAGTAATGAGTAGCGAATTATTGGAGGAATCAGAGCTTTCCTCTGATGTGATCCGTTTGGACACACCCTCTATAACTATACGCTGTGCTTATAATTCTGATCGATTTAATGCTCTTTATAATCCTGTTGTGGGGATAAATATCATGTCCGAATCTTTTGCACTTAAACTATTTAAAAATCTTGTCTGAACCCCCACAACGAAGGTCATAAAGGAATCTTCAGGACGATTAGTCCCCAGTCTTGGAATTATTAATGTTCTACCTCTTACGGTAGAAGGCTCCATGGTTCATTTGAACTTCTATATCTTTGATACATGGGACTTCGACCTGTTGATAGGACAACCTTTTAGAAGACTCCTTTATGAAGGTCATACTAGAAAGCTACACATTTCTTTTGGAAAAACCTTTAAATTCCCAATAACAATTTCACACTCCTTAAACAATAAGGCCGAGTCATATCTTTTGCCTGATCTTATGGAGGAGGTAAAGGCTGCATCTCTAGAGCTTTTAGATGAATCAGACTTAGAAGACGAAATTCCTTTCTTCACTGAAGAAGAAGACGAACCTTCTGAGCCTGAACCCTTAGATGAGTTTGCAGAAACACCTAGACCCCCCATAGAGCTTCAAACTTTACCACCCGGTCTTACCTATGCTTTCCTAAACAATAATCCAGAGTTCCCTGTGATCATTAGCGATAAACTCACTCAGGATCAAACTCTACGATTAATGACCATTCTTGAGAAACATCACTCAGTGTTCGGCTACTCACTCCAAGATCTTACAGGAATCAGTCCTATGATTTGTACCCATCGTATTCCAACAGATCCTTATGTTTCACCCTCTCGAGAACCCCAACGTAGACTTAATAACACTATGAGAGAGGTAGTTAAAAAGGAAGTTATAAAGTTGTTGCATGCAGGGATTATATATCCTGTGCCGCACAGTGAGTGGGTAAGCCCAGTACAAGTTGTGCCTAAAAAGGGAGGCATGACTGTTATTATGAATGAAAAGAACGAGCTAATTCCGCAACGCACCGTCACTGGATGGCGGATGTGCATAGATTATAGAAAACTAAACAAAGCCACGAGAAAAGATCACTTTCCTTTACCTTTTATAGATGAGATGCTAGAGCGGTTAGCAAACCATTCGTTCTTCTGTTTCTTAGATGGATATTCAGGATATCACCAAATCCCGATCCATCCTGATGATCAAAGCAAAACCACTTTTACATGCCCATATGGAACTTATGCTTACCGTAGAATGTCTTTTGGGTTATGTAATGCACCAGCTTCTTTTCAAAGATGCATGATGTCTATATTTTCTGATATGATTGAAGAGATTATGGAAGTTTTCATGGATGATTTCTCTGTTTATGGAAAAACTTTTGATAGTTGTCTTGAAAACTTAGACAAGGTTTTGCAAAGATGTGAAGAAAAGCACTTAATCCTTAATTGGGAAAAATGTCATTTTATGGTTAGGGAAGGAATAGTGCTGGGACACTTAGTGTCTGAAAGAGGTATTGAGGTAGACAAAGCTAAAATTGAAGTAATTGAACAACTACCTCCACCTGTGAACATAAAAGGAATTCGAAGCTTTCTTAGCCATGCCGGTTTTTATCGTAGATTCATAAAAGATTTTTCATTTATTGCTAGACCACTTACTCTTTTACTAGCCAAGGATGCTCCTTTCGAATTTGATGATGCATGTTTAACATCTTTCAATTTATTGAAGAAAGCACTCATCTCTGCACCTATCATTCAACCCCCTGATTGGTCATTGCCTTTTGAAATTATGTGTGATGCTAGTGATTATGCTGTGGGGGCAGTATTAGGACAAACTAAAAATAAAAAGCATCATGCAATTGCTTATGCCAGTAAAACTTTGATAGGAGCTCAACTTAATTATGCAACCACTGAAAAAGAGCTTCTGGCTGTTGTCTTTGCCATTGATAAATTTAGATCTTATTTAGTTGGAGCTAAAATAATTGTTTACACTGATCATGCTGCACTAAAATATTTGCTCACTAGAAAAGATGCTAAACCTCGCCTGATTAGATGGATCTTATTACTCCAAGAATTTGACTTAGAAATAAAAGATAAAAAAGGAGTAGAAAATGCTGTTGCTGATCACTTGTCTAGAATGTATTTTAAGAGTCCACAGGAAACCCCCATCAATGATTCACTGCGGGACGACATGCTCTACAGGATTAACAGGTCTGACCCCTGGTATGCAGATATTGTTAATTTTATGGTTTCAGGGTATGTACCACCAGGAGCAAACAAGAAGAAGCTTATTCAAGAAAGTCGTTCACATATATGGGATGAGCCATACCTCTTCCGAGTATGGTCTGATGGCTTACTCAGGAGATGTGTGACCACTGAGGAAGGATGGAAGATCATCGACAGATGTCATTCATCACCATATGGAGGTCACTATGGAGCATTCCGTACACATTCAAAGATCTGGCATTGTGGATTCTACTAGCCTACAATGTATGAAGACACGAAGCAATATATCAGAAGATGTGGGCCATGTCAAAGACACGGAAACATAAATACAAGGGATGCAATGCCACTCACCAACAACCTTCAGATTGAGCTCTTTGATGTCTAGGGAATAGACTACATGGGTCCATTTCCTCCATCAAAGAAGTGCGAGTACATCTTGGTGGCGATTGACTATGTCTCCAAGTGGGTAGAAGCATTACCTTGCAAGCATGCCGACAACGTTAGTTCAAAGAGGATGTTTGAAGAAATTATATTTCCAAGATTTGGAGTCCCCAGAGTAGTGATAAGTGATGGAGGAGCACACTTCATCGACAAACGCTTCAAGCAATATCTATCAAAACATGGAATCCATCACAACGTCGCTACCCCTTATCATCCTCAGACAAGTGGCCAAGCAGAGACTTCCAACAAACAAATCAAGAATATTTTTCAGAAGACAGTAAATGAAATGGGAACGGCGTGGAAAGACAAGTTACCCGATGCACTCTGGGCATACCGGACAACATACAAGACCCCAATCGGAATGTCTCCATACCAATTGGTGTACGGGAAGACTTGCCATCTACCTGTTGAACTAGAGTTCAAAGCACACTGGGCCATAAAGAGATGGAATATGGACCTAGATGTTGCTGGAGATTATAGAAGAATGCAACTATCAGAATTGGAAGAATGGCGAGAGCAAGCATATCACAATTCGAAGATATACAAAGAAAGAGTCAAAAGGTGGCATGACAAGAGAATCAAGAAGAAGGAATTCACACCCGGAGATAAGGTATTACTTTTTAATTCCAGGGTGAAGCTTTTTGGGCATGGAAAACTCCGGAGCAAATGGGAAGGACCATTTAAGGTAATTAATTCATCATCCCACGGAGCTATCACACTTCAAAATAGCGAAGGTACGTTATTCAAGGTAAATGGTCAACGTCTTAAATTATTTTTAGAGCCCAATGAAGAATTTGAAGAAATAGACGTAGTCCATTTTTACCTTCCCATGGAGAATTTCGTATCTAGAAACGCGCTCGAGAAAGTGGGCCCACAGAGGGGCCAGAGAGAGGGCGGGCGCCCAAATCAGGTGGGCGGGCGCCCAGCTCCTGTTCCCCCTCGGTCCCGACTTTCTCTGTTATGGAAAATGCACTTATGGTAATCCGAATAATCCCTCAGATGGAAAGTTTCGCACGCACATCGACGGGAGCAACCCGAACAACCCATAGAGGCACCTTTTTGACCCCTATATAAATAGACCCCTGACGTCAGTTTTCAAACACCAAGCCACCAAGCCTTCTCTACTTCAATTAGAGCTTGATTAGTTCCTTGCTGCTCCAATGGCCGAGAAGTACCACGATGATTGGGAAGTCATCCCCTTCAACCTCAGCATGGAGCCTGTGGAAGACCTCGATGCCCGTGCTCTCGTCCCGGCCAACACAGAAAGACAGCTAGAAGCCATGCCATTATGCCAACGCTGCTCTGCCCAATCCTACCATGCTCAACCAGTTCTCACCGCACCGCCACAACCCTTACTCCTCAAAGGATCATCATCCAAGATGAAGACCACTATCAAGGTGCCAACCGGCACGAGGATCCTTCCACCTAGACCCAATGAGAGGGTCGTTGGAGTCAAGACCAACCGGAACGGCGAGATCAGCAGTGTACGCTACACTACGGAGGAGGAAAGGCCTTACTTTGAAGGGATTCGAGCAGCCAAAGTCCGTTTCATCCCTCCAAAGGTAGCCTCGAAGCACGCTCTCAATGCTTTTGAGACACCTCCCAAGCGTCGCAAGACTATAGTAGACATTGATGAGGACGTTCGCAGACTAGACAGAGTTATCATAGATCTCCAGTCCTCGATTAATTCTCTCACTAGGCAGCTCTCTAACCACAACACCATTATACTAGGCCTTAGGCAGGATCTTGCCAATGCCAACAAGAAGATTAGGGAATTAGAGCGCCGCTAAGTTATCTAGATTAGACCTTGAGGCAATGCATTTTAGTCATCTATCTTTAAATTCGGTTTAGGTTTACTATTATCATCAGTTTGCTATCAGTTTGCTACTAGTCTTTTGCAATAAATGCCTCAAGATTAATAAAGAGTATTATTATTATTATTATGTCTTGTGTGTCTCTACTTTATTTTTGTGCAACAAAGCAGAAAACAAGTATGGGGGAGATCCCTCGACATGCCAAACACACTCCGACTACACCACTCCACGATTCAGGTACACACTCTGCACACTTTACTTTACACATACAACTATCTTGATTATGCAGATTACTGTTTCTGACATGATAAAATAAAAAGATTAAAATATTTCTAATCATGATTAATCTCAATCTGTGATATTTCCTGAAAACTTGCAATTATTATAAAATCATTTTAAAATCCTGTGTTACTTAAGTCATTATGGAATATGTGATGGTAGAGTATGAGTTTCTTATTCTTGATATCATTGTTGCTTGGAGAATTTATTTCAAAATATTCAAAACTCTAGCTACCATCCTCAGTGTTTTATATGCCTGATAAAACTGAAAATATTAATTATAATTATAAAAGCTATCTACTCTGTATTGAGTTTGTTCAAAATGAGTTAGACCCTTGTTGAGAGATTTATCATGCTCCTAAGATCAAGACATTTATTCAGAAAGATTCACTCTACCAAAGTATTATTGCATTAGAGGCATGGGCTATGCAAAAATAGAGATATTTCGAGGAAATAAAAAGGAGCAAGTGCTCGACAACCTCACAGAAAAAATGGACAAGTGTCCGGCAGTAGAATTAGGGGTACTTCGGTATCCACTTAAAAAAAAATTGATAGCCCATGGTCCCTCTAATAAGCAATATGCCAGCAAGAGTTGACAAAGATTTTAATTTCCAAAGTCTTTGATCTAAGAGTATGACATTCCCCTCCTCGGATCCCGTTTTGATCAGGCAATAAATGCAAAGTGAGTATGCTTGAGAATTTTTTGCAAAATAAAACAACCTCAGTGATATATATAAAAGATAATGAGTGATCTGAGAGAACCTATGAGGATAAAAAGGTATGCTAACTCTCTTTCAAAAATATACAAAAAAACTCCAAGTGGCAGGATTGAGAAGAAAGGATCTTTACTCTAGACCATAAACATCCCTGACAATCGTACACAGTGGATTTTTAACACCCTGCAATTATAAAGAGAATGTTTTAAACGTTTACCCCAGATATTGTTCTTAACCATCCTTTTCTCGAGGACGAGTAAAAGCCTAAGTATGGGGGTATTTGTTGACGGTCCTTAAGTATCAATTTTAATTATCAAATAAACAAGAGAAAGGACCAATATGCAAACAACACCTAGAATTAGGGTTTGATCCGATAGAATTCCACGAGTTTTGTTGTTTATCTATTTCTGCAGGGGGTTATCAGGAAATAAGGAAGAAAGGCCCACATGTCGGGATTACATAGAGATATCAACGCACTGCGCGATTTTCTACCATCTAGAAGACTCCGTAAGCCATGGGAAGAAGACGGGGGCCGAAAGGGGCCAGGCCCAGGGCGCCCGCCCTAGTGACCTGGGCGCCCGCCCCCTGCTGGATCCAGTTCAGGACTCTCTTCGCACGGGATATTCCACCGACCAATTGGATCAAGAAAAACATAGTACCACCTCGCCTACCGACCCAAAAATGCATAGAGGAGGAGGACTATATAAGGAGACCCCCTGGCCCCTGGAGAAGACATGAAGAAATTATCATAGAGACTGAGGGGTGCCCTCGAAGGAAAACCTCTTCTCTAATTAATATTTCTTTTTAGGCTTAGCAACCAATGTAAGGTAGAAATAGATCTTCAAGTTTCTACTAGACTGAGAGAGATAGAGTGGAGGTGTAGATTGGAGGAAGCCCGGCCTATCGGTGTCTACTCCAAGCTTGTACCTGCGGGATCAAGTTCTCCTAACCCGAAGCTTGCTCCTAGGATTCTTCAGTATTTCGACTTCTAAATTCTAGTAAGTTCTCGTTTTATTGTTCTTATGGTTTACGAGTTTACTTTAATCTCTTCGCGTAGAGTTTAGAGTAATCATTGCTGGCATAAACATGGTGTTTAGGCTGGGGTACTCATAGATATTCCCTGACTAGCTGGACCGTGGTAGTAGTGAGGAACGTGACAATTCCGAGTTACCTTTGCAGATCACATCTCGTTAGCAGGAAGGATAGGGTTTATAGGTGCGGGTTGAACATCCTTTGTGGTGTCTAGATTCTGTTAGTCTCCCCATTAGAATAGTAGATCATCCTTACCAAGGTTAGAAGGAGACTACAGTTGCAGTCTTCTCTATTTATCACTCACATCGAAAGACATTCTTTGTGCCTAAAGGGTTAGTAGTAATAGACCGGTTAGTCAGATGCACTCTTTCTCCTAGTGGTAAAAAAATAAATACGATACTCTGGATAACCTCCCGAGTGAAGTGCTCACCGATATCCGTGCGCTTGCGGATCAATTCCTTATTGCGTTCCCAAATATCAACAATGTGATGCCGATCGCAGAAGTCCAAGAACTTTTTGCCGGTGAACTGAGTGCCGTTGTCGGTGATGATGACGTTGGGAATCCCAAACCGGTGGATGACGTCGGTGAAGAAAAGGACGGCTTGCTCGGAGCGGATATTCGTGATGGGTCAGCCTCGATCCACTTGGAGAATTTGTCGATGGCCACCAGCAGATGGGTGTAGCCTCCTGCTGCCTTCTGTAGAGGCCGTACCAGGTCAAGTCCCCACACCACGAACGGCCACGTGATGGGGATCATCTGGAGAGCGTGGGCGGGAAGATGCGTCTGCTTGGCGTAAAATTGACACCCATGGCACGAGCGCACAAGCTCAATGGCGTCGGCTACGGCCGTTGGCCAGTAGAAGCCTTGTCGGAAAGCGTTCCCTATGAGGGTCCGTGGAGCAGCATGGTGTCCACAAGCCCCCGAGTGTAGATCCTCGAGGAACTTTCGTCCTTCCTCTATGGTGATGCAACGCTGCAAGATACCTGTCGGGCTTCGTCGGTATAGCTCATTTCCTTCGCCGTAGATTACGTATGATTTGTAGCGTCGAGTGATATGACGGGCCTCGGATCGATCTTCTGGTAACTCGTAATGAATTAGGCAGTCGAGGAACGGTGTGCGCCAGTCAAACGGTCGACCGGGTCGCTGCTCTGCCTCCATTACCTCTGCTACCGCTAGCAGTGCTTCGTTGGTGTCGGTTTGTTGGGGGGCAGCAGTTTCGACGCCAGCCCCCGAGCCTAAGTCGACAGACGGTTCGTGCAGATCTCTCGACAGACGGACCGTGCCTCGAGTCGAGGCGATTTTGGCGAGTTCGTTGGCCGCCTCGTTGTAGCGTCGGGCGATGTGGACAAGCTCGAGACCATGGAACTTGTCCTCAAGTCGACGTACCTCTTTGCAGTATGCCTCTATTTTCGGGTCGTGGCAGTTGGAGGCCTTCATCACTTGGTCGATGACGAGTTGGGAGTCGCCTCGGACGTCGAGGCATCGGACTCCTAGCTCGATGGCGATCTTCAGACCGTTGACAAGGGCCTCGTACTCCGCGACGTTGTTAGATGCGGCAAAATGTATCCTGATGACATACGTCATATGAACGCCAAGGGGCGAGATGAATAGTAGGCCCGCCCCAGCTCCCGCCTTGATGAGTGACCCGTCGAAATACATCGTCCACAGTTCTGCTTGAACTTGAGCCGGGGGAGCTAGGAGTCCATCCATTCCATGACAAAATCCACCAGAGCTTGAGACTTGATGGCTTTACGAGGCGCATAAGTGAGGGTCTCACTCATGAGCTCGATCGACCACTTGGCGATTCTTCCCATGGCCTCCCGACTTTAGATGATCTCGCCCAAGGGGAAGGATGAGACCACCGTGATAGAGTGGTGTTGATGCAAAAAGCTGATCTACAAACACAAAGGGCTAATACCTGATTTAAACGTTAAGTCGTGCCAGCCGATTTGACCTTACTATCGGCAAAGGTGATAACTCGAATACTTTGGTCCTGACAACAGCAATGCGCCCGGATGTCACGACCAAGAGGTATTCACGCGGAACTTGAGAATACGCCGAGCTTAAGTCGACGAACTCCTAAGAACTCATAATAAAAGGGAAATATGATGAAGTCATCGAAAAGAAAAAGTAGATGCTGGAATATGAGTAAAAACTTGTGTTTGATTGATTGATTGATAGATGTCTCATTACAAGGTCCTAAGGTCCACATTTATACCCTGCTCCAAGAGCTACAATCAGACATGACTAGGACTCGAATTCCAAATTAAACAGAATCCGTATATAAAACGATTTAAATAACTAAGGAAAACACAAAACTATCCTCCCGTGACAAACTGAGACACCACCATGGACCAATCGGCAATCTTCATGTTCTCCTTCCGAATCATCGACAAACTCCTCATCATAGCCATCGACAAAGGCTAACGCTGACCATTAGCATGAAAGCGTCACCACTCATGGACTTAGTCATATTCAACTGTCTCTTCATCGGCAACCACCTTCATCGGCAACTCCCCTGTAGACCGGTTACTGTTGCCCTATCTTACCGATCTACACTCTATCGATCCCTGGGCACGTGTCCAAAAACGGTGTCAACACATGCTCCCCAATTTCGGAGTATAAAATCATTAATGCTCCAAAATTCTCTGTAGTAATGATGCCTTTTCGTAATTAATCCTCTCAATTTGGTAACCGACCGTTGAAGTCGAACAACTCTGGCCCGATTCTGCTACAGATTCCTTGAATTCCTCAACCTCCCAAACTGGACATCTCCACTTTATTTGCCCATCGGCAACATTACCGTTGGAGGAAGCTGCCGATGGACCGACCATGAAATCCCGCATAGTGAAATATCTCCAGATCATGACCGCTTCCTGTCAAATTGCCTGCACAATCCCTTGATTACCGTGCGAACAGTTACCATATCCACCTAAGTATCCTCGGATTTCACGGATACGGCGAAGAGATAAGTCAGATTTGCCCTTGCCCGTTTTATCCTATAAATAGTTCCTTCTCGGGTACTCCTTCTCCATCGCATCATTCTACAGCCCCAACTTTGCTTTTCTGGCGGTGGTACTGTACGAGAGCTCCAAGAACTCCAACGAAGGCTTTTCTCCACCAACCTCGAAGTCTTCGATCCTCTTCCTTGCGAGGAGATGGCCATCACCTTCGCTGTTCCTGAGGTCAGTTCATCACCCCATCTCTTGTACTTTTACCATACCCTTGTTCATCCACAATTTATTTTACTGAACATTCCTCTCCTTTTTCTTTTGTACTTCTTTTTATCCTTAAAAACTTCTAGGATTTATCCAACAAAATTGTCATCCCTACCGATCAGCCACACCTTCAATGTCTCGGTCCGCTAGGGAACGCAGATCCTACCGATCTGATCAATGCAGAGACAAACAGAATCCCCTTTAGAGCCAAGAATTTTTCTCTAGATCTGTTGAAAGATGCCTTCCGTTCCTGGCCCAGTCCTACCAAGGGATGGAAGAATTGGTTCTTGAGAGTCAGCCATTCAAATGAGGTTCAATGGGGTGAGCAAAAACTGTATCAGTGCATCAAGTTGTCCCTTGCCGATATGCATAGGAATGAATCACTGCTGATTGCTGCATCATATTTCTAGTCAGACACAATTAATGCTTTTGTTTTCGGCCATGGCCCTGCTTCTCCCACTCTTGCCGATGTGCTTATGCTCACCGGCTTAGATGTATCCACTGCCGATAGTAGTCACATATTTGACACCACACCTAGCGCTAAAGTGGAAACCCGCTCTATCGGCGGCTGGTCTGGGTACATTCAAAAGTACCGTAGAACAGGGCCTGTCAACATAAAGGAACAAACCACCTTTCTGAACATGTGGCTGGACAAATTTGTATTCTGCGGTCGATCGGCAGGACCAACTTCTGTCTACTTAGCAACAGCAGAAAGATTAGCTAATGGTGGCCGATTTCCCCTCGGCTGATACTTGCTTGGCTCGGCTTACCACCTCCTCCATCAAGTAGCCAGGAAACTCCTACTCGGCCAACCCATCGGCAATTTAGGGGGTCCGTGGTGGTTCATCAATATGTGGCTTAGCCTCCATATGCACAAGCGTCTTGAGTTCGACCTCTTCGCACAACGTTTCCCCAGGGACATAGCCGAGGATTATGAACTGGATGAAGAAGAATCGGCAACTCGTCCTCCTCTGAACTTTGGTGAGGCTGCCATAGTTTTGCCTGGCACAGGTGATAACGCAGACCAGGTTAGCCGATTCTTTCAGACTCTTTATGAGGGCCTGACCAGAGAACGGCGAGCATGGATGCCTTATGAAGATCCGGACACTAGATTTCCTTTGGTCTTCCATCCGTTCAATGATGCTCTCAACAAGGATCACGATGTGATGATGGCAATCATCACCCCAAGAGCCATACCAGTAAACTTCTTCAGCAGTGGGAAAGCCTCCAACCAGACCTATGAATTTTACAACCCAGTGGCACTAGCCCGTCAACTAGCTTTCGGTCAGCTGCCGATTGCACTTTGTTATGCCGATGTGATAAAACCCAGGGAAACCATCACCAGTCTTCTCGATTAGACCAGAATAGCTCAACTGCCACCAAATGCCGATACAGATGCCGATTTATCAAATTGGATCCCGGTCCTCTTCATCACTCAGGCATACAAACAATGGTGGGAAGAATGGAAAGAGCACCTGTTCTGTATATCGGCTCTCACGTACCGTGGCATGATTGACCCTCAATACAAGGTCCCTGACAACACTGTAAGTATTTTTAAACCGATGTTTCAATCCTTCCACTTTTACTTTCGTTGGTAACTCATTTTCTATGTTATATTACAGGTTGATAACACACCCCCATCGGTCAGCAGGAGTGGTAAGCCGATTGATCTCCTTCCATCGGGTCCGATTTCTTTGATCGGCAACAACTCCCCGTCCCTGGCCGCTATAATGCATCGGGGTGTATGTCTCAAGAAAGTCACCACCAAGCGGACGAAGGCATCTCCATCGGTAGCTGCCTCTACTTTAGCACAGGCCTTCAAGGTAAACTTTCAAATTCTTCTACCCATACTGATTCCATTCTTACATCTGTTACACTTATACTCATAAATTTTCATTATTGTATCAGCAAACTGGCACATCGGCAAGGACCAGAAGTACAAGTGCCGATGCCCCCCATTCCAGTCAGCCGAAGAGAAAAGGTGCCAAGAGTACCAGATCACAAGCGAAGCGCTAAAGAATAGCAACACCTTCTCCTCCCCCAGTATCTCCAATCCCAGTAGAATCATCTCCTTCTTCTCCAAAAATCCAGACACAGCAGATTCCATCTCCTCCTCATTTACAAGAAGAACCCCAAGTGGAAGAGCTCCAGCCAGAGGTACCTCAGCCAGAAGAAATACCGGCTGATGTACACGAGCAGACCACCGACCCAGCAAACCTAGTCATAGCATCGGTAATCTCCTCGATTCAGACAAGCACTGTACCCCCTCAAGGTAACATATTTTTTATTTACTACCGATGAACCTATTTTCCATTTTATTAATCACTTCTGTCAATCTTTCAGCTGACATAGTTTCATCGGCAATCTCAGCCGATCAGCCCGTGGTTCCATCGGCGTCGTCCAGTCAGAGGCGAGAGGTGGCCCTGAAGCAAGTAAGTTACCCAATCTCTATCTGTATTGTTTATCAATGCTTGATCATAGAATAACTTATTTTATTTTCCTTTTCAGGAACAGGACTCTCCTGACAGCTTGTTCTCCTTCGCCATCGACATCTCTGAGGATGAAGGCGAGGAGGCAAGTTCTTCTCGAGCAGTTGGAATCACATCGGTAGAAATTAGGGAAAAGTTAGAAGAATTATCGGCCCTCCTTCATCAAGACACAGCCCAATTGGTCGATGACTCCGATATGGCCAAGGCCTTATTCAAGACCCTAATAGGCCAAATCCCCGCCGATGCCGAAGAAATCCTTTTTCGAGCTGCACACCTAGAGAGCCGTCAGCTGTAGTATCAAAAGGCTGCCCAGCGTCTTGCCGATAGAGCTACTCACGTTCAGCTTTCTGAGGAGATGATGAAAGTAAAGCTCCTTGCCAATGAGAAGCACAAGAGCATCGGCATTCTGACATCCTCAGGACATGTATTGAAGCAAAAGATTTATGATCTATCGGCGAGAAGGGAAGCCCTGTTGGCAGAACTCAAACAGGTAGAAGAAGCTTTGTCTCAAGCCCAACAAGAAGAAAGCCAGCTGCCTGAAACGATCAAGTTTCTCGAACAAGAGTGAAACATCCAAGCCTGCAAAGCACTGCTGATGAAGAAGAAGCTGAAACCAGTGGAAGGTTCTACCGATGATGACATGAAGGAAATAGAAGAAGCCAACCAGATCCGTCTGCGCGCCATATCGACGATCCAGGCGCCGTTGAACATGTGAACTCTTCATCGGTGACATACCCTGCTCTCTTCTTTCCAACCCTTCTAATATTTTGATCTAGCCGATAGGACTGTTATTGGCACCTTTTAAAACATCGAATTTAGCCACACACACACTTTGATCTAGCCGATAGGAATGTTATCGGCATTTTAAACTCTTATGCATCAACCCATATGCTTGGGTGATATTTCTTTAAATATTTGCCATTCGATGCTCTAGGAAATTCAACTCCTTCGAGAGTTTCTAAGATATAGTCATTGCCAGGAGCAGACCGATTTACCCGATAGGGACCCTCCCAATTGGGAGACCACTTCCCAAATTTTGAACTTTTAGTCCCGATCGGTAAGATTAGTTTCCATACTAAGTCTCCATCAGCAAACTCCTTAGCTTTTACCTTCTTATCATACCATCTGGCAACTATTTTCTTATTCTCTTCTATACTCATCAAAGCTCTTAGCCGATGCCCTGCTAGATCATCCAACTCGTCTGTCATCAAAGTAGCATAATCATCGGCAGCCAATTGATCTTGAAAAGATAATCGCCTAGATCCAGTCTTAATTTCCCAAGGTAACACTACATCATGTCCATACACCAACTGGTAAGGTGAAACTTTGGTCGACCCATGACAAGCCATCCGATACGACCATAAAGCTTCATTTAACAATGTATGCCACCTCCTAGGATTTTCTTCAATCTTCCGTTTAATATGCTTGATAATTCCTTTGTTAGATGCCTCGGCCTGCCCATTAGCTTGAGCATAATAAGGAGAAGAATTTAATACTTTAATTCCCATACTGATTGCAAATTCATCAAACTCCCCTGATGTAAACATAGTACCCTGATCGGTAGTAATTGTTTGAGGAATTCCAAATCGGTAAATAATATGTTCTTTCACGAAATCAATCATATTGGCCGATGTAACTTTCTTCAAAGGAATAGCTTCAACACACTTAGTAAAATAATCGGTGGCAACTAAGATGAATTTATGTCCTTTGCTGGATGGCGGATAAACCTGGCCGATCAGATCAATAGCCCATCCTCGGAACGGCCAAGGTTTGATGATAGGATTCATGGCCGATGCGGGTGCTCTTTGAACATTGCCAAATTTCTGACATCCTTGACACCCCTTAAAATATTTAAAGCAATCTTCAAGTATGGTCAGCCAATAATACCCATTCCTCCTAATCATCCACTTCATCTTAAAAGCCGATTGATGTGCTCCACATACTCCTTCATGGATTTCTCCCATCAAACTCTTAGCCTCATCAATACCTAAGCACCTGAGAAGAATCCCATCAACAGTTCGATAATATAATTCATCTTCAAGGAGCACATACTTGGTAGCTTGAAACCGAACACGTCTCTCAACTTTCTTGGACAGATCTTTTAAATAATCAATGATTTCTTTCCTCCAATCATCGGCACTGATTGCCGATATTGCGTTTAACATGGGCTGATATCCCAAAGCATGCTGAGCTAACTAATTGGCCTCTTCATTATGCAACCGAGGAACATGCTCTAACCAAAAATCTTTGAATTCCTTCAATAATTGCATACTCCTTTCGTGATAAGTTATCAGGACTTCGCTTCGGCACTCATAACTTCCAGCCAATTGATTTATAACAGCATAGAAACCCCGAAGATTTCAACAGCATCAGCATGAACTTCCCTTAGTAATTCCAACCCCTTTATCAAAGCTTGATACTCAGCCTGATTATTTGTTGACGTGGCAACAATCGGCAAGGAGAACTCATATTTCTTTTCCCGAGGGGAAATTAGCACTACGCCGATTCCTGCCCCCCGATCACACGTGGATCCATCAAAGAAGAGTGTCCAAGGTACAATTTTCAAAGTCTCCACTGCACCACAATGTTGAGTCACAAAATTGGCCATAATCTGTCCTTTAACCGCTTTAGCCGATTCGTAACGCAGATCGAATTCTGACATAGATAGCATGTATCGGACCACATCATCTTTGCAAACAACAGTGCATTCTACTTAATACAGGAGAAATACAAACATAAGCATAATTTCTCAATAGCCGAATACCTGGTCTCAGCATCAATCAACCTTATACTTAAATAGTTAATTACACGCTCCTTCCATTCAAATTCTTGAATCAAAGCCGAACCGATGACCATCCCATCGGTAGATAAATACAATCTGAAGGGCTTTCCTTGCTGAGGTGGAATCAGAACTGGAGGATTTACCAAATAATTCTTGATTTCATCTAAGGCCAACTGTTGCTCTTTCCCCATACGAACTCTTGATCGGCTTTCAATTTGAGTAAAGGACTGAACGCACGAATTTTACCACACAAGTTAGATATAAATCTCCTGATAAAATTTACTTTGCCGATCAAGGATTGGAGCTCAGTTTTGTTGGTAGGAGCAGCTATTTTGTTGATAGCATCAATGGATCTTCTGCTAATCTCAATCCCTCTTTGATGCACCATGAAGCCAAGGAATTGCCCTGCCGATACACCAAATGCACACTTGTTGGGATTCATCTTTAAACCATGCTTCCTTGTGCATTCCAACACTTTTCGCAAATCGGCAAGATGTCTTGCAAAATCCCAAGACTTAACCACCACATCATAAATATAAATTTCCAACAGCTTGCCGATGAACTCATGAAAGATAAAATTCATGGCCCTTTGATAAGTAGCACCAACATTTTTCAAACCAAAGGTCATGACTATCCATTCAAACAACCCAACATGACCAGGACACCTAAATGTTGTCTTCGGAATATCTTCTTCAGCCATGAATATTTGATTGTATCCTGCATTGCCATCCATAAAGCTGATGATCCGATGCCCAGCCGCAGCATCAACTAGCAGATCGGCAACCGACATCGGGTAGCCATCCATCGGTGTAGCTTTATTAAGATTCCTGAAATCAATGCAAACCTGAAGCTTCCCGTTTTTCTTGTAGACTGGAACAACATTGGAAATCCATTCGGCATACCGACATTGCCGAATAAATTTAGCTTCAATAAGCTTGGTTATTTCGGCCTTAATATCAGGAAGGATATTAGGATTACATCGGCGAGCTGGCTGCTGATGTGGCCGAAATCCAGACTTGATAGGCAACCAATGTTCAACAATTGATCGGTCTAAACCAGGCATCTTAGTATAATCCCAAGCAAAGCAATCTTTATATTCCTTTAACAAATCGGTTAACTGCTGCTTACACTCAGAATTTAACTTAGCACTAATAAAAGTAGGCCTAGGTTTATCACCACTACCTATATCTACTTCTATCAAATCATCAGCCGATGTGAATCCCTGGCCTAATTTTCCATGATCGGCGAACCTATCCATTAAAACTCCTCATCAGAACCGACTGCTTGGATGGGTCGAATTTCATAATTGGCAACTTTGAGGAAATCCTTCTCCCAAATCTCTCCCGAGATACACCTTGTTCTTTCATAGGTATCTGCTTCTGCCCATGCAATGACATAAGGAGAGTCCCCCAGGACAATCTCAATCTTGTCACCTACCCACTGAACCAAGCATTGGTGCATCATTGATGGAATGCAACAATTGGCGTGAATCTAGTCTCTCCCTAGCAGCAGATTATAAGCACCTTTTCCACTGATCACAAAGAAAGTTGTCGGCAAGGTTTTACTGCCGATAGTCAACTCGACACAGATTGCTCCCTTAATTGGAGATACATTTCCCTCAAAGTCTTTTAGCATCATATCGGTCTTGATCAGATCTTGATCTCCCTTTCCAAGCTTCCGATAGACTGCATATGGCATGATGTTGATAGCAGCTCCACCATCAATTAAAATCTTGGTCATCGGCTGACCATCCACTCTTCCTTTAACAAACAGGGCATTAAGATGTTGCCTTTCATTATCGGCAGGCTTTTCAAAAATAGCGGTCATTGGATCTAGAGCCAACTGAGCTATCTGGTCAGAAAACTCCAACCCCTCATCATCGTCGGACGGCGCAAGGAATTCCATCGGCAACATAAATACCATGTTAACATCTGCCGATGGCCCTTTCCCCTTAGGATCTGATTGTTGCTGATCCACTGATTGGCCAGAGTTCTCGCCCTTGCTTAACTCTTCTCGTCTTTCGCGCTGCAATCTCTTCTTCTGTGTTTTAGTCAACCCCTCTGGACACCATGGGGGAAGTGGTGACTGCCTTGCCGATGGACAACGATGTTCCCTTGACTCCATCCGATAAGTGTTAGCGTCCCTGCAAAATATGAAACCATCAGGAACTCGTGCATTAGCCATCTCCTAGAGCTCTTCTTGGTTTCTGGGAAAATATGCAACACGATCGCCGAGCCTGTCGTTTATACTGAGCCTGCCCCCCAGTCGATCATGAACTGACGTTCTCCCCCTAATCGGCCCATTAAATCGCTGATTATCATCGTGATAGCGCCGATCGGATCTGTCATACCGATCATAACCATTGCATTCAGGGCAATCTCTAACAGTGGGCAATTTAATATTCTGTTCCCAGCAATGGATAAAGAACGGGCAATTCCAATGATCTCTGAGCCGATTCCACTCTTGTCAGCGTCTTTCTTCTTCCCGGTGATAGTCTTCTTGCTGCCGTCGATACCGATCCTCACGCTGCTGCCAAGTTTCCCGAGGCCTTCTATGAGTTATCACAATACCGGATCGGGGAGGCCTTCCTGAGCTAGTTCCCTCCTAGATTAAGCCTTTTCCTTTAGCATCGGCAGCAGTAATTTGATGCTGGGGATCTACCGATGCACTTTTCTCAGCCGCTTCTGATGTCAAGACCTTGGTCTTTCCCTTAGCATCCAACATATTTGTTGGGAAAGGATGTTGATCGATCTTCATCAGCTTCTGGGCTTTGGAACTGTCAAATTTGATCCTCCCAGATTCTATAGCCGATTGCAGTTGTTGTCTAAAACTTTGCACTCATTGGTGCCGTGAGAAGTTGCGTTGTGCCATTTGCAATATTTCATCTTCTTCAATTCTTCAGCCGATGGGATCACATGATTGGGTGATAACTTGATTTGCCCTTCCTGAAGTAGAAAGTCAAATATCCTATCGGCTTTAGTGATATCAAATGCGAACTTTTCTGGCTCTTTTTGCCCAAAAGGGCAAGACATCGGCTTCTTATTTTTTACCCACTCTGCCAAGCCGATGACTGGCTCCTCATCAGAATCCGAGCTTGTTGCTTCATCAACAAATGACACCTTTTTGTTCCATGCTCTCTTGGGCACAAAAGGCCTGATATCTTGATTAGAAATTCTCTGCACCAAATGACTTAAGCTTTCGAACTCTTGAGATGCATACTTGTCTCTGATGTGTGGCAAAAAAACCCTGGAAAGCCAAATCAGCTAGCTGCCGATCGTCCAAAACCAGACTATAGCATTTGTTCTTGACCTCCCACATTCTCTGCACAAAGCTTTCAACCGATTCATCATTGCGTTGCTTCAATTTGACTATATCGGTGATCTTCTTCTCATGGACTCCAGAAAAGAAGTATTTGTGGAATTGCTTCTCTAGATCGGCCCAAGTAATCACTGAGTTGGGAGGTAATGATATAAACCAAGTGAAAGTCGATCCAGATAATGAGGACGAGAACAAGAGAACCCATCAAACTCTTAGCCTCATCAATACCTAAGCACCTGAGAAGAATCCCATCAACAGTTCGATAATATAATTCATCTTCAAGGAGCACATACTTGGTAGCTTGAAACCGAACACGTCTCTCAACTTTCTTGGACAGATCTTTTAAATAATCAATGATTTCTTTCCTCCAATCATCGGCACTGATTGCCGATATTGCGTTTAACATGGGCTGATATCCCAAAGCATGCTGAGCTAACTAATTGGCCTCTTCATTATGCAACCGAGGAACATGCTCTAACCAAAAATCTTTGAATTCCTTCAATAATTGCATACTCCTTTCGTGATAAGTTATCAGGACTTCGCTTCGGCACTCATAACTTCCAGCCAATTGATTTATAACAGCATAGAAACCCCGAAGATTTCAACAGCATCAGCATGAACTTCCCTTAGTAATTCCAACCCCTTTATCAAAGCTTGATACTCAGCCTGATTATTTGTTGACGTGGCAACAATCGGCAAGGAGAACTCATATTTCTTTTCCCGAGGGGAAATTAGCACTACGCCGATTCCTGCCCCCCGATCACACGTGGATCCATCAAAGAAGAGTGTCCAAGGTACAATTTTCAAAGTCTCCACTGCACCACAATGTTGAGTCACAAAATTGGCCATAATCTGTCCTTTAACCGCTTTAGCCGATTCGTAACGCAGATCGAATTCTGACATAGATAGCATGTATCGGACCACATCATCTTTGCAAACAACAGTGCATTCTACTTAATACAGGAGAAATACAAACATAAGCATAATTTCTCAATAGCCGAATACCTGGTCTCAGCATCAATCAACCTTATACTTAAATAGTTAATTACACGCTCCTTCCATTCAAATTCTTGAATCAAAGCCGAACCGATGACCATCCCATCGGTAGATAAATACAATCTGAAGGGCTTTCCTTGCTGAGGTGGAATCAGAACTGGAGGATTTACCAAATAATTCTTGATTTCATCTAAGGCCAACTGTTGCTCTTTCCCCATACGAACTCTTGATCGGCTTTCAATTTGAGTAAAGGACTGAACGCACGAATTTTACCACACAAGTTAGATATAAATCTCCTGATAAAATTTACTTTGCCGATCAAGGATTGGAGCTCAGTTTTGTTGGTAGGAGCAGCTATTTTGTTGATAGCATCAATGGATCTTCTGCTAATCTCAATCCCTCTTTGATGCACCATGAAGCCAAGGAATTGCCCTGCCGATACACCAAATGCACACTTGTTGGGATTCATCTTTAAACCATGCTTCCTTGTGCATTCCAACACTTTTCGCAAATCGGCAAGATGTCTTGCAAAATCCCAAGACTTAACCACCACATCATAAATATAAATTTCCAACAGCTTGCCGATGAACTCATGAAAGATAAAATTCATGGCCCTTTGATAAGTAGCACCAACATTTTTCAAACCAAAGGTCATGACTATCCATTCAAACAACCCAACATGACCAGGACACCTAAATGTTGTCTTCGGAATATCTTCTTCAGCCATGAATATTTGATTGTATCCTGCATTGCCATCCATAAAGCTGATGATCCGATGCCCAGCCGCAGCATCAACTAGCAGATCGGCAACCGACATCGGGTAGCCATCCATCGGTGTAGCTTTATTAAGATTCCTGAAATCAATGCAAACCTGAAGCTTCCCGTTTTTCTTGTAGACTGGAACAACATTGGAAATCCATTCGGCATACCGACATTGCCGAATAAATTTAGCTTCAATAAGCTTGGTTATTTCGGCCTTAATATCAGGAAGGATATTAGGATTACATCGGCGAGCTGGCTGCTGATGTGGCCGAAATCCAGACTTGATAGGCAACCAATGTTCAACAATTGATCGGTCTAAACCAGGCATCTTAGTATAATCCCAAGCAAAGCAATCTTTATATTCCTTTAACAAATCGGTTAACTGCTGCTTACACTCAGAATTTAACTTAGCACTAATAAAAGTAGGCCTAGGTTTATCACCACTACCTATATCTACTTCTATCAAATCATCAGCCGATGTGAATCCCTGGCCTAATTTTCCATGATCGGCGAACCTATCCATTAAAACTCCTCATCAGAACCGACTGCTTGGATGGGTCGAATTTCATAATTGGCAACTTTGAGGAAATCCTTCTCCCAAATCTCTCCCGAGATACACCTTGTTCTTTCATAGGTATCTGCTTCTGCCCATGCAATGACATAAGGAGAGTCCCCCAGGACAATCTCAATCTTGTCACCTACCCACTGAACCAAGCATTGGTGCATCATTGATGGAATGCAACAATTGGCGTGAATCTAGTCTCTCCCTAGCAGCAGATTATAAGCACCTTTTCCACTGATCACAAAGAAAGTTGTCGGCAAGGTTTTACTGCCGATAGTCAACTCGACACAGATTGCTCCCTTAATTGGAGATACATTTCCCTCAAAGTCTTTTAGCATCATATCGGTCTTGATCAGATCTTGATCTCCCTTTCCAAGCTTCCGATAGACTGCATATGGCATGATGTTGATAGCAGCTCCACCATCAATTAAAATCTTGGTCATCGGCTGACCATCCACTCTTCCTTTAACAAACAGGGCATTAAGATGTTGCCTTTCATTATCGGCAGGCTTTTCAAAAATAGCGGTCATTGGATCTAGAGCCAACTGAGCTATCTGGTCAGAAAACTCCAACCCCTCATCATCGTCGGACGGCGCAAGGAATTCCATCGGCAACATAAATACCATGTTAACATCTGCCGATGGCCCTTTCCCCTTAGGATCTGATTGTTGCTGATCCACTGATTGGCCAGAGTTCTCGCCCTTGCTTAACTCTTCTCGTCTTTCGCGCTGCAATCTCTTCTTCTGTGTTTTAGTCAACCCCTCTGGACACCATGGGGGAAGTGGTGACTGCCTTGCCGATGGACAACGATGTTCCCTTGACTCCATCCGATAAGTGTTAGCGTCCCTGCAAAATATGAAACCATCAGGAACTCGTGCATTAGCCATCTCCTAGAGCTCTTCTTGGTTTCTGGGAAAATATGCAACACGATCGCCGAGCCTGTCGTTTATACTGAGCCTGCCCCCCAGTCGATCATGAACTGACGTTCTCCCCCTAATCGGCCCATTAAATCGCTGATTATCATCGTGATAGCGCCGATCGGATCTGTCATACCGATCATAACCATTGCATTCAGGGCAATCTCTAACAGTGGGCAATTTAATATTCTGTTCCCAGCAATGGATAAAGAACGGGCAATTCCAATGATCTCTGAGCCGATTCCACTCTTGTCAGCGTCTTTCTTCTTCCCGGTGATAGTCTTCTTGCTGCCGTCGATACCGATCCTCACGCTGCTGCCAAGTTTCCCGAGGCCTTCTATGAGTTATCACAATACCGGATCGGGGAGGCCTTCCTGAGCTAGTTCCCTCCTAGATTAAGCCTTTTCCTTTAGCATCGGCAGCAGTAATTTGATGCTGGGGATCTACCGATGCACTTTTCTCAGCCGCTTCTGATGTCAAGACCTTGGTCTTTCCCTTAGCATCCAACATATTTGTTGGGAAAGGATGTTGATCGATCTTCATCAGCTTCTGGGCTTTGGAACTGTCAAATTTGATCCTCCCAGATTCTATAGCCGATTGCAGTTGTTGTCTAAAACTTTGCACTCATTGGTGCCGTGAGAAGTTGCGTTGTGCCATTTGCAATATTTCATCTTCTTCAATTCTTCAGCCGATGGGATCACATGATTGGGTGATAACTTGATTTGCCCTTCCTGAAGTAGAAAGTCAAATATCCTATCGGCTTTAGTGATATCAAATGCGAACTTTTCTGGCTCTTTTTGCCCAAAAGGGCAAGACATCGGCTTCTTATTTTTTACCCACTCTGCCAAGCCGATGACTGGCTCCTCATCAGAATCCGAGCTTGTTGCTTCATCAACAAATGACACCTTTTTGTTCCATGCTCTCTTGGGCACAAAAGGCCTGATATCTTGATTAGAAATTCTCTGCACCAAATGACTTAAGCTTTCGAACTCTTGAGATGCATACTTGTCTCTGATGTGTGGCAAAAAAACCCTGGAAAGCCAAATCAGCTAGCTGCCGATCGTCCAAAACCAGACTATAGCATTTGTTCTTGACCTCCCACATTCTCTGCACAAAGCTTTCAACCGATTCATCATTGCGTTGCTTCAATTTGACTATATCGGTGATCTTCTTCTCATGGACTCCAGAAAAGAAGTATTTGTGGAATTGCTTCTCTAGATCGGCCCAAGTAATCACTGAGTTGGGAGGTAATGATATAAACCAAGTGAAAGTCGATCCAGATAATGAGGACGAGAACAAGAGAACCCTTAACTCGTCCCTGTTAGCAGCTTCTCCACAATGGATGATGAACCTGTTGACATGTTCCATGATTGATGTATCATCCTGTCCAGAAAACTTAGTGAAATCTGGTACCTTGTATCGATTTGGAAGTGGAATCAAATCATATGCAGGAGGATACGGTGTCCGATAAGAGTAAGTGTTGACTTTGGGTTTTATCCCAAATTGGTCTCTCATTACTTTAGCAATCTTACCGGCCCAATAAGCATCGGCATCTTGCCGATGGGGTGGTTGTGGATCTGGCGCCTGCTGATACACTTCCACATGTTGTTGACGCGCACGATCTGCATGGAACATGGGGTTGATTGTCTGACCACCAAACTGTTGACCAAGATTGATCGGCTGGTTGGGTAACCCTTGATTCTGGAGCCCGGGGTAGATCTGGCCTTGTTGAAACCCTGTAGCCTGATGATTCTGTTGGGGCATTTGTGGAAAGACTTGCTGCCCAAGCCATCCACTATTAGCATTCATCGGCATAGACCCTGCCGATGTTTGGTAATTGGGCATCATCATTGAATTGACATACCCTGACTGAGTCATAAACCTCTGTTGCGTCTGTTGGGTATTCTTAACATCATTACCAAAAGTAGACTAAGTTTTCTAATCCTAGTAACGGTGCCAAAAATGCCAAATCTATCCCTCATACCACTTAAGCTAAGTTGTCATCCCCAGCATGACATGAGAGACGCGGTATTGAAATATGCAATTGCTCTTCTAAATAAATAATGAATGGGATCTGCAAGCGTACAGATTAATACCGATATAGCATTTTAACCGGGAAGTATTCCAGGTATCGTTATTTATATTTTTACCACTGGGAAGGGATTAACAATCATCACTATTGATTACAGAATAGAATATAAGATTGAGTATCTATCATTGCATGTATAATTGAGAACATTTATCTAACTCTTTCATACAGGGATAAGTGTCACATAAAAGATATATGAAATAATGAATAGTGACAAAGATAATTAGTCTGATCATAACTTAGCCACATAATAAATATGATAAGCACCTCAATTAGATACTCTAGAAAGTCATTAGCATGGAATTAGAACGAACTACAAGAATATTTCCTAAGTTATTCTCAACTATATAGTCTAGCATTATCATAATTAGTGCAAGCATACTTAGCAATCATTGTGAGACAAGACTACGCCCATGCATAGTGATATTAGCAAGGTAAATGAGAAACATAGCAATCACTCCCCTGTAATAATGTTGCTCTGCCAGCCCAATACACGAGAGGGGGACTATATAAGAATCAATGAAGCTGTCACTATCACGAACTACCCCACGATCTGGCATATTGGGTACAATCGCAAATAAATACGGTATAAGCACCACGCCTACACAATATCTATCATTTACCCATGGATCCGATGGATAAACGCTATACGATCCTAAGCATGTATATAGATCCAATCTAACTAAGCCAAGTACATAACTATGATAAACTAAGAACAATATAATCTTGAATATAAACAAGTAGAGCAAAGTCATAAGCAATATATTGAAGTAGAACAAAGTCTTATTCATAATATTGAAGAACAAAGATAATTAGAAAGCAATTAGAAGAACAATTAGAGAATTACCAAGAATCCTCTTGACAGATCCGAAAACCAATCAAAGATTGACTCCTTCCAGTTCTAATCCTATGTAGCTATGCTAATCTAGATGTCTAATTGATGTGGTGGCTCTAATCTTGATCAGGGGCTTCTTCTCCCTTGAGGAATAATGAATTAAGGTTGAGAGGCTCTCTCCTCCAGGGGCCAGGGAGTCTAGTTTATAGTCCCTTCAAGTGAATATGGGCCGTTGGATCAAACCGACTTAGATTGAACGGTTATCCTTGATCCTTTAGGTCGGTGGAGATCTCCCACGAAGCAGAGTGCTGATTGGACTATCAGAGGGGGCGGGCGCCCTGCCTCTGGCCCCTTTTCGCCTCCGCTTCGGTCTCGTGGCTTCTGGAGTCTTCTAGATGTAACATAATTGCGTGGCACGTTAATATCTCCATGTAATCCCGACGTGTGGGCCTTTCTTCCGTATTTCCTAATAACCCCCTACAGAAATAGACAAACACCAAAACTCGTGGAATTCTATCAGATAAAACCCTAAGTCTAGATGTTGATTTCATTTGGATCCTTTTCTTTGTTTATTCGATAATTAAATTTGATACTTAAGGACCGTCAACAAACTCCCCCAAGCTTACCTCTTGCTCGTCCCTGAGCAAGGATAGACTCAGCAATGGATTAGAAGTTGTTGCAATATCTTTAAAAATTGACGGTGCACATGCTTTTAAATGAGGTCTTATCTCTGAGTTAGAGTAAACTGTCAAGACTTAAAACTTACTTACTTTACCTTCACCATGGGACTTGTAACCGTCACTTCCATCTTAAGTAGTTAAAAGATAGAACAGTCTAGTCAAGTGCCATGTCTCTAATTCTTGATCAGCTATAGCCCTGGTGTTTTTGTAGATTTTCAACTAAAACTCAGAGATTCCTTGTATGACTCTTTCAGATCTCTCTTTTGTGGTATTTCTGGATCCTTACCAAGGCAGTGATGGTATATGCCTTCTCTCAATATATGTGGTATTTGTGGTATAAAGCATAGTGACATTGTCTTCTCTCTCGCCCTACTCTAATAAGGCTTTAATATCTGGAGCTCATAGGTGGGAGATAAAGTATACATACTTACAAGACATTTATTGCATAGTCAAACCATGGATCCAAAGAAACAAATCAATAAGTCAAATCAAGATGTGCATGTGTGGCGAATGAATGGTGTATGGTGATGATGGTGATAACAATGGTGGAAGTCTAATTCTACTTTTGCTCTTTGAGGGGATACATACATTCCTTGCTTTTTGAAATTTTATGAGGAAAATGAGATGCTCTTTATTTTTTTTATTTCTCTCAGGTGGGTATCTTGTACCCCTAATTCTACTGTCGGACACTTGTCCATTTTGACCTCTCGTCTCACTTTTTCTTTTCTTTCGAGGTTCCGGGCACTTGCCCCTTTTTATTTCCTCGTATTTTATTTTTTTTATTTTTTTTAGAGCACTCATCTCTTGAGATAATATAGCAAGTGGTAGTAACAAGATAACTAGAGCATTTATTTCACAAGGGAAAACAGAAATATTTTTGGCTATCTCTCCCGGATTAGGAGTAGAATAATTTTAGGTGATTTTGGAGATGGAAATGGATGGATATATGTGGATGGTACTTCCGGAGTAGAAGTAGCATATATGAGTAAACGTACAAGTGAATCTTGATTTTAACCACATGACAAGCTCCTAAGGGTCTACACAGCTTGACCACACTCAATGCTCATAAGCAGTAAATAGTAAATGTGTGGCTCAAAGTCTAGCAAGCATGTATATATGGCTGTGGGAGGAATTTAAAACTCTCATCATACAGGAACTCATCATGCAACATTTTAAAGATTTTCAAAGATAAAATTCTCCAGAATTCTAGCATCTCTAGGAACAGATAAATAGCAGCTCAACCTTCCCATATCGTATCCGTTAACAACTTAGACTTCAGATCAAGTTTTCATCCCACAAGTTTAGGTCTAGAGCAAGCTTTAAATTATAACAGTTATGTCTAAACTTGAGAGAGAACTTAAAATGTGCAAATTAGGCAGAGCAACTATTCATCATATCCATGCTTGAGTTTTATTATTAAGATACAGATTAGCATAGCCACTTTATTTATTTATTAAACACACTAAGCAAAAGATATATATATATAAGCACAAAATCTTTCTTTGGTTTTTCATAGTTATATTTTAATATAGTATAAGTATAAATATAGATAGAAAAATAGAAATACTTATCGGGATAAATGGGGGTGCTCTCCCCCAAGCTGAATTTTGACGTAATTTCTCTTGATGTAGCTAGCAGGTGGTAGAGGTGTATTTGAAAGTCAGCAACATTCTGACAGCGATTAGAATGTCCTCCGTCTACTAGTCTTCTTGATTCTTAAATTCTGTGGAGCTCAAATAGACAACAAAGCTTGTGGAACTGATTAAGTGTTAGCATAAATATCTAGCCTTTATCATGTTGAGACTCCTTAATAATTATTACTCCCTATTTTTATATTTTTGTTTTATAGAAAAGAAATATTTATTTTATTTTTATGCCACCACAGTGAATGTACTTATGGGTTTTATGCCACTCGTATATTCACATAGGGCTTACTGTTTTTTTATATTTTTATTTTCTTTTTAGGATAGTATGAACATGATTAACTAAGCAAACTATTTTAAATAATTGAAAGGGAAAGGATAACTACCAAGTTTACCTCTTGGCAAGGCGTTTGGTGTTTTTAAGTCCTCCGAACAGGACTCTCCATTTTCTCAATTGTCCTGGGATCCGTTGGGTGGTGTAGTCGGTACTTCCGGCGGCGCCTCCTCTTCATGTATAGTTATCTTCTCTTTCCATACCTGACTCGGTGCTACGGTCTCCTCTGGATAATTCTATTTAAACTGTACGTCTTCTGACCTTACTACTTCTCCTTCATAGTCTGCCCATCCGTCCTTGATAATTTGCCTCCTCTGGTTGCGGTTGCGTCGCTTTCTAACCTGCTTAGATTCTTCAATGATATAGTTAGGGTCAGTAAAATAACGGCGTACCTTCTCTGAGGGGAAGTGCATATAGACTTCTCCAGTTCCAATGTAGATGATTGCTTTAACGGTACTGAGGAACGGTCTTCCAAGGATGATGGGTAGATCGTACTCGTCTTCTCCCATGTCAATAACCTAAAAGACTGTGTAGGCAAAATGATCATCTATCTTGACAGGGACATCAGTTACTGTTCCTTTAACTTCTCGAAACGTCTGATCTGCCATCTGGAGCTGAATGTATGTTGGTCTTAGTGGCATGGTTCCGAACAAGAGCCGATAGGTGACTGCGGCCATTATGTTGACGCCCGATCCGGTGTCGCAAAACGTCTTGTAGAAGTTGTATCCATTTATGGAGCAATAGATGCTTGGCATTCCTGGGTCGTCCTTCTTGGTCAAAAACGGTGATTTAAGTTGATGATCTTGGCCTCCATGAACTACAGTGACCATCTTAGCTGTCTCGGTCCACACTTGCTTGTTCCTGTTCCTCCTGTTGGTCCTCTTCCTTGATTCACGTCTGGATTGATCTGGGATTTGTGTAGTCTTGTTCTTGAAGAAAAATGTCTCCTTCCTCCCTTTGATGTAGAAACAGATCTTGGCAGCGCTAGCGTAGATGATAGCTCCCGTGGTGATCAAGAATGGCCTCCCTAAGATGATGGGTGCCCTCTCATCATTTCCGGTCTCTACTACTACGAAGTCTGCTTGGGCATACAAGGTACCAACTCGGACACAAAGGTTCTTCAATATTCCTTTTGGAAAACTTATCGTCTGATCTGCAAACTGCAAACACATGGTTGTTTCTAAGAAAGGATATGTAAAGAATTTTTCATAGAGTACCCTGGGTATAATGTTGACACTAGAGCCAAAGTCGCAGAGTGCTTCTGGGACGTCAAACATGCCGATGGAGATCGGGATGACGGGGCGTCCTGGATCACCTCTCTTGACCGGCAGAAGGTCAGTAGTAAATTCAGTGACGGGGTTACTCCAATTACCTGCATCAAACATGTCTTCAAGATTTGCAGATTCTAATCCTTCCGGTTGTGATGGTATACCGGGGTTAGTAGTAGGAACAGCAGCAGTTATTTGATTTAACTGAGATTCAATCATTTTATTAAAGCTAATTTGATTCTTGATGGCAGTAGAAAAATTATCCATTCTATTATTTATATTTTCTAGCATTTTATCATTTGATGCCAATTTCTTAGATATATTATCCATTAGCTTTCCTTGATTAGACACTAACTCTCTCAGAGGTGGCAAATTATTATTATTGTTGTAAGAATTGTTACCTTGATAATTACCTGAGTAGTTAGGCCTCTGTTGATTCCAACCTTGATTTTGTTGACAACGGTTGTAGTAGTAGTAGTTGTTGTTGTTGATGTAGTTCACATCCTCAAGCATCTCAGGACAGTGATTGCCTGAGTGTCCAGTGTCTCCACACTTCTCACAAGTCATGTGAGAGTCGTAGATGTGCATAACTTCTTTCTTGTCTCCAGCTCTATCGTCGAGCTTCTTCATGAGCAGGTCTAGCTTTGCAGATAGCATGTCTACCTCCTTCAGCTGATGCAAACCTCCACCTCTCTTGCATGTTTGGGTCCTCTCTTCATTCCAGCTTTGGTTGGACACCATCTTCTCCACAAGAGCTGTGGCTTCTGATATGGTAAGTGATAAGAATGCTCCTCCAGCTGCAGCATCCATGGTCTCTCGGGCACTGTTGCCGAGCCCATGATAAAACGTCTGCATCAGTAGCCAACTCTCCATTCCATGATGGGGACATTCTAGGATGTAGTCTTGGAAGCGCTCCCATGCTTCTGGAACAGATTCATCATTTTGTTGCTGAAAACTTGTAATCTTCCCACGGAGAGCATTGGTCTTGCCCATGGGAAAGAACTTAGCCAGGAAGTTTGTTGAGCAGAGTGCCCACGTAGTATTCTTCTCCTTTGTAGCATAGAACCACTGCTTCGCTCTCCCTAACAGTGAGAATGGGAAGATAAAGGAGGTGATATGGTAAACCCTAACAGTCCGAAGTAGTATAGCATCTCTGGAAACTCCTGATATGGTAAATGTGTTGCATTTCTTCAGGAAGTGTTGTAGATGAGCACTAGCATCTTCGTATGCCTTCCCACAGAACTGGTTGGATTGCACCATGTTGATAAGTCCAGGCTTGAGCTCAAAGTTGCCATCGATCTCTGCAGCAGCTCCAGTGCGGATGTTGTCCGTAGTGGGAGCTGAGAACTCACGGATTGATTTGTTCGCCATGGCTTCGAACTCTGAAGACAAGTTCCGGTGATCTTCTTGATTGGATGAAGCTTCTTGCTGAAGTGTTGATGATCTCTTCTTGAGCTTGGCTCTCATCTTCTTGAATAATGCTTCAGTATTGTCAACAAAATTTCCTGGAAGATGTCTTCTATTCATACATTCCCCTGCATAAGATAAAATAGAAAAATATTAGGGTAAAACTGTATGAGAGAATAGATAAGCTCAATCATATTAGTGATGTGAATGATTAACTCAAAATCCTTTATTCCATTCCTGATTAGTAATCAACCTGTAACAGAACCGTCCAATTTATAAGAATTCAAGTGAATTAGCGACCACGGAGGCAGTCAAGCCAATGGACTTGAACCCATATAAACCTGGTAGTCCGACGAAATCTCAAAAGACCTCGATTCAACCAACATACAACCAAGATCGTACATGATCAAGCATCACCATCACAGATTACAACATTCATCATAGAACATAGTTTTACAACACATCAGAGTTTAAAGTGGTTATTACAAACCATAGCAGTAGCGGAAACAAAGTAGTTTTGAAACAACAACAACTCAGTTTATAATACATGCCAGTTCCATGGTCAAGTCCCAACAAAAGCACAACTGAAGATAAAGGAGGTGATCACGCCCATGATCTATTCATCATCCGCAGCCGGGTGATGACATTTAGCACAGTAGCCATGGTAAACGACATCATCTGCAACAGGGGTAAATAAAACCCTGAGTACGAGAATGTACTCAGCTAGACTTATCCGTCATAAATCAAAATAAAGTGACACCAAGGAGTATGCAAGGCTGATCTTTGCGGACTGGTTTGACTCACCTTTTGCATAAAAAGCCTTTGTTGTAAGTAACTCATTTATCATATTTTGGCAGCAAGTTCATTACTTAGCAACTATCCACTAGATTAGCACCTGTTCTAAGCATACACTTGTGTATTTAAGCATTACAATAATAACCATATCCGGATTTTCACATAGCTATCATCATTCTCATCATAACCATTAAGTTTATTTAGTGAATTCTACGTTGCCGCTGACCAAGTCAAGTTCTCACTATCCGGGAGAGACGGCGATTCGAATCGATTCCTATCCAGCTGGAGGGGTATTCCTAACACTCACCCAAGCATACTTCATGACGGCAGCTCGGATTACCTTTAGCACAACTCCGGACCAAGTCGCGGGTCCGTCCAGCGCCGCACCCCCAGGGACCGCCAATCTGCTAGGGCAGGACTCTAACATGACACCTGGGCTTACGCCATTGACTCCCCGCACATCCTTACTACCAACCGGGGTGCGCACTCATACAAAATGGGGTATCCGGCCTGAGTTGCACTCGTAGGCTTCGCGGTCGGAACGACTTATCCGGCCAACTAAGTGATAGGCTGTTGACGGTCCTTAAGTATCAAATTTAATTATCAAATAAACAAAGAAAAGGATCCAAATGAAATCAACATCTAGACTTAGGGTTTTATCTGACAGAATTCCACGAGTTTTGGTGTTTGTCTATTTCTGCAGGGGGTTATCAGGAAATATGGAAGAAAGGCCCACACGTCGGGATTACATAGAGATATTAATGTGCCGCACAATTTTCTATCATCTAGAAGACTCCAGAAGCCACGGGAACGAACGAGAAGACGAACGGGCCCGGGGGCAGGGCGCCCGCCCACTCCCCTTGGGCGCCCGCCCAGGTGTTTCCACCAATCACAGAATGGAGTACACCATTACAAAGATCTCGTCGAGCTGATCGAAATGCATATATTATTTGCTATATTTGGAGTTCGGAATCAAGAGATATTAATAAAAGAAGGACTCCACATAAAAGAGCTGCGGGATTAATTGGGCCCAAATCAGATTTTGGTCCATTAAGGCCTATGTGCATTTTAATGAGATATGGTGGAAAGTTTAGTACCACATCGCCTGCTGAACCAAAAACGCATAGAGAAGGAGGACTATATAAGGAGACCCTCTGGCCCCTGGAGAAGACAAGAAATTATCATAGAGATTGAGGGGTGCCCTCGAAGGAAAACCTCTTCTCTAAATAATATTTCTTTTTAGGCTTAGCAACCAATGTAAAGTAGAAATAGATCTTCTAGTTTCTACTAGATTGAGAGAGATAGAGTGGAGGTGTGGATCGGAGGAAGGCCGGCCTGTCGGTGTCTACTCCGAGTTGTACCTACGGGATCAAGTCTCCTAACCCGAGGCTTGCTTCTAAGATTCTTCAGTAATTCGACTTCAAATACTAGTAAGTTCTTGTTTTATTGTTCTTTGGTTTATGAGTTTACTTTAATCCTCTTCCGGTTGAGTATTAGAGTAATCACTTGTTAGCGTAAACGTGGTGTTTAGGCTAGGGTAGTCATAGATATCCCCTGACTAGCTGGACCGTGGTAGTAGCGAGGAACGTGACATTTCCGAGTTACCTTTGCAGATCACATCTCTTTAGCAGGACGGGTAGGTTTATAGGTGCGGGTCGAACATCCTTTGTGTTGTCTAGATTCCGTGAGCCTCCCCAATAGAACAGTAGATCATCCTCACCAAGGTTAGAACGAGACTACGGTTGCAGTCTTCTCTATACATCACTCACATCGAGAGACATTCTTTGTAGCCTAAAGGGATAGTAGCAATAGATTTGGTTAGTCAGATGCACCCTTTCTCTCAGTGGTAAAAATATAAATACGATAACTCTAGATAACCTCCCGGGTGAAATGCTCACCGATATCCGTGCGCTTGCGGATCATTTCCTTATTGCGTTACCAAATATCAACAAGCATTTCTGACGCCGTTGCCGGGGAGAAAGACGGTTTGCTGAGATAACTTTGAGTCTTGCTATTATCTCGTATTATACTTTTATACTTTTATTCTTTTATCTATTTATTTTTATCTTTATGGATAACTCAAATTCCATACCTATTATTGAATTCTTTGCACCTTCGGAGACCAGCCATAGACCATAGGAGTCAACACGTCCTGCCCCTAATTATGATCTGTGTCCGGAGTTGATTGCAATAGGTCAAAACCAACCCTTTTCTATAGCCGAGGTCCTATCTTTTAATCAAAAAGATAATGCACTTTTAGCTACACCTAGGGAATCTATTAATCTTTCTATAAATTCTGGTTTAGACCTAGCCCTACAAGACCATGTTTTTCCTAAATATTTTCACATTGGTCTTAATCATATAACCTTTGGTAGAGTCCTTCTTTCTTTATCTATTAGTAAAGGAAGGTATGTCTTCATTTGTGGACATCCTTCTTGTACTAGTCTTCATAGAAAAATCTTAGAGATAGAGAAGGAATCATCTCCCATACAAGGAGAGGAAGTTTCAATAGCCGATTTCCAAACATTCCAATCCCATGATTCGGCTATCCAACCCATCCTTGAGCTTAATAATTTCTACTATGCTCTTTCTCTTAAACCTCCCGATAATCCTATGAATTTCTCTAGACATCCCATGCATAAGGAGGATCGAGAAGAGCAACATCAATGGCTAGAGGGCATTAAAAATCCATGTGCTATCACCATTGAATGGATAGATAAAACGAACTTGAGAGACAATCCTAGAGGAATTTTTAGCATTCATGAAGAATCATCCTTGGAGTTTGAGAATGAGAGAAACAACAGTGAGCATGGAAGTTATTTCATAAATACCTTACCCAGTCCTTGCTCATATAAAACATCTATCCAATCAATTAGTCTCTCCATCCTTATCACATTTGAGATCTCCAACCCTCTCTTCTTTTCTATTTATAAAAACTTTAAAAGAGCGGTTGTCGATGCATATGTCTATAATAAATATCGCAGATCTCGTTGAGTTAATTGATGGTTTCCCAAGGATAAGCTTAGCGTCCTTAAAGAAGCACTTATCAGATCGTAACATGAACTTCTAATTATTTGCAACATTGCCTTGTGTATTGAGCATATTGAGATAATTATAGAAATATTCCTTCGGGTATTCTTGGCACTAACCTTTCCAGGATTGGAGCAAGAAGATCGGATGAATGATAAGCACAAGGTATGTCCAACCAACCATCACACAACATTGAATTAAATTCATCCAAACTTGAATTTTGCAAAATTCAAGCTTGGGGGAGTACTTTACATAAAAACATCCTTTGCCATGTTGCTACGTTGGTTGTCCCTACCTTTGAGAGATGCTCAATTTGTTAAGTACTAATTACACTACTTCACCTCCACTTGAGTAGATCGCTATAAATGCTCTCATGCTACCTTTATTTGCTTTAGTATATGTCTAGGTTTGGAGTAGTTTCATTTATCTCTTAAAACAAGCATGGTGCTTAGTTTAGGAATGATGATCTTACTTCCAAAGGATTTTTAAATTAAGCATGGTGCTTAGGTTAAAATGCCCTCCTAAATCAAATTAGACATGGTGTCTAGGTTGATTTTTGAGCCGATAGTATGCTATAGTAGATTTGGGATATTTTGTTGGACTAACCCCTGCAGGAAAACTTTCAATATCAACCTGGGAAGTCCTGAGATACAAACTCATTGGAGATAAAGGAGACACATGAAGTTTAACAATTTGCACAAGAAGGACATAGCTCATTTATCATAAAGAGATGATCCATGGAGGGTGCCACAAACACGATGCACAACCGCTAAGAAAGGAAAGCTTCCACAAGGTGATACTGTACCGTCACTCTTCAAGTAAGGTAATATTTTAAGGTACTTGACTATCACTTTTATAAGCTTCTCCTTGGTTCTAGCGTTCACATAAAATAAAGAGACAAACATGTATGATTTATAGCTCCAAATTAATCAACCCAATTAATTCAACATGTTTAGTCCTTTAATCTTTGTTCTTAGTACTACCTTCGTGATCCCACACTCCCAATCATATAAGCTAAAGTATTGCACATTCAATCTTTGGAAGATATAAACAAAACATAAATATAGATAGATTATCTTTCCATTAGGTTGAGCCATATGATCTAACAAATGTTTTAAATGCTACACTTATGATCCATCAACTTTGTCTTGCTCACTATGCTTAAGGTTAGAGAAGAACAAATACACTTTTGGTTCTGTTGGTGTTTTCCACCAACAGGGCCCATGCACTTGATCTCTGCCTTGTCTCTATGAGCAGGACACATTTTGAGAAACGTGAAGGCGTTTTACAACTCCCAGATTCCATCAAGTGAAGAACCGGGATCTACGAGCACAAACACAATGGAGATCAGACACTTAGTTTCCCAAAGGAAATATTGAAGAACCTCTGTGTCTGAGTTGGTACCTTGTACACTCCAGCAAACTTCGTGGTAATAGAGACTGGTACTGAGGAGAGGGGACCCATCATCTTAGGGAGGCCATTCCTAAACACCAGAAGTGTCATCTACGCTAATGCTGCCAAGATCAGTTTCTACATCAAGGGGGAGAAGGAGACTTTCCTTCAAGAACAAGACTACACAAATTTCAGAGCAATCTTGACATGAACCAAGGAAGAGGACCAACAGGAGGAATAGGAACAAGCAAATGTGGACCGAGTCAACTAAGATGGTCACTGTAGCTCAAGGAGGTCAAGATCGTCGACTCAAGTCACCTTTCTTGATCAAGAAGGACGACCCTGGTGTTCCAAGAATCGAATGCACAAACAATGGATAATCTTTTCAGAAGACACTCTACGACACCGGATCTAACGACAACATAATGGCCGCAGTCACTTATCAGCTCCTGCATGGAACCATGCTCCTACAACCAAGATACATTCAGTTTCAAACAATTTTCAGGTCAGGACAAGAAGAAGACAACGCAACCGCAACCAGAGGAGGCAAATCATCAAGGACGGACGGGTAGACTACGAAGGAGAAGTGATAAGGACTGAAGACATACAACTTGAACAGAACTATCCTGAGGAGACCGTAGCACCGAGTCAGGTGTGGAAAGAGAAGATAGTTATACACGAAGAGGAGGCGCCGCCGGAACCACCGACTACGCCACCCAGCAAATCCCAGGACGACTGAAAACGGAGAGTCCCGTTCGGAGGACTTAAAAATACCGAACGCCTTGCCAAGAGGTAAACTTGATAGTTATCCTTTTCCTTTCAATTATTCAATTATAGTTTGCTTAGTTAATCAGGTTCATGCTATCTTGAAAAGAAAATAAAAATGCTAAAAATATTAAGCCCCATGTGAGTATGCTCATGGCATAAAAATAAAATAAATATTTTTCTGCTTTATAAAAACAAAAAAATATAAAAACACGGAATAACATTTATTGAGGAGGCTCAACATGATAAAGGCTAGGTATTTATTTAACACTTAACCAGTTCCACAAAGCTTTGTTGTCTATTTGAGCTCCACAGGATTTAAGAATCAAGAAGACTAGCAGACGGAGGATATTTTAATCGCTGTCAGAATGCTGCTGACTTTCAAGTACACCTCTACCACCTGCTAACTACATCAAGAGAAATTATGTCAAAATTCAGCTTGGGGGAGAGCACCCCCATTTATCCCGATAAGTATTTCTATCTATCTATCTATCTATCTTTATACTTATACTATATTAAAATATAAATATACATAAACCTGGAAAAACCAAATAAAGATTTTATGCTTATATATATATATCTTTGCTTAATTTGCTAAATAAATAAATAAATAAAGTTTGCTATGAACACTCATGATAAACTCTCTCATGGAAATGATGAATAGTTGCTCTGCCATGACTAGTTCTTAAAATTGAAATCTCTCTCAAGTTTAGGCATAACTGTTATAATTTAAAGCTTGCTCTAAACCTAAACTTGTGGGAAGAGTATTTGATCTAAAGTCTAAGTCGTTAACGGATATGATATGGGAAGGTTGAGCTGCTGTTTATCTGTTCCTAGAGATGCTAGAATTCTGGAGAATTTTATCTTTGAAAAAAATCTTTAAAATAACACATGATGAGTTCCTGTATGATGAGAATTTAAAATCCTACCACAGCCATATATACATGCTTGCTAGACTTTGAGCCACATATTTACTTTTTACTGCTTATGAGCATTGAGTGTGGTCAAGCTGTGTAGACCCTTAGGAGCTTGTCATGTGGTTAAAATCAAGATTCACTTGCACGTTCACTCATACATGCTACTTCTACTCCGGAAGTACCATCCACATATATCCACTCATTTCCATCTCCACATTCACCCAAAATTATTCTACTCCTAATCTGGGAGAGAATAGCCAAAAACATTTTCCTATCCCTGTTATTCCCTGTGAAATACATGCTCGAGTTATCTTGGTTACTACCACTTGCTATATTATTTAAGGAGATGAGTGCTCTAAAAAAAGAAAAATAATAATAATACGTGGAAATAAAAAGGGGCAAGTGCCCGGAACCTCGAAGAAAAGAAAAAGTGAGACGAGAGGTAAAAATGGACAAGTGTCCGACAGTAGAATTAGGGGTACAAGATACCCTCCTGAGAGGAAATAAAATATAGAGCATCTCATTCTCCCCAAAAAGCTTCAGAGTGCAAGAAAGGTATTTTTCCCCTCAAAAGAGCAAAAGTAGAATTAGACTTTCACCATCATTATCACCATCATTACCATACAACATTCATTCGTCACACATGCACATCTTGATTTGGCTTATTGACTTGTTTCTCTGGATCCAAGGTTTGACTATGCAATAAATGTCTTGTAAGTATGTATTAGCTATCTCCCACCTATGAGCTCCAGATATCAGAACCTTATTAGAGTAGGGTGAGAGAGAAGGCAATATCACTATGCTTCATACCAAAAATACCACATACTTTGAGAGAAGGCATACACCATTACTGCCTTGGTAAGGATCCAGAAATACCACAAAAGAGAGATTTGAGAGAATCATACAAGGAATCTCTGAGTTTTATTTGAAAATCTGCAAAAACTCCAGAGCTATAGCTGATCAAGAATAAGAGACATGGCGCTTGACTTGACCGTTCTATCTTTTAACTGCTCAAGACACAAGTGACGGTTACAAGCCCCATGGTGAAAGGTAAAATGAGTAAGTTTTAAGTCTTAACAGTTATTCTAACTCAGAGATGAGATCTTGCTTGAATGCGTGTGTACTTTTAAGAAATGAAACCACTGCAGAAACTCTCGAGTTCATCCTTGCTCAGGGACGAGCAAGAGGTAAGCTTGGGGGAGTTTGTTGACGGTCCTTAAGTATCAAATTTAATTATCAAATAAAGAAAGAAAAGGATCCAAATGAAATCACATCTAGACTTAGGGTTTTATCTGACAGAATTCCACGAGTTTTGGTGTTTGTCTATTTCTGCAGGGGGTTATCAGGAAATATGGAAGAAAGGCCCACACGTCGGGATTACATAGAGATATTAATGTGCCGCACAATTTTCTGTCATCTAGAAGACTCCAGAAGCCACGGGAATGAACGAGAAGGCGAACGGGCCCGGGGGCAGGGCGCCCGCCCACTCCCCTTGGACGCCCGCCCAGGTGTTTCCACCAATCACAGAATGGAGTACACCATTACAAAGATCTCGTCGAGCTGATCGAAATGCATATATTATTTGCTATATTTGGAGTTCGGAATCAAGAGATATTAATAAAAGAAGGACTCCACATAAAAGAGCTGCGGGATTAATTGGGCCCAAATCAGATTTTGGTCCATTAAGGCCTATGTGCATTTTAATGAGATATGGTGGAAAGTTTAGTACCACATCGCCTGCTGAACCAAAAACGCATAGAGAAGGAGGACTATATAAGGAGACCCCCTGGCCCCTGGAGAAGACAAGAAATTATCATAGAGATTGAGGGGTGCCCTCGAAGGAAAACCTCTTCTCTAAATAATATTTCTTTTTAGGCTTAGCAACCAATGTAAAGTAGAAATAGATCTTCTAGTTTCTACTAGATTGAGAGAGATAGAGTGGAGGTGTAGATCGGAGGAAGGCCGGCCTGTCGGTGTCTACTCCGAGTTGTACCTACGGGATCAAGTCTCCTAACCCGAGGCTTGCTTCTAAGATTCTTCAGTAATTCGACTTCTAATACTAGTAAGTTCTTGTTTTATTGTTCTTTGGTTTATGAGTTTACTTTAATCCTCTTCCGGTTGAATATTAGAGTAATCACTTGTTAGCGTAAACATGGTGTTTAGGCTAGGGTACTCATAGATATCCCCTGACTAGCTGGACCGTGGTAGTAGCGAGGAACGTGACATTTCCGAGTTACCTTTGCAGATCACATCTCGTTAGCAGGACGGGTAGGTTTATAGGTGCGGGTCGAACATCCTTTGTGTTGTCTAGATTCCGTGAGCCTCCCCAATAGAACAGTAGATCATCCTCACCAAGGTTAGAACGAGACTACAGTTGCAGTCTTCTCTATACATCACTCACATCGAGAGACATTCTTTGTAGCCGAAAGGGATAGTAGCAATAGATTTGGTTAGTCAGATGCACCCTTTCTCCCAGTGGTAAAAATATAAATACGATAACTCTGGATAACCTCCCGGGTGAAATGCTCACCGATATCCGTGCGCTTGCGGATCATTTTCTAATTGCGTTACCAAATATCAACATAGGCATGCATTCAACATGACACGGGGACGTACAGCGATTCGGTCCTTAAATGACACAGACGGGGATAGATTCACACCCAAGACCTCCATGCCTTGTTGCTGCACTAACATCATCCCGCCCAGTCTCAAGTTCATTATTAATACATGGTTATTTCCACGATAGCAAATATAGCCAACCGTGATTATCATCCACCTAACTCTCGCAGGTGACAGGAAATCACCCGGCTTCTACCGAGCTAAGCATGGCTAAGCATTACTTCGATCCTGGACCTACTTTGGTGAGGTATGAGGTGGACAAGGTAGTCATTATGCAGCAAGGGTGTCATATCAACGCCTACCACTTAATGCAACAAATATATAACCATAGTCAATTGATAGCTGAACACAAATAATAAAATAGTAGGAGGCTTATAATGCTCCGGGGCTTGCCTTCGACGTAAGTAGAGGGACGGTGGTCAGGGCACTCCGGCAAGTCCTCCTCCTCCTCAGCTCCTTGAGGTAGCTCCCCTTGCTGTCCTTCCGACTCCGGCAGCTCGAACTCCAACACTGTCACGCCCTTGGGTACACCTATGAATGCATGACAAGGAGATGAATATAGAGAATGCACATATGATGCATGATGTCATGATGAAGAGCCAAAGGGACATAAAACAAAGTATAACATGACCGTAAACTTCTAAGAGTAAGTGAATCATAGAATAACAAGTAAATGCATACTTCTTCTCTGGTAGAGAGACTAACTAGACAAGTTAAACAAATCCTAGCTACTCCTACTCTATCACTGGTTTAGTAAACAGACCAACCTGTCACAAGTTTCAGCTATAACTTAAACATCAGCTGGCCAAACCAAGTAAGTAAATACTTTCTAAAAGCTTAACAAATTGTCTACAATTCACTTTTAGACATCCTAGTCAGATTCCCAACTGAAATATGCTAAAACCTACAAAGTTGGCTGGCTGCTCTGGAAAATCCAGAGAGCAAGCACTTTGCAGCAGCTACTTGCAACATGCATAACTTTCAAACTACTCAACCAAATGTCATGAAATTTGGACACGAAGTAGATCATTAAGTTAGCTACAAGTTTGTTGTAGACAAGTGTCCCAGAAAACATCATCTTCGAATAGTTCTTAAGCATTTGTTATCAGCTGTACAGAAATGCTCTAGGAAAGGCATAAATAGCAAAAATAATATTTTACACATATTGAGAATGTATCAAAGGGACAATCCAATTGCACCAATAGGTAGAACATATCTAAGAAACACCACAAAACATCATGGCAAGGTCTAAACTCATTTCTATCATCACCTTTTCCATTTACTTAATTATTAAGGTGATTTAATGAACATGCATTCCAATTGTTCCAAAAATCCTAAGAAAATTACAGCCTATTCTAACATAAGATTAGTGTAAAATTTTCAGAACACTTGCACATACATATTGTGAGGTATAAAAATAACAAGCTAGTATAGGCATGCAAGGCATAAATGTGAAACCTCACCAAAAAGTGTCAAACAACAGATTTCAGATTTTTCCTAGCTTTTTCTACACATAAGTACAACACTCAGCAAGTTTCACCACAAAAGGAGCTATAACTTATTTATTAAAAATATCACAAGAAACTCCTATTTAAGCAAGAATTATTTTTATTTTCTTACCCAGGCTTCCAAAAATCATGATAAATTTATCAAAGCCTATTCATAACATAAGTAAAAACACCCTAAATTTGCATGGCCAGCAGATCAATAGATTTCAAGATATAATTACCCACTAAAAATCCAAGATTAATTTATATCTATTTATTTCTGCAAAAACATGGCATGTTTCATATTTTTATTAAACACTAGACTCATGCTGGAACCTAGCAAAATTGGAATCACTTCGTTTGGATCTCTAAAACTCGAGATATGAATTTTACAAAAACAGCATTGGCTCTGCAAAAACACTGAACCAGAGGGGTGTGAGAGAGAGGCTGACACCCGGGACCCGCGCGTCAGTGAGACAATGACAGGGGAGAAGCTCGCCGCCGGCAAAGCTCAACGACGACGAGGTTTCTGCTGGATCCAAGGGCATCTACGTGTTCCTCTCATCAAGGCGACTCTGTTGACCTACTTTACCCGTGCTCTACTGGACCCTATGGTGCTCGCCGTCGGGAATGGTGGAGCGGCGGCGCTGCGCGGCGTTACGCCGGCGGATCCAGGCAATGGCGACGCGGTAGAGCTTCACACCGAGCATCAGTGAACTAAGGGGAAGCGATAGGAACAAGAATGAAGGAAAATGGTGGAGCACAGAAGCCTAGCCACGTTGCCGGTGAGCTCGGGCGGAACTCCGGAGAGGGAGAACTGCTTGGAGCTCGGCAATGCTGCCTTACCCGTGCTCGACAGTGGCCAAGGAGGTGACGCCGAGGTAGGGGACGTCGAGGTGGAGCTCTGGGCAGGTTGGTTTGGCCAGAGACACGGTGGAACGGCCGGAGAAGCTCGCCGAAACGCGGCGGAGCTCCCTAAGGCGACGGCGGAGCGAAAATGGGAGGCACTTAGCGAGTGGAGGGCGCGTCTGAGGCGTCCACTCGGTGCGTGGCGACTTGGAGACGCCGTGGGAGCTGACAGGCGGGGTCGCCGTCGACGTACGGTCGACAGGTGGCCGGACACGCGGCGGCGGACGGTTTCTATCCAAACTGAATCGGGCGATTCAGTCGTCGTGGCCAGTGACTGAATCCCGAAATTCGTTGACGTTTAACTCTCAGCTCACTCGGTGGTTTTGGCTGGGATTTGATCCTCTGGATAGAGCTACATGAGTTCTACAAGTTTGATTACAAGATCAAAGCCTAACTCGGTCTGAATTTCAAACTACAAGGCTCCCAACAACCCTATGTCGAAACTGTGTGACTCAACACTTAGCCAAATTTGGCTAAGTGTGAAACCAGCCCTAATTTTTGGCTTGTGAGTGAATTTTGGATGTGTTCTAAGCTTTTTCATAAAAAGTCATCAACATAACTTTTGTAGCTTATGAAATTCTCTACAACTTTGTTTCAGGTGTCAAAGACATGCAAGGTTTCTAACATTACTTTCAGAAAACATCTTTGAAAAGAGGTCTAGGGGGTCGAAAAGGTCATTCTAGGGTTAACCATGACTTAGGGGTGTTTTTGGACAAAACCTTCAACATGAAGTTGGTTCAAAATGATGTTCTAAACATGATTAAAGTAATTTGGATGACAATGTACAATTGTTTGCATTGGCTACCCCTTATAGTCACTCAATTCAAGTCACACAAGCAAATTCAATCACATGGTGCATGTAGTAGATGGCATGTGATCATGGTATGATGCTCATGAGTGATCATGATGATGCTTATGTTGATGAAATGCTCATGGTTAACATGCAAGCTAACACTAGGAGTGTTACAGCCCTCCCCCCTTACAAAAATCTCGTCCTGAAATTTTAAAGACGTACCATTTTTCGTAGAATGTGGGATAAGTTACTTGTAAATAGTCCTCCCTTTCCCAAGTGGCATCTCTCTCATTTTGACGGTTCCACAAAACTCTAAAAAGTTTGATCACTTTCCCACGAGTAACCCTTTCCTTGACATCAAGAACTTGTACAGGCTTTTCTTCGTAGGATAGATCGGACTGCAACTTGATATCTCTTGTTTCAACTCTCTCTTCGGGCACACGAAGACACTTCTTAAGTTGAGATACGTGGAACATGGGGAAAATAGCTCTCATTTCGGGAGGTAGTTGTACTTTGTAAGCTACCTTGCCACTCTTCTCGATGATTTGGTAGGGACCTACATACCTAGGGGCAAGCTTTCTTTTGGCACCAAAGCGATTTACTCCTTTCATGGGTGATACTTTTAGGTACACAAAGTCACCTACTTCGAACTCGATTGGCTTTCTTCTTCGGTCAGCATAGCTTTTCTGCCTAGCTTGGGCAGCTCTCACGTGTTGCTGGATAACGAGAACTTGCTTTTCAGCTTCTTTGACAAAGTCAATTCCGTAGTACCTTCTTTCGCCTGGCTCAACACAGTTTAAAGGAGTTCTACATTTGCGGCCATACAAAGCTTCAAAAGGAGCCATTTGGATACTCTCTTGATAACTATTGTTGTATGAGAATTCAGCTAAGGGTAGCCATTTCTCCCATGCACCCTTGGAAGATATAACACATGCCCTCAACATATCCTCTAAGATTTGATTCACGCGCTCAGTCTGGCTGGAGGTTTGAGGGTGGTAGGCTGAACTGCGAACCAATTTTGTATCAAGGAGTGAATGCAGATGCTCCCAAAAGCGAGCAGTGAACTGAGGACCTCTATCAGAAATAATAGTGCGAGGCACTCCGTGCAATTTAACTATCTGAGAGAAGTACAACTCAGCATAGTCGGATGGTCGGTAAGTAGAGTGTACGGGAATAAAATGAGCTGACTTGGTCAAACAGTCAACAATCACCCATATGGAATTGTGTCCTTTTTGAGTAAGGGGAAGTCCAACAATGAAATCCATGCTGATTTCTTCCCACTTCCAACTTGGAATCGACAAAGGTTGCAATAAACCTGCAGGTTTGAGGTGAACTGCCTTTACCCTACAGCAAGTATCACACCTAGCAACATAAGCTGCTATCTTTTTCTTCATTTTGGTCCACCAGAAATGAGGTCTCAAGTCTTGGTACATTTTGCTACTACCAGGATGAATGGACAACTTGGAAGAATGAGCTTCTTCTAAGACTTTGTTGCGTAGGTCACGGTCTTTAGGTACAACTAGTCGATCGTCGAACCACAGTACACCCTTCTCATCTACCCTGAAATGCTTGGTGTCTTGCTCTTGCATTTTTCTTTTGATATGAAAAATACCAGGATCAGATTTTTGGAGCTCTATGATTTGACTTTCTAACAAGCAGCTGACTACGATGTTGTGCAGGACCACAGGATGCAATAAATTGAAGCCTTCCTCCAAGAGAGGTCTAACATGTTGTTTCCGACTGAGAGCATCGGCTACAACATTGGCTTTGCCTAGATGATAGTGCACTTCTAAATTGTAGTCTTTTATCAATTCCAGCCATCTTCTTTGTCTCATATTCAGCTCGGGTTGTGTGAAGATATATTTGAGGCTCTTATGATCAGTGTAAATGTGATAAAGATTACCCAACAGATAATGTCTCCAGAGTTTCAATGCATGTACAACTGCTGCTAACTCTAGATCATGAGTAGGGTAGTTGGCTTCATGTTTCCTCAGCTGCCGAGAAGCATAGGCAATAACTCGGCCTTCTTGCATAAGCACACAAGTAGGCCAGTGCCAGATGCATCACAAAAGACATCAAATGGCTTTTCAATGTCAGGCTGTGCCAGAACAGGAGCGGTGGTCAGCAAATGGCATAAAGTGGTGAAAGCAACTTCACACTCCTCGGACCACACAAACTTCACATCTTTTTCCAGTAGCTTGGTCATAGGCTTAGCTATTTTGGAAAAGTCTGGAATAAAGCACCGATAATATCCAGCTAGACCGAGAAAACTCCGGACTTCGTGCACTAAAGTCGGGGCCTTCCAGTCTAGAACCTCCTGCACCTTTGACGGGTCAACAGAAATACCCTCTTCGGATAAAATATGGCCTAGAAAAGGCACTTTCTTCAGCCAAAACTCACACTTGCTGAACTTGGCATAGAGCTGATGTTCTCGCAATCTAGTGAGTACAATCTGAAGGTGCTTCTCATGTTCTTGTGCATTTTCTGAATACACCAATATATCATCGATGAACACCACTACAAACTTATCCAGTTTAGGCATGAACACCGAATTCATCAGGTACATGAAATGAGCAGGGACATTAGTCAGACCAAAGGACATGACTAAATACTCATACAACCCATACCTGGTAGAGAAAGCCGTTTTAGGAATGTCTTCGGGTCAGATCTTGATTTGATGATACCCAGATCTCAAATCAATTTTGGAGAATACTTTGGCCTTGGCTAATTGATCAAACAGGATATCAATGCGAGGCAGTGGATACTTGTTTTTGACCGTCACGGCATTGAGCGGACGATAGTCTACACACATACGTAGAGACTTGTCCTTCTTCTTGACAAAGAGAGCCGGACATACCCCATGGAGAAGAACTAGGCCGAATAAGACCTTTCTCAAGAAGTTCTTGCAATTGCTTTTTCAACTCTGCCAATTCGTTGGGTGGCATTCGATATGGCCTTCTAGAGATAGGCGCAGTACCCAGAATTAGATCAATTTTAAATTCAATGTCTTTGTCTGGTGGCAACCCGGGCAGATCCTCTGGAAAAACATCCGGAAACTCACACACTACTGGAATCTCTGCTATAGTGAGTGGTCGAATAGCATTGGCTGCGTGACAGATGTCACTGCTTCTAGGGAGTTGAACTAAGAAAGCTTCTTTACTATCAGCCTCCCTCAACATGATGACCCTAGTTGAAGTGTCTATTAGCACGCCATGATCACTCATCCATTTCATTCCTAGGATAACATCTATCCCCAGGCCCGGTAAAATCACAAGATTTGCTGAATAATTATGCCCTTCTATGGCAATATGTACATCCCTCACTACTTGATTCGTAGCAATTTGATTACCCGCAGCAGTAATGCAAAATTTTCCACTATCGAGGTCAATGACATGTTGTCTATGCTTAGATGCGAATGCTTGACTCATAAATGAATGCGAAGCTCCAGAATCAAACAAGACAACTGCAGGGTGTCGATTTACGAGGAACATACCAGCCGTGACCACTTCACCCTCAGGAATTTCTTCAACGGTGGTATAGTGCACTCGGCCGGGACGAGTAGTAACCCCAGCTGCAGAAGTCCTCCTAGGGTAAGGGCAATCTCTCGCCCAGTGACCAACTTGTTTGCAATTGAAACAAGGGCGGTTATCCGGGGGAGTCTTGGGACTTCCTTGACCCGTGGCACCTCTTGGGAGAGCAACTGTGAAGGACTTGCGCACTCCCGTCTTCACATTAGACTTTTTCTGCGGTGGCCTGTACCTTGTCACAGCATTGGGTGGGCGATAGGCCGGTTTGCTTGCCACTGGAGCCTTGGACTGTGAAGAACCTACCTCATAGGCCCTCTTGCGGTTCTTGGACACGGCATACACGGCATTGGAGTTCTCTTGAGTTAACCCATCACTTACAAACTCATTAAAGGTGGTACTCTTGTTACCAGCCATGTTCTTGGACAACTTGGGTCCCAACCCCCTCTTGAAACTAGCGAGCTTCTTGGCTTCGGTGTCATCCATCTCAGGAGCATAGCGAGACAAATTATTAAAAGCATGAAGATACTCAGTCAAGCTCTTAGTGCCTTGCGTCAGGTTCATGAACTCGGTGTGCTTGATAGTCATTAAGCCTTGGAGAATGTAAGTATTCCTGAAAGCAGTTGTGAACTGATCCCAGGTTACAACAGCATTGGCAGGCAAGCTGGTCCTGTAATGACTCCACCAGACACCTGCTTTGCCCTCCAACTGGTGGGCTGCATATTCCGCCTTTAACTCTTCGGTCACCCTCAGCAAGCAGAATTTCTGCTCGAGAGTGTTGAGCCATTCATCAGCTTCTAGAGGTTCGACAGCCTCCTTGAAAAGCGGCGGCTTGGTGTCCTGGAAATCCTTGAAACTGCTGTACTGATTTGCCTCTCCGCCTTGGCGGGCATGGCGACCACCCCGGTTCTGCTGCGCCATAGTTTGCATAGCCTCATTGAGCATTCGCTGGCCCTCAACAAGAGCTGCCAATAGCTCAGTAGGTGTAGGCGGGGGAGGAGGTAGTGGCGGTGGCACCTCGTTGTGACCGGAGCGAGTATTGCGAGCCATCTGCATAAGGCATACCAAGTGACCATTTAGGATAACAGATATGATTGCCATGAACCTCAATTGCTGCCATACGGAATTTAATGAAGTAAATTCACATAATTTAAGGCACAATAATCCATGTACAACAAGAGATTATCATCCATGATACTTGGTTAATCTCGCGATCATTCACAGCCACAATTCTCAGGGATTAAAGACATCGTAGGAAATTATTTAAGCTCAACATAAACATGGAGCGTCACAAATAGGTGTATAGGGTTACATAGTGTCAGTGCCATAGCTTAAGTTTTACAGGAGGGGCACCATGGCCAAATACATAGAGTCTCAACTAAAATTCAGATTACATGCCCATTACACAAGAGATGGAAACTGATACATGATCATAGAATTATTGCTAGGCTACATATCTTCCTCAGATTCTCCATTAGAAATGATGCCATCATCCTGATCTTCCTCACTCGGAGCATCTTCATGATTAAAAGGGGCTGGATGTGGAATAGGATTTATGATATTATTTAAGCGATGGACATCTAACTGCAGCTCAGCAATCCTAGTAATCAGCTCTTCCTCTCTCATTTCAGCATGGAACAAGGCTCTAACTCTAGCAGCTTCTCTATTTTCAGCCAAGCACATAGCCTCATCTCTCTCTAGTCATTTGCATCATGCGGGCTTGTGCCTCATTACGCTGTCTAACTGCGTTTTCAACTTGGTTGCGGCGGGCTTGCAAAGCGGTGTGATAGTTTTGAATTTCAGCTTGTGCATCCCTAAAAGCCTTGCGGTGCTTGCGCACGCGCTTGCGCAGTTTGCGCTGTCCCACTTGAGCTTGTTGGAGCGCTAGCATGGCGTCTATGTAGGTGTCCTGACGTACATAGTGCAGCTTAAGTACCGCAAGCATGGCACTCAAGGCAGGGCTAGAGCTATATCCTAGTAGGGTTTCTCTCATCTCTAAACGCTCATTTCCTATCTGAGACACAAATGTGTCAGTCACACTCACTCTAGGGATGGATCTAGCTGGGCCATTCACTAGCTCATCGCCATAATCTTGGCATATCTCTAGCAAAACCTCTAGGGCTGCTACTTGGGCACCCTCCCAAGGAGTTTGGCCATGACACTCAACTATCCAACCTAGCCACTGTGGGTTATTTGGACAAGGGGGAACTGTAATTTGGACATCTACCCAAGGTAATGCTCCTGCATGCTCAGACTCGGTCCAAGTGTACTTAGGTGGTTCCTCATATCCAACTGAACTTAGCACCCTCCACAACAAAGTAGGAGTGCCAAACATTTCCAGGAAAGTCTCACTTGCGTGCGGGGCTCATCTGTAGAAACACCACATTTGAGTAAGGGAGATTAATTACAAGGAGAGATAAAAAGATATATTTTCAGAATTTAATACCCAAGTAGTGCATAAGGAATGTATGAATGATTCATGCTGCATGCACGTTCCATACGTCCTTTCCACTCCTAAAAGAAATTCTAACGGTATAGTCGGTGGCATACATATGTACGCAACTACACGGTCTACACGTTTCGTTGTTAGTGTACCTGCAGAAGATTTCATTTCAGCCCAGCCCACAATAGTATATGTGCAGAAAAGTAAATCAAATCATGAACAATCAAGCTAGGTACTCCGACATATATTCCCAAACATATATCGCAGCACACTACCCATTTTGGATACACCCACATATACATCAAATATGTATACATGGCTGCATCTACTACCCACAATTAAGTACCTTCATATATACATGTGTAAAACATGTAAATATTCCAGTAACCACAGCTAACACTCCCATAGACCGACGGTTGGACGGTCATGCTCTCACAGTTCACACTTACCGTAGCGTAGAGGCATATAGATCCATACATTACCACTCAAGCAAGTGGCATCCATACAATTTCACGCCGTATGGACGACGAAAGAAAACAAACAAGCTTACCATGGCGTAGAGGTATGTGATCCATTCATTACCACTTAAGTAAGCGGTATCCATATAATTACACGCCATATGGACGACGAAAGGAAAAACCCCCATGTTAGTAATATTAAGCCACCTAGAAGTCCTTATATGGGTATAAAGGGTATGACCATTGGCATGGTATAAGTTATCAAAACATTTTTAAAACAGCCCTATATATAGCTCAATTTGCCAAATTAGCTTGGGAAAACCAAATTCATTTGTTTTTAAATACATCTATGATGGTTAAATGCTTAATCTTGCTCTGATGCCAGCTGTAACAGAACCGTCCAATTTATAAGAATTCAAGTGAATTAGCGACCACGGAGGCAGTCAAGCCAATGGACTTGAACCCATATAAACCTGGTAGTCCGACGAAATCTCAAAAGACCTCGATTCAACCAACATACAACCAAGATCGTACATGATCAATCATCACCATCACAGATTACAACATTCATCACATAACATAGTTTTACAACACATCAGAGTTTAAAGTGGTTATTACAAACCATAGCAGTAGCGGAAACAAAGTAGTTTTGAAACAACACCAACTCAGTTTATAATACATGCCAGTTCCATGGTCAAGTCCCAACAAAAGCACAACTGAAGACAAAGGAGGTGATCACACCCATGATCTATTCATCATCCGCAGCCGGGTGATGACATTTAGCACAGTAGCCGTGGTAAACGACATCATCTGCAACAGGGGTAAATAAAACCCTGAGTACGAGAATGTACTCAGCTAGACTTACCCGTCATAAATCAAAATAAAGTGACACCAAGGAGTATGCAAGGCTGATCTTTGTGGACTGGTTTGACTCACCTTTTGCATAAAAAGCCTTTGTTGTAAGTAACTCATTTATCATATTGCAGCAGCAAGTTCATTACTTAGCAACTATCCACTAGATTAGCACCTGTTCTAAGCATACACTTGTGTATTTAAGCATTACAATAATAACCATATCCAGATTTACACATAGTTATCATCATTCTCATCATAACCATTAAGTTTATTTAGTGAATTCTACGTTGCCGCTGCCCAAGTCAAGTTCTCACTATCCGGGAGAGACGGCGATTCAAATCGATTCCTATCCAGCTGGAGGGGTATTCCTAACACTCACCTAAGCATACTTCATGACGGCAGCTCGGATCACCTTTAGCACAACTCCGGACCAAGTCGCGGGTCCGTCCAGCGCCGCACCCCCAGGGACCGCCAATCTGCCAGGGCAGGACTCTAACCTGACACCTGAGCTTACGCCATTGACTCCCCGCACATCCTTACTACCAACCGGGGTGCGCACTCATACAGAACGGGGTATCCGGCCTGAGTTGCACTCGTAGGCTTCGTGGTCGGAATGACTTATCCGGCCAACTAAGTGATAGGCATGCGTTCAACATGACACGGGGACGTACAGCGATTCGGTCCTTAAACGACACAGACGGGGATAGATTCACACCCAAGACCTCCATGCCTTGTTGCTGCACTAACATCATCCTGCCTAGTCTCAAGTTCATTATTAATACATGGTTATTTCCACGATAGCAAATATAGCCAACCGTGATCATCATCCACCTAACTCTCGCAGGTGACAGGAAATCACCCGGCTTCTACCGAGCTAAGCATGGCTAAGCATTACTTCAATTCTGGACCTACTTTGGTGAGGTATGAGGTGGACAAGGTATTCATTATGCAGCAAGGGTGTCATATCAACGCCTACCACTTAATGCCACAAATATATAACCATAGTCAATTGATAGCTGAACACAAATAATAAAATAGTAGGAGGCTTATAATGCTCCGGGGCTTGCCTTCGACGTAAGTAGAGGGACGGTGGTCAGGGCACTTCGGCAAGTCCTCCTCCTCCTCAGCTCCTTGAGGTAGCTCCCCTTGCTATCCTTCCGACTCTGGCAGCTCGAACTCCAACACTGTCACGCCCTTGGGTACACCTATGAATGCATGACAAGGAGATGAATATAGAGAATGCACATATGATGCATGATGTCATGATGAAGAGCCAAAGGGACATAAAACAAAGTATAACATGACCGTAAACTTCTAAGAGTAAGTGAATCATAGAATAACAAGTAAATGCATACTTCTTCTCTGGTAGAGAGACTAACTAGACAAGTTAAACAAATCCTAGCTACTCCTACTCTATCACTGGTTTAGTAAACAGACCAACCTGTCACAAGTTTCAGCTATAACTTAAACATCAGCTGGCCAAACCAAGTAAGTAAATACTTTCTAAAAGCTTAACAAATTGTCTACAATTCACTTTTAGACATCCTAGTCAGATTCCCAACTGAAATATGCTAAAACCTACAAAGTTGGCTGGCTGCTCTGGAAAATCCAGAGAGCAAGCACTTTGCAGCAGCTACTTGCAACATGCATAACTTTCAAACTACTCAACCAAATGTCATGAAATTTGGACACGAAGTAGATCATTAAGTTAGCTACAAGTTTGTTGTAGACAAGTGTCCCAGAAAACATCATCTTCGAATAGTTCTTAAGCATTTGTTATCAGCTGTACAGAAATGCTCTAGGAAAGGCATAAATAGCAAAAATAATATTTTACACATATTGAGAATGTATCAAAGGGACAATCCAATTGCACCAATAGGTAGAACATATCTAAGAAACACCACAAAACATCATGGCAAGGTCTAAACTCATTTCTATCATCACCTTTTCCATTTACTTAATTATTAAGGTGATTTAATGAACATGCATTCCAATTGTTCCAAAAATCCTAAGAAAATTACAGCCTATTCTAACATAAGATTAGTGTAAAATTTTCAGAACACTTGCACATACATATTGTGAGGTATAAAAATAACAAGCTAGTATAGGCATGCAAGGCATAAATGTGAAACCTCACCAAAAAGTGTCAAACAACAGATTTCAGATTTTTCCTAGCTTTTTCTACACATAAGTACAACACTCAGCAAGTTTCACCACAAAAGGAGCTATAACTTATTTATTAAAAATATCACAAGAAACTCCTATTTAAGCAAGAATTATTTTTATTTTCTTACCCAGGCTTCCAAAAATCATGATAAATTTATCAAAGCCTATTCATAACATAAGTAAAAACACCCTAAATTTGCATGGCCAGCAGATCAATAGATTTCAAGATATAATTACCCACTAAAAATCCAAGATTAATTTATATCTATTTATTTCTGCAAAAACATGGCATGTTTCATATTTTTATTAAACACTAGACTCATGCTGGAACCTAGCAAAATTGGAATCACTTCGTTTGGATCTCTAAAACTCGAGATATGAATTTTACAAAAACAGCATTGGCTCTGCAAAAACATTGAACCAGAGGGGTGTGAGAGAGAGGCTGACACCCGGGACCCGCGCGTCAGTGAGACAGTGACAGGGGAGAAGCTCGCCGCCGGCAAAGCTCAACGATGACGAGGTTTCCGCCGGATCCAAGGGCATCTACGTGTTTCTCTCATCAAGGCGACTCTGTTGACCTACTTTACCCGCGCTCTACTGGACCCTATGGTGCTCGCCGTCGGGAATGGCGGAGCGGCGGCGCTACGCAGCGTTACGCCGGTGGATCCAGGCAATGGCAACGTGGTACAGCTTCACGCCGAGCATCAGTGAACCAAGGGGAAGCGATAGGAACAAGAATGAAGGAAAATGGTGGAGCAGAGAAGCCTAGCCACGTTGCCAGTGAGCTCGGGCGGAACTCCGGCGAGGGAGAACTGCTTGGAGCTCGGCAATGCCGCCTTACCCGTGCTCGACAGTGGCCAAGGAGGTGACACCGAGGTAGGGGACATCGAGGCAGAGCTCTGGGCAGGTTGGTTTGGCCGAAGACGTGGTGGAACGGCTGGAGAAGCTCGCCGAAACGCGGCGGAGCTCCCTGAGGCGACCGCAGAGTGAAAATGGGAGGCACTGAGCGAGTGGAGGGCGCGTCTGAGGCGTCCACTCGATGCGTGGCGACTTGGAGACGCCGTGGGAGCTGACAGACGGGGTCGCCGTCGACGTACGGTCGACAGGTGGCCGGACACGCGGCGGCGGACTGTTTCTGTCCAAACTGAATCGGGCGATTCAGTCGCCGTGGCCAGTGACTGAATCCCGAAGTTCGTTGACGTTTAACTTTCAGCTCACTCGGTGGTTTTGGCTGGGATTTGATCCTCTGGATAGAACTACATGAGTTCTACAAGTTTGATTACAAGATCAAAGCCTAACTCGGTCTGGATTTCAAACTACAAGGCTCCCAACAACCCTATGTCGAAACTGTGTGACTCAACACTTAGCCAAATTTGGCTAAGTGTGAAGCCAGCCCTAATTTTTGGCTTGTGAGTGAATTTTGGATGTGTTCTAAGCTTTTTCATAAAGAGTCATCAACATAACTTTTGTAGCTTATGAAATTCTCTACAACTTTGTTTCAGGTGTCAAAGACATGCAAGGTCTCTAACATTACTTTCATAAAACATCTTTGAAAAGAGGTCTAGGGGGTCAAAAAGGTCATTCTAGGGTTAACCATGACTTAGGGGTGTTTTTGGACAAAACCTTCAACATGAACTTGGTTCAAAATGATGTTCTAAACATGATTAAAGTAATTTGGAAGACAATGTACAATTGTTTGCATTGGCTACCCCTTATAGTCACTCAATTCAAGTCACACAAGCAAATTCAATCACATGGTGCATGTAGTAGATGGCATGTGATCATGGTATGATGCTCATGAGTGATCATGATGATGCTTATGTTGATGAAATGCTCATTGTTAACATGCAAGCTAACACTAGGAGTGTTACACAACCTTCCCCGACAACGGCGCCAAAAATGCTTGTTGGGCATTCTTAACATCATTACCAAAAGTAGACTAAGTTTTCTAATCCTAGTAACGGTGCCAAAAATGCCAAACCTATCCCTCATAACAATTAAGCCAAGTTGTCATCCCCAGCATGACATGAGAGACGCGGTATTGAAATATGCAATTGCTCTTCTAAATAAATAATGAATGGGATCTGCAAGCGCACAGGTTAATACCGATGTAGCATTTTAACCGGGAAGTATTCCAGGTATCGTTATTTATATTTTTACCACTGGGAAGGGATTAACAATCATCACTGTTGATTACAGAATAGAATATGAGATTGAGTATCTATCATTGCATGTATAATTGAGAACATTTATCTGACTCTTTCATACAGGGATAAGTGTCACGTAAAAGATATACGAAATAATGAATAGTGACAAAGATAATTAGTCTGATCATAACTTAGCCACATAATAAATATGATAAGCACCTCAATTAGATACTCTAGAAAGTCATTAGCATGGAATTAGAACGAACTACAAGAATATTTCCTAAGTTATTTTCAACTATATAGTCTAGCATTATCATAATTAGTGCAAGAATACTTAGCAATCATTGTGAGACAAGACTACGCCCATGCATAGTGATATTAGCAAGGTAAATGATAAACATAGCAATCACTCCCCTGTAATAATGTTGCTGTGCCAGCCCAATACACGAGAGGGGGACTATATAAGAATCAATAAAGCTGTCACTATCACGAACTACCCCACGATCTGGCATATTGGGTACAATCGCAGATAAATACGGTATAAGCACCACGCCTACACAATATCTATCATTTACCCATGGATTCGATGGATAAACGCTATACGATCCTAAGCATGTACATAGATCCAATCTAACTAAGCCAAGTACATAACTATGATAAACTAAGAACAATATAATCTTGAATATAAACAAGTAGAGCAAAGTCATAAGCAATATATTGAAGTAGAACAAAGTCATATTCATAATATTGAAGAACAAAGATAATTAGAAAGCAATTAGAAGCACAATTAGAGAATTACCAAGAATCCTCTTGACAGATCCGGAAACCAATCGAAGATTGACTCCTTCTAGTTCTAATCCTATGTAGCTATGCTAATCTAGATGTCTAATTGATGTGGTGGCTCTAATCTTGATCAGGGGCTTCTTCTCCCTTGAGGAATAATGAATTAGGGTTGAGAGGCTCTCTCCTCCAGGGGCCAGGGGGTCTGGTTTTATAGTCCCTTCAAGTGAATATGGGCCGTTGGATCACACCAACTTAGATTGAACGGTTATCCTTGATCCTTTAGGTCGGTGGAGATCTCCCACGAAGCAGAGTCCTGATTGGACTCTCAGAGGGGGCGGGCGCCCAGGGCAGGAGGGCGGGCGCCCTGCCTCTGGCCCCGTTTCGCCTCCGCTTCGGTCTCGTGGCTTCTGGAGTCTTCTAGATGTAAGATAATTGCGCGGCACGTTAATATCTCCATGTAATCCCGACGTGTGGGCCTTTCTTCCGTATTTCCTGATAACCCCCTACAGAAATAGACAAACACCAAAACTCATGGAATTCTGTCAGATAAAACCCTAAGTCTAGATGTTGATTTCATTTGGATCCTTTTCTTTGTTTATTTGATAATTAAATTTGATACTTAAGGACCGTCAACAGCGTCGGCATTGAATCTGCCGATGCGTTAGGCATCTGGAATGTCGGAGCTGGAGCTTGAGAATTCCCAGTGTAAGGCCTTGCAGTAGTGGTTGTAGTATACTGGGGACTCTGATTCATCGGCATACTTGGAGGTGCCGATGCCATTGGGGCCTTGCCTCTCACATCAGCCGTCTGAGATATGCTAGGTGTGTTCAACGTCAATTCTGGAGGCATACCATAACCCCACCAGTTAGGAGGAGGGACCGATCCCGACATTGCGGATGCCAATAGATCTGTAGCAAGCTTGATTTTCCCATCTGAAGTCGATGGATTGGTCGTCATCGGCGTAGATTGCGCGTTAGTGACTCCTAACGTGCTTGGAGGAACAATAGTTTCTGTGCCCGTAGCGGCTGTAGCAGCCGATGGAGCTCTAACTACCGGTGATCCCGGTTGATGATAGACAGGGCCCACATAATTTGGTGGCAATTGTCCTTCTTTAAAAGTTCTAGCCACGGCATTGAAAACCGTATTGGACAATACACCAGCTTGATTGATCAAGGCACGGTTAATAGCACTGTCAACCATGTCTTGGAGTTTACCAGGATTGGCGTCAAAAGTAACCTACCGAGGCGTCCGCAGTGCCTCCTTCTGGATCACCTCGCCGCTCCTATTTATGCTGAAGGATTTCAAACATTGCTGCTTGTAGTCCTCCATGGCTTTTGCAATAGCTTGCTTCTGCTCATCTTTGAGATTGGCTTCTGTCACCGGGATGACATTCTCCAGATCGAACTCGGTAGTCGACATGTCGATCCTGATCTTGAACTAGTCCCACCAGGCGTGCCGAAAGATGTGTTGATGCAAAAAGCTGATCTGCAAACACAAAGGGCTAATACCCGATTTAAACGTTAAGGCGTGCCAGCCGATTTGACCATACTATCGGCAAAGGTGATAACTCGAATACTTTGGTCCTAACAACAGCGATGCGCCCAGATGTCACGGCCAAGAGGTATTCATGTGGAACTTGAGAATACGCCGAGCTTAAATCGACGAACTCCTAAGAACTCGTAATAAAAGGGAAATATGACGAAGTCGTCGAAAAGAAAAAGTAGATGCTAGAATATGAGTAAAAACTTGTGTTTGATTGATTGATTGATAGATGTCTCATTACAAGGTCCTTAGGTCTAGATTTATACCCTGCTCCAAGAGCTACAATCAGACATGACTAGGACTCAAATTCCAAATTAAACAGAATCCGTATACAAAACGATTTAAATAACTAAGGAAAACACAAAACTATCCTCCCGTGACAAACCGGGACACCACCATGGACCAATCGGCAATCTTCATGTTCTAGTTTCGAATCATCGGCAGACTCCTCATCGTAGCCATCGACAAAGGCTAACGCTGACCATCGGCATGAACGCGTCACCACTCATGGACTTAGTCATATTCAGCTGTCTCTTCATCGGCAACCACCTTCATCGGCAACTCCCCTGCAGACCGATTACTGTTGCCCTATCTTGCCGATCTACACTCTATCGATCCCTGGGCATGTTTCCAAAAACGGTGTCAACAGGTGGCCGAGGAAGTAATGTTGCAGCTTGCGTCGGGCGAGGATCATGGCGTAGATTAGCTTCTGGATTTGCGGGTACCGTGACTTTGTCTCCGAGAGTACCTCGCTAACGAAATAGACCGGCCTCTGGACTGGCAGCGCATGCCCCTCCTCCTACCTCTCCACTACCACAGCCGCACTGACGACCTGGGTTGTCGAGGCAACGTACAGAAGCAGAGGTTCTGCAGGTCAAGGTGGGACTAGGACTGGTGCAGAGGTCAGCATTTTCTTCAAGTTGTCGAGGAATTCCTCGGCCACGGGGGTCCAAGAGAAACGCTCGGCTTTTTTCAAGAGCCGATATAGTGGTAATGCCTTTTCTCCCAACCTCGAGATGAAACGACTTAGCACCGCCAAAGATCCCGTGACCTTTTGCACTCCTTTGACGTCTCGGATCGGCCCCATTCTCGTGATGGCCGATACTTTCTCGGGATTCGCCTCGATGCCGCGTTGGGAGACTATGTATCCCAGGAGCATGCCTCGGGGGACACCAAAGATGCACTTCTCGGGATTGAGCTTGATCTTGTTGACGCATAAGCAACTGAAAGCGATCTCGAGGTCCTGAATCAGATCTCCTCGTTGCTTTGACTTGAGGACGATGTCGTCGACGAATGCCTCGACTGTCGACCCTATATCTTTGCCAAATACGTGGAGCATGCAGCGCTGGTATGTGGCTCTCGCGTTTCGAAGCCCGAACGGCATGGTTACATAACAATACATCCCAAAAGGCGTGATGAAAGATGTCACGAGCTGGTCGGACTCTTTCATTTTTATTTGATGGTAACTAGAATATGCATCAAGGAAAGAAAGGGTTTCACATCCCGTAGTAGAATCAACAATTTGATCGATACGTGGTATTGGAAAAGGAACTTTTGGACATGCTTTATTTAAACTCGTATAATCGACACACATCCTCATTTTCCCATTCTTTTTCTTAACTAGTACAGGATTTGCTAACCAATCGGGATGATGAACCTCCTTGATGAATCCGGCCGTCAAAAGCTTGTGGATCTCCTCGCCAATGATCTTGCGTTTCTCCTCGTCGAAGCGACGCAACTGTTGTTTCACTGGCTTGGAACCGGCTCAAATTTCCAAGGAGTGCTCGGCGACTTCCCTCGGTATGCCTAGCATGTCTGAGGGACTCCACGCAAACATATCAGCGTTTGCACGAAGAAAGTCAACGAGCATGGCTTCCTATTTGGGGTTGAGGTCAGCGTTGATCGTCAGCACCTTGCCATCGGAGCCGTTGGGGTCGAGTGGGATCTTCTTTGTCCCTTCTGCCAGCTCGAAGCTGCCCACGTGACGCTTGGGCTCTGGAGCCTCTGCGGCCAGGGCTTCGAGCTTCAAGGTGAGCTCAGTGGAGCTCTCGACAGCTTCCCCATACTCGACGCACTCGACGTCGCATTCGTACGCGTGCTCGTAGAAGGAGCTGACGGTGACGACGCCCTTGGGTCCGGGCATCTTCAGCTTCAGGTAGGTGTAGTTGGGGATAGCCATAAACATGGCGTAACCCGGGCGCCCGATGATGGCATGGTACGTGCCCCGGAATCCTACTACCTCAAAGGTGAGGGTCTCCTTTCTAAAATTGGTCGCCGTGCCAAAGCAGACCGGCAGGTCGATTCGACCTACCGGCAATGCCTTCTTTCCAGGTACCACACCAAGGAAGTCGCCGGTGCTTGGTTGGAGCTGCGCCCTGTTGATGTCGAGAAGGTCGAGGGTCTCGAGGTAGATGATGTTCAGGCTGCTGCCGCCGTCCATCAACACCTTCGAGAGTCTGGTGTTGACGATGATGGGATCGACGACGAGCGGGTAGACGCCAAGGGCAATTACCTTGTCGGGGTGGTCATCTCGATCGAAGGTGATGGGGGTGCTCGACCAGCTGAGGTATTGGGGCACTGCCATCCTTGCCGCAAAGACTTCGCAGCCCTCCCTCTTGCGCTGCCTTGCAGTTAGCTACGTCGAGGGTCCACCGTAGATCATGTAGCAGTCGTGGACGGCTGGGAAACCTTCGTCGTCTTTGTCGTTCCCCTTGTCGCCGTTCTTTTCTTTCTTTAGGTCGTCACGGGCGTCCTTCTTGAACCCCAGGCCATCGAAGTGCTTCTTCAGCATACGGCAGTCCTCGAGCTTGTGGTTTGCCCCTCCCTTATGGTAAGGGCATGGCTCCTTTAGCATCATGTCGAAGATAGCCCCCTCTGGGGGTCCTCGAGGCCTTTTGCGCTCCATGGCGGCGACGAGATCGTCGTCGAGGTCCTCCCACTAGAACGGCCATGTTTTCTTCTTCTTTTTGTTTTTCTTGGGTCCTCGACTGGGGCCCTCATCATCATCGGTGGACGGCTTGCCTTTCCTTCCTTCGCAGCTGAAGAAGGCGTCGACCGCTTCTTCCCCTATAGCATAATTTGCCACTACGTCCATCAGCTCGTCGACGGTCTGAGGTCGATTCCGGCCTAATTTCCGCACCAAGTCTCGACTGGTGGTGCCAGAGACAAAGGCCAGGATGACGTCGTGGTCGGGGATGTGCGGCAGCTCGGTGCGCTGCTTCGAGAAGCATTGAGCATACTCTCGGAGAGTTTCTCCTGACTTCTGCTTGCATTTGCCGAGCTCCCAAAAGTTGCCAGGCCGGATGTAGGTTCCTTTGAAGTTACCCTCGAACACCCTGACCAAATCGACCCAATCATGGATCTGGTTGGCCGGGAGCTCCTCAAGCCATCTACGGGCGGTGTCGGAGAGGAAAAGTGGTAGCTGTCAGATGATGGCTCGATCGTCCCCTGTTGACGGTCCTTAATGCTCACATTTAACCATCAACTAATCATGGAAAAGGATCCAAATGCAACCAACACCTAGACTTAGGGTTTTATCTGACAGAATTCCACAAGTTTTGGTGTTTGTCTATTTCAGCAGGGGGTTATCAGGAAATAAGGAAGAAAGGCCCACACGTCGGGTTTACATAGAGATATTAACGTGCCGCGCAATTTTCTACCATCTAGAAGACTCCAGAAGCCACGGGAACGAACGGGAGGCCGATCGGGCCCGGGGGCAGGGCGCCCACCCAAGTCCCTTGGGTGCCCGCACAGCTATAGTAACCAATCAGCTTCAACTTCGCGGATCGTGCTCCACCGACCTAAGGGACCAAGGAAAACCGTACGATTAATGTCGGTTTGATCCGACAGCCCAGATTCATCTGAAAAGACTATATAAGCAAGGCCCCCTGGCCCCTAGAGAGCATACCTCTTCTACAGAATCAAAGCTATGGTTTCAATTCTTCATCCAAGTAGAGAGGATCCCTCTAGTTCTTCTAGTTCTACCTCTAGTTCATCTAGATCTAGTTCTAGTTCATCTAGTTCTAGTTCTAGTTAGTTCTAGTTTAATCTAGAAAATAGGGAGAGAGAAGAGGAGAGCGGAGGAGGAGCCGGATCTGTCGGATCTTCCTCAACATTGTACTTTTGCAGCAACTGGTTCGTTCTTCATCGTTCTCTAGGTTCTTCAATTCATAATTCCTGAGTTCTTTAATTACTTTTATTTACATTCAAGTTATTTATTGGATTCTCGCTTGCATCAAGTGCTCTAGTCTTTATAACGCTAGAGTAGTAATTAATAGATTAGACGTGGTGTTTAGTCTTGCAATTACCTGGAATTGCACCCAATCCTGCGGATTGTTGTGGTAGCCTTAGGGTAGTGACAGCCCTAACGGTCGACGTATTCCACCTCGTTCGGATCGGTGTTTGTAGGACCGTAGTCATACCTTCCTAGCCCCCTTCTCATCTCTTTCTGTGGTTAGTGCTCTGATGTCCCGATATAGATAATCTTGAAGTAATTCTTGATTCTTAGATCAACTAGAGAACTCTCAGGAAACTTCCTCTCTTCCCACCAAAAATAATTATATAGTTATCCTTGGGCGATCTTGAATCTTAATTAGTACACTCACGTTCTCTGTGGAAAATCGATACTCTGGAATACTCCCGGGTGAAGGCTACATCGCTATCCGTGCGCTTGCGGATTTTTCTGTTTGCTTTTAAAATACCCAGCAAGCTTTCTGGCGCCGTTGCCGGGGAACGGTAACTGTACTAGTTTCGAACCAAGTCGCCCGTGTATCCTTTTTCTTTTCCTTTTTTACCACATTCACCTTACCATCTTCACCACACCACATGGATTTCACTCTAAGCATTAATGAGCGTTGAATTTATTTCATAGCCACTTCATTTGCTCCATGCTCATATCCAACATCTTCCCAATCCATTGGTCTCTCCAACATCACCACATTCGAGATCTCCAACCCCCTCATCCTTTCTATTTATAAAAACTTTAAAAGGGCGGTTGTCGATGCATATGTCTATATTAAATATTGCAGATCTCGTTGAGTTGATCTTGATATAGGTCAGCGTTGGAGGGGAAACCACTTCACCGACATAAATTGATGGTTTCCCAAGGACAAGCTTAGTGTCCTAAAACAAGCACTGATCAGATCGTAACATAAGCTTTTAATTATTTGCAACATTACCTTGTGTGTTGAGCATATAAGGATAATTGTAAAAAAATTCCTTCGGGTATTCTTGTCACTAACCTTTCCAGGATTGGAGCAAGAAGATCGAATGAATGACAAGCACAAGGTATGTCCAACCCAATCGATTCAATATGTTTAGTCCTTCCACCTTTGTGATCCCACACTCCTAATCATATGAGCAAAAATGTTGCACACTCAATCTTTGGAAGATATATTTTATAAAAAAACAACATAAATATAGATAGATTATCTTTCCATTAGGTTGAGCGATTTGATCTGACAAATGTTTTAAATGTTATACTCATGATCTTATTGTCCATCAACTTTGTCTTGCTCACTATGCTTAAGGTTAGAGAAGAACAAATACACTTTTGGTTCTGTTGGTGTTTTTCCACCAACAGGGCCCATGCACTTGATCTCTACCTTGACTCTATGAGCAGGTACACTTCGAGCAAAATATGAGGGACTTTTACAACTCCCAGACTCCACCAAGTGAAGAACCTAGATCTACGAGCACAAACACACTGGAGATACTGGATACTCAGGCAATCACTGCCCTGAGATGCTTGAGGACGTAACTACTGGAGTAACCCCGTTGTGGAAGTAATTACTGACCTTCTGCCAGTCAAGAGAGACAATCCAGGACGCCCCGTCATCCCGATTTCCATCGGCATGGTGGACTTCCCAGAAGCACTCTGCGACTTTGGCTCCAGCGTCAACATTATGCCCAGGGGAATATTGAAGAACCTCTGCGTCCGAGTTGGTACCTTGTACGCTCCAGCAGACTTCGTGGTGATAGAGGCTGATACTGATAAGAGAGCAACCATCATCTTAGGGAGCCCATTCCTAAACACCTCAAGAGCTGTCATCTATGCTAGTGCTGCCAAGATCAGTTTCTACATCAAGGGAAGGAAGGAGACATTTTCCTTCAAGAACAAGACTACATAAATCCTAGAGCGATCCCAACATGAACGAAGGAAGAGGACCAACAAGAGGAATAGGAACAAGCAAATGTGGACTGAGTCAGCCAAGATGGTCACTATAGCTCAAGGAGGTCGAGATCGTCAACTCAAGTCGCCTTTCTTGATCAAGAAGGACAACCCTGGTGTTCCAAGCATCGAGTGCACAATCAACGGATATTCTTTTCAGAAGACACTCTACGACACCGGATCTGACGTCAACATAATGGCCGCAGTCATTTATCAGCTCCTGCATGGAACCATGCCCCTACAACCAATATACATTCAGCTCCAGATGATTTTAAGGTTATTGACATGGGAAAAGATGAGTACAATCCACCCATCACCATTGGGAGACCGTTCCTCAGCACCGTTAAAACAATCATCTACATTGGAACCAGAGAAGTCCACATGAACTTCCCCTCTGAGAAGGTACGCCGCTATTTTACTGACCCTAACTATATAGTTGAAGACTCTAAGTAGGTCAGGACAAGAAGGAGACGACACAACCGCAACCAGAGAAGGCAAAATCATCAAGGACGGATGGGTAGACTATGAAGGAGAAGTTGTAAGGTCTGAAGACATACAGCTTGAATAGAACTGTCCTGATGAGACCGTAGCACCGAGTCAGGTGTGTAGAGAGAAGATAGTTATACACGAAGAGCAGGCACCGCCGGAACAATCGATTACGCCATCTAGCGAATTCCTGGACGACTGAGGAAACGGAGAGTCCCGTTCGGAGGACTTAAAAACATTGAACGCCTTGCCAAGAGGTAAAATTGGTAGTTATCTTTTTCCTTTTAATTATTTTAAAATAGTTTGCTTAGTTAATCAGGTTCACATCATCTTAAAAAGAAAATAAAAATGTTAAAAATAGTAAGCCCCATGTGAGTATGCTCATGGCATAAAACCCATAAGTACATTCACTGCGGTGGCGTAAAAATGAAATAAATATATTCCTATCCTATAAAAATGAAAATATAAATAAGATTGTGATCCTACTAAAGAGAGTAACATTTATTGAGGAGGCTCAACATGATAAAGGCTAGATATTTATACTAACACTTAACCAGTTCCACAAAGTTTTGTTGTCTATTTGAGCTCCACAGAATTCAAGGATCAGAGAAGACTAGCAGACGGAGAACATCCTAATCGCTGTCAAGGTGCTGCCGACATTCAAATACACCTCCGCCACCTGCTAGCTACATCAGAAGAAATTGCATCAAAATCCAGCTTGGGGGAGAGCACCCCCATTTATCCAGCTAAGTGTTCTACTCACATTTATACTTTACTCTAATAATAAAATGATGCATAATCATAAAAACCCAAATAAAGATTTTGTGCTTATCTTTGCTTAGTTTGCTAAATAAATAAATAAAGTTTGCTATGAACCCTCATGATAAGCTCTCACATGGAAATGATGAATAGTTGCTCTGCCATGACTAGTTCTCAAAATTAAAATCTCTCTCAAGTTTAGGCATGACTGTTATGAATTAAGATTTGCTCTAAACCTGAACTTGTGGGAAGAGTACTTGATCTAAAGTCTAAGTCGTTAACGGATACGAAATGGGAAGGTTGAGCTACTGTTTATCAGTTCCTAGAGATGCTAGAATTCTGGACAATTTTATCTTTGAAAATCTTTAAAATATTGCATGATGAGTTCCTGTATGATGAGAGTTTAAATTCCTACCACAGCCATATATACATGCTTGCTAGACTTTGAGCCACACATTTACTTTTTACTGCTTGTGAGCATTGAGTGTGGTCAAGCTGTGTAGACCCTTAGGAGCTTGTCATGTGGTTAAAATCAAGATTCACTTGCACGTTCATGCATACATGCTGCTTCTACTCCGGAAGTACACATCCACATATATCCATCCATTTCCATCTCCAGAACCACCCAAAAATATTCTACTCCTAATCAGGGAGTGAATAGCCAAAAACATTTCTGTTTTTCCCTAAAATAAATGCTCAAGTTATCTTGGTTACTACCACTTGCTATATTATTTCAAGAGACGAGTGCTCTAAAAAAAGAGAGAAAAAAAAATAAATACGAGGAAATAAAAAGGGGCAAGTGCCCGGAACCTCGAAGAAAAGAAAAAGTGAGACGAGAGGTAAAAATGGACAAGTGTCCAACAGTAGAATTAGGGGTACAAGATACCCACCTGAGAGGAAAGAAAAATAAAATATAGAGCATCTCTTTCTCCTCAAAAAGTTTCAAAAGAGCAAGAAAGGTATGTATCCCCTCAAAAGAGCACAAGTAGAATTAGACTTTCACCATTGTTATCACCATCATTACCATGCACCATTCATTCACCACACATGCACATCTTGATTTGACTTATTGACTTGTTCTTCTGGATCCATGGTTTGACTATGCAATAAATGTCTTGTAAGTATGTATTAGCTGTCTCCCACCTATGAGCTCCAGATATCAAAACTTTATTAGAGTAGGGTGAGAGAGAAGGCAATGCCACTATGCCTCATACCAAAAATACTACATACTTTGAGAGAAGGCATACACCATTACTGCCTTGGTAAGGATCCAGAAATACCACAAAATCTCTGAGTTTTATTTGAAAATCTGCAAAAACTCCAGAGCTATAGTTAATCGAAGAACAAGAGACATGGCGCTTGACTAGACCGTTCTATCTTTTAACTACTCAAGACACAAGTGACGGTTACAAGCCCCATGGTGGAAGGTAAAATGAGTAAGTTTAAATCTTAACAGTTTACCCTAACCCAAAGATGAGATCTTGTTTGAACGCATGTGTACCTTTAAGGCATGAAACCAGTGCAGAAACTCTTGAGTTCATCTTTGCTCAGGGACGAGCAAAGGTTAAGCTTGGGGGAGCTTGTTGACGGTCCTTAATGCTCACATTTAACCGTCAACTAATCATGGAAAAGGATCCAAATGCAACCAACACCTAGACTTAGGGTTTTATCTGACAGAATTCCACAAGTTTTGGTGTTTGTCTATTTCAGCAGGGGGTTATCAGGAAATAAGGAAGAAAGGCCCACACGTCGGGTTTACATAGAGATATTAACGTGCCGCGCAATTTTCTACCATCTAGAAGACTCCAGAAGCCACGGGAACGAACGGGAGGCCGATCGGGCCCGGGGGCAGGGCGCCCACCCAAGTCCCTTGGGTGCCCGCACAGCTATAGTAACCAATCAGCTTCAACTTCGCGGATCGTGCTCCACCGACCTAAGGGACCAAGGAAAACCGTACGATTAATGTCGGTTTGATCCGACAGCCCAGATTCATCTGAAAAGACTATATAAGCAAGGCCCCCTGGCCCCTAGGGAGCATACCTCTTCTACAGAATCAAAGCTATGGTTTCAATTCTTCATCCAAGTAGAGAGGATCCCTCTAGTTCTTCTAGTTCTACCTCTAGTTCATCTAGATCTAGTTCTAGTTCATCTAGTTCTAGTTCTAGTTAGTTCTAGTTTAATCTAGAAAATAGGGAGAGAGAAGAGGAGAGCGGAGGAGGAGCCGGATCTGTCGGATCTTCCTCAACATTGTACTTTTGCAGCAACTGGTTCGTTCTTCATCGTTCTCCAGGTTCTTCAATTCATAATTCCTGAGTTCTTTAATTACTTTTATTTACATTCAAGTTATTTATTGGATTCTCGCTTGCATCAAGTGCTCTAGTCTTTATAACGCTAGAGTAGTAATTAATAGATTAGACGTGGTGTTTAGTCTTGCAATTACCTGGAATTGCACCCAATCCTGCGGATTGTTGTGGTAGCCTTAGGGTAGTGACAGCCCTAACGGTCGACGTATTCCACCTCGTTCGGATCGGTGTTTGTAGGACCGTAGACAGATCTTCCTAGCCCTCTTCTCATCTCTTTCTGTGGTTAGTGCTCTGATGTCCCGATATAGATAATCTTGAAGTAATTTTTGATTCTTAGATCAACTAGAGAACTCTCAGGAAACTTCCTCTCTTCCCACCAAAAATAATTATATAGTTATCCTTGGGCGATCTTGAATCTTAATTAGTACACTCACGTTCTCTGTGGAAAATCGATACTCTGGAATACTCCCGAGTGAAGGCTACATCGGTATCCGTGCGCTTGAGGATTTTTCTGTTTGCGTTTAAAATACCTAACATCCCCTCGAGCGCCTCCCAGCTGACAGGCTAGCCTGAAGTCTGCCAGCCACAGCTCTGGCTTGGTCTCACTGTTGTATTTAGCGATGCCAGTTGGGGGTCGAAACGGGCTAGGCAGCGGCGTGCTGCGGATTGCTCTGCTGAACACCCGAGGGCCCGGTGGTTCCGAGGCCATCCGGTCCTCGTTGTCGTACCTCCCACTGCGGTGGGCTCTGTAACTGCGCTCTTCCGCGTCCCCATATCGACGACGACGGTTCTCGTCGATGTCGCGTCGTGCGTCGTGTCATCGTTGGTTATCGACGGGATGGTGGAGGACAAGCGTTGTCTTTTTCCCTCGAGGGGGCGGCTGCTGATGGACCGACACCTCCTTTTCATTCTGGGCTGGCTCATCATGCTTTTGTGTGGATGCTCCTCGACGTCGAGAGGCCGAGCTCTCGGCCTGCTAAACCGCCGCCACTTGGAGCAGGGTCTGCACCTTGTCTCGAATGCGTCGTGCTTGAGAGTTCGACGGTTCGGGCATATTGCGTAGTAGCATCATTGCCGCCACGACGTTCTGGCCTGCTCGAGGGAAACGACTGACGGGCTGCTCAGGTTCCCCATCTCCGACGATCTGCCAGTGTACCTCTTGAGACCGTCTGCGGACACTTCCACCATGCGGGTATGGCTGGTCCTGCTCGAGGATCTGTTCAAGCAGGACAAGGCGCTCGCGATCTTCGTCAAGCTTTGCTTTGAGCTCTCGTAACTGCGCAAGTTGCGCGGCTCTATCTTCTTGTGGAGGGGGGTCGACCTGACCGTCATTTCCAGGCGTCCTGGGGTCCTCTCTTGCTGCAGGGACTCGACCGCCCGCAACAGCATCCTGTGTCTCGTCGGTGGTTTCCACCGCCCCGTCGATGTTGAAGCATTCCCTAGTAGGGGTTGTAGCTGTCGGAGTCCGACTTGGCGGCGTAGAAGCATCCACGTCCCTCCTCCAGCAGTCGTTGCCTAAGGGAGGTAATTGTGTATCGCCCAGGTCCTAAGTGGCGGAGACCTCATACCTGAGAGAAATCTGGAAGCCCGGACGTCTGTTGCCGTGCTCCATCGTCGCGCGGGAGGACCATTGGTCTTTCCACGTACGTTTGGGCATTTGGACATATCGTCCTGGCAAGTGACGCTGCGGCGTTGTCCAGACCGAACGGCAGCGCTCTTCTCGGGGCAAACAGCCCGTGTGGAAGCAGCGTCGTGGCAGGCGAGAGTGCGCAAGGTGCGCTGTCTCCCGTCATGGTCGTGCGATCCTCGTGGCGTCGGGGATGTCGGCTCCTGGATCACCTCCCGCCTGGCACAAACTGGGGATCGTGATTGTAACACCCCAGTGTTATGGTTGCATTAATCTTGTGCGTAGCATAAGCATCATCATCTACTCAAAGCAAATCATGATCATCATCTATCTTGAGCCATGTTATTCTATGCATAAATGTGTTTTAAATTGCTTAAATAGGCTTCCTATGCTTATGTTTGAGTGGACCAAGCTTGTGTTTGTGCTTAATGCCTTGGTAATTAGTTTATCTATGCTTAACTTGACTTTGGGAACAATGTTCATGTTGGTCACTTCTCCAAAATATGCTTTTAAGTCATACTTATGAAAATAGGCCCTAGAGACCTCTTTTGCTTAGGCTTTTAAAAAGTGTTTCATAAAATGTTTGCATGTCAAACCTTTCTACAGCAAAGTTGTAGTAAATTTTATAAGGAACAAAAGTTGTTTTGTGGCCATCTCATGAAAATGACCACAAATAGCTCAAAAGTGGCCCACAAGGCAGATTTGGGGCTGTTTCCAACACTTAGAAAATTTTCTAAGTCTGGAATCTCTACAGTTTGCTCGAGGGGGTATTGTTCATCTTCCAGTTTGAATTCTGGGCCGAATCAAGCTTTGATTTAGTAAGCAATGTTGGAGTACTCATGTAGCTCTCTAGCATGGAGCAATTAGCCAGCAAAATCATCGAGTGGTTTAGGAGATAATCATCTTGCAAAATCGAGTTTCAGTCGGTGATCGCGAGGTCTAATGCAGAGCTGAGCTCGCCGTCGTGGACGCCCAGCGCGACATCTGTCCGCCAGATGGTGCCCGTACGCCGGCAACGGCCCCGCTCGTCAGGTCGTCGACGTTGGCATGGACGCCACGGCGCCCCGCACTCACTCAGCGCCCGTCCATTCTCCTCCTCCTCTCTCTCGCGCTCGCTCTGGCGGAAAACGTCGTCGCCATTGCCGCCGAGAGCTTTGCCAGCTCTTCACGCCCTCGCCTCTGTGTCTCGCTTTGCCTCCGAGCGCCTCCAAGTCCGCCTCGAGCTCCTCCATCTTCTCCACCCTTTGGTTGGGCGAGATCTCCCCGAGGTGAGCGGCATTTCGCAAGTTCTCCGTCGTCGGGTTCGCGGCCGTCGCGACACCGATTCCGGCGAACCTCGCCGCTGCTCCACCCTCGCTTCCTTTCTTCTCTTTGGATAGCGTTAGGTTCTATTTAGGTCTCAGCATCGGTCCACACCACGCCATTACGGCTAAAACCTCACCGTCGCGCGGGAACATGGCCGCCGCACCGCCGTGCTCACCGCCGACGAGCACCTCGCACGTGAGCAGGTTCGCCGGAGCCGTTAGGGTTAGGCGCTCCTACCTCGAAAGCTCCACGCTAACTCACTGATGCTGTAGCCACCCTTCCCCGACGCTCTACCGGTCGGAGATGGCCGGCGTAAGCCGGGGTAGCTCCGCCGTGCCGCCATGGCCGACGGCGACCCCTCTCCGTAGCCGAAACCCTAGCGCCACCTACCTCCTTCGATGCGGAATCCTTCCAGGAGCACGTTGGTGCCCTTGGATCCGCCGGAGAAGCTCACCGTCGGCGAGCATTTGCCGGCGAAGGGGGTCCTCTGTTCTCGGTGTCGCTGACACGCGGGTCCCGTCTGCCAGTGACTCAACGGTCACCCCCTTTCTTTTATTCAAATATGGATTTTTGGCTTTCTTGCAAAAATCATATCTCCTGTTTCTGAGATCCAAAAATTGTGAAACAAATTTTGTGCTATTCCTTGAGATGGCTAGTTTTTAATAAAAATATAAAATGAACCATGTCTTCTGGGAAAATATTTATTAAGTATTTAATCTTGTTATTCATGGATAAATGCATATCTCTTGTGATACTGCTTAGTTTGCCATGAAAATTTTATGGTGGTCTCTGTATGGTATTAGAGTGCTGTGGTAAATATTTCATGATTTTTGGTGTACTGCAGCTTTGATATGCAATTTATAATTGAAATGTGGCTTGTTTCTTTAATTAAATCATATAAAATAATTGGTACTTATGCTGGTGCTCTACTTTGGTAGTAAACATGTTCATGGTATTTCTCATATATAAATAATCTGAAATCTATTGTTTGGTACCATATAAGTCATGTTTCTGAATTTATAAAATAAACACTTTGATACATGTTAAATATGTATCTTTAATTTGGTATGTGCTATTGCTGTGAAATTTTTATGGTGATGCTTTGATTCTTTACTTGTGTTCTTGTAATTTTTGTAGATTTTTCTGAGTAATTTGACTAGTAGCTTCTGATTATGCTCTTATCTAGAATTAATTAATAAATGCCTTGTTAAGTAAATGTTTGGGGGTTGTCATCTGATGTTCTGGCAACCTTGTAATATACTTGTGCTCATAAGCCATGTGGTTGGCATGATTTATGTTTTGGTCATGTCATTAAATAATTAATTATAGGGTTAAAAGCTGTTCTGGACAGCAAGGGAGCAATTTAACTTTTGCTTAATGATAATTTGGTTTTCTGGGCAACTTGTCTAAATCAAAGTTGAAGTAAACTTATTGAACTAGCTATGGTTAAAATTTGGAATAAATTGGTCCAGTAGTTTAAAAGTTATGGATGTTCCAAGTTAGGTTCCAGAAATAGGTGCTCTCTGTTTTTCTGGGACAGAACCTGGAACCTTGTTTCAATGACTGGTTTAATATATGAATCATGCTGTGATGTTTAAAGATGATTTGTAGACAATTTCATAAGCTTTCCAGAATGTCTTTGCTTATGATTGTTGGATCTGTCTATCATCAGTTATGATTTATTTATTAGGTTACTCCTGTTCTGTGTTGCTTGCTGATTTAGTATCATGATAGGCTTTGGGCTAAGTTAACTTATTAACTTGTGTGAGCTTGTTATAACTTTTGCCCCGTAAATGACCGTCCAGTGAGTTACTTATGTTATCAAGCATTCATCATTAGCATGTGCACCTTCTTATTGTTCGAGCATGCAATAGGTGCATCGGACGCGACAGCCTCCTATGAGCTGCAGGCGAATCCCGAAGGTCAGGAGGGCAGCCAGGAGGTGGAGGTTCAGCAAGTCGGACTCGAGGAGCCCGAAGAAGAAGTTGAGTGCCCGAATCACGAGCCGGCGTCGTTCGTGAAAGGCAAGCCCCGGAGCATTCTAAGTCTCTCTTTATTTTCGAAAGTTTACTTAATATGTTATACCTATTGATGCATTACGTGTAGGAGTTGTGATGAAACTTTTGCTGCATCTTACTCTATCCTTGTCCAGTTAATTCATCCTACCCTGGTTATAGAGTTAGGATCGAGTAGCAGCTTAGCCATGCTTAAACGGTAGAAGTCGGGTGATTTCCTGTCACCTGCGCGATATAGGGTTATGTCGGATCACGATGGTCTATATGTGCTATCGTGGATGGAACCGGATTAATTTGACCTAAGCCGGGCGGAGTTTTGCAAGTTTGTAGTAACTCCGTCTGTGACAGCTAAGGACCGATCGTTGTACGTCCTCTTGTCATGTTGAACGCATGCCTAACACTTAGTTGGCCGGATAACTCGTTCCGAATGCGAAGCCGAGTAGTATGACTCAGGCCGGAAGACCGGCAAGTATAAAGTGCGCACTACCGGAGGAAGTGCGGTGTGCGGGGGACCATTGGCGTAAGTCCAAAGGCAGGTGAGTTAAAATTCCTGACCTCCCTGGCAGAGTGGTAGCCCTGGGAGTGCAGCGCTGATCGGAGCCGCGATTCCTGAGTTGTACCAAAGGTGACCCGTTGGCTCTCCGGCAGGGGATGCTTGGGTGAGTGCTAGGAATAACCCTCCAGCTGGATAGGAATTCGATTCGAATCGCCGTCTCTCCCGGTTAGTGAGAACTTGACAGAGCAGCGGTAAACGTAGCATCCACTAATGAACTTGGTTCATGAAAATGATGATAGCAAGAAGAACGTATGATGAATTTGATATGGTTATTATTGTTTGCAATAATCAAGTGATGTGTTGTAGTACAGGTGCTAATCTAGTGGTAGGCTGATGATAAATAAATATGATGCTCTCAAATAACTTAGTCATAAGTTAAGCTTTTGGCAAAAGGTGAGTCAACCAGCTTCACTTGATATTTAGCCTTGCATGATCCTTGGTGTCTTTTATGTTTTACTAGACGGGTAAGTCTAGCTGAGTACATTCTCGTACTCAGGGTTTATTCCCACCTGTTGCAGATGACATCTTCTATGACGGTTTCTGCAAGACCTGTCTCCATCCCGCTGGGGATGAGGACTAACCGTTGGGCACGGTTCTCTAACAACTTCGTACCTATTGCTTTTGGAAGGATGGTGTAGACTCTGGCAGTAACTCGAACTTATGAACTGAACTTTGGAATGTGTGTGTAACTATTTTGCTTCCGCTACTTCGAACAAGTGTTGTAATAAATTAATACTCCGATGTGGTGCCGCTTCGATGGCAATGAATGACTATGTAACAATCGTTGTGTTTATGTTAAACTATTACGATCTTGGTTTGTTGCGAGTTGGTTTGAAGTCCTTCGTGATTTCAATTGACTACCGGGATTATATGGGCTCAAGTTTGGAAACTTGATTGCTGGTCGATCGTTTCTGCACTTGAACTCTTATAATTTGGTCGGTTCTGTGACAGTGATGAGGCGGTAGGGGGGTGTGGTGGTGTTGTCCACGCCTCTTCTTGGGTGGGGAGGCGTGGTGGTGAGGACGTCTCGGAGCCCTCAATCGTGCTGGTGCGACGCGAGCTCCTCCCGGTCCTTTGGCCGAGAGCAGGTTCATGTCATAGCCAAAACTGGTAGACATGAACTCGAGGCTCCTGAACCGAATCACCGTGGAGCGCAGAATCGGTGAAACATGGGTGGCCATCTGGAAAACAGATGGGCAATCGGTGAAAACACGCAGGACCCCTACCTAGTGCGCCAACTGTCGGTGTTTTCCCCTCGGGGGGTCACACCAACGAGTAAAACTTGTATGCGTGCTCCCTTTTCCAGATGGTGATGTAGAAAGACACAAAGATTTATCCTAGTTCGGGCAAGAGAAGGCCCTACGTCCAGCGGGGGGAAGTGTTTGTATTATTCTGCACCTAAGTGCTTGTACAGGGGTGAATACAAGAGTGTATGAACTAAGGTGGAGTGAGGTTGCTCTACTACGTATGACTCGTGTTGTGTCGCGTGTCCCGTATCCGCTCCCAAACCTCCCCTTTTATAGTTCCAAGGAGAGGCCCATGGTACATGCATAGGTGACAGAGTAGGGGTTGATAGAGGTATGGCGCGCTGACCTGCTCGAAGCCTCCGTACCGGCGTGGCCTCGAGCAGTCTTGTCTTGGTACTTTGATGATGATTGTGCGTGCCCCTGAATCCTGTTCCTGTACACTGTCTTGGACTAGTTTATACGTTGCACGCTCTTACGTCGAAGCAGCAGCTGTGTCGGAGTGCTTGGGGTGCCGTCAGTCGTTGCCCGATCCTTCCTAGGGAAGGGAACAAGTCTACTCGAGGGTCAGATGTCGTATAACGCCTCGTGTGCCCAAGCGCTGACCTTGGACGTCTCTAGGGGGATATTGACTTGATGTTTCGACCCACTCCCTGCGCTCCGCCACGCCCTGGTTGGTTTGGTGGAGAAAGCTACAAAAAGAACGACAGGACGGGTGCCGGTCTCATATCACGCTTCCCGTGACTGTCGGGTTAGGTGAGAACACGCCACGCGCATTAAATGCCCTAGTCCTCGAGCCCGCGTCAGGCGGCGGGCGGCGTCCTTGCGCTCGAGGTCTCCTGATTCGTACGAGCCTGTTTCTGTATTCGACGGCAGCTGGTGCTCGAGCCTTGGTCGATTCGCAGGATGCTCTTTCCATGTTCGAGGCTACGGTCGTCGAGGACCGTGCGTATGACTGGGTAGGGCGTCGAGTTGGAGGCCTCGACTCGCGTACGGATGTTCTCGACATGCACGTCAGTTAGGGTACCCCTTACTGATATCCTCGACACATTGCGAGACACGACTACGCCCATGCATAGTGATATTATCAAGGAAGATGAGAAACATAGCAATCACTCCCCTGTAATAATGTTGTTCTGCCTGCCCTATACACGAGAGTGGGACTATATAAGAATCAATAGATGTGTCACTACCACGAACTACCCCGCGATCCGACATATAGGGTACAATCGCAGATAAATATGGTATAGGCACTACGCCTACACAATATTTATCATTTACCCACTGTGCACATGGATAAACGCTATACGATCCTAAACATGTATATAATTCCAATCTAACTAAGCCAAGCATATGACTATGATAAACTGAGATCAATATAATTGCAAATATAAACAAGTAGAGCAAAGTCATAATCAATATATTGAAGTAGAACAAAGTCATATTCATAATATTGAAGAACAAAGATGAACAAATGAAGAACAATAGAGGAATTACCAAGAATCCTCTTGACAGATCTGGAAACCAATCGAAGATTGACTCCTTCTAGTTCTAATCCTATGTAGCTATGCTAAACTAGAGATCTAGTTGATGTGGTGGCTCTAGGGCTTGATCAGAGACTTCTTCTCCTGAGATGGATAAATGAATTAGGGTTTCTTCTCTCCTCTCCTCCAGGGGCCAGGGATCCTGCTTATATAGTCCTTCCAAATGAATATGGGCCGTCGGATCAAACCGACCTTAATCGCATGGTTTTCCTTAATCCCTTAGGTCGGTGGAGCACGATCCGTGAGGCGGAGCCTGATTGGCTCTCAGGCCAGGGTGGGCGCCCAAGGGGGGAGGGCGGGCACCCTGCCCCCGGGTCCGCTCGGTCTCCCGCTCGTTCCCGTGGCTTCTGGACTCTTCTATATGTTGGATAATTGCGCGGCATGTTAATATCTCTATGTAAACCCAACATGTGGGCCTTTCCTCCATATTTCCTCATAACCCCCTGCAGAAATAGACAAACACCAAAACTCGTGCAATTCTGTCAAATAAAACCCTAAGTCTGGGTGTCGGTTGCATTTGGATCCTTTTCACTATTTATTTGTTGATTATATTTGATACTTAAGGACCGTCAACAGAGACAACTCCAGGAACAAGGAGTATGTGAGGCTATGCTACAAGTGCAAAAGTCCTGATCATATTGTGGAGGATTGTCCTTACAATAGTGACAATGATGAGCATGACAAGAAGAACAAGAAGGAGAAGAAAGAAAAGAAAGAGAAGAAGATGGTCTTCAAGAAGAAGAAGAAGAAGGGTGGATCCTATGTTGTGACATGGGATAGTGATGCTTCTTCGGATGATGATTCTAGTGATGATGACAAGGCATCTAAGAAGAAGAAAGCTCTTGCAAGCATTGCTATCAACAAGCCAGCACTCTTCGACACTCCTTCAAGCTTCATGGCCTAGGGCCACAAGGTACAATATGATGAGAGTGAAAGTGAAAGTGAACATGAACATGACAGTGATATTGATGATGAAAATGAATTCACTAATGAATAACTCATGGACATGTTAGAGCAAGCCGATTCACTTATTCAATCTAAAAACAAGAAGTGCAAAGAATTGGCCAAGAAGTTAAAAGCTCTTGAGCAATCCTTTGAGGAGCTCAATGCTACTCATGAGAGGCTAATGGATGCCCATGAGAAGCTTGGCAAAACTCACACCAAGCTTGAAAAAGCTCACTCCTTGTTATTAGACGAGAACAAGGAAAAGGTTGTTGTATCATGTGATGTGGGCACAACATGTGACTTAATTAAAGAATCACCCAACTCATCTATTGTTGTTGCCACTAACTCTTCTTGTAGGTCTTCCTCCACCACCACTAACTCTACCTCTACTTCTAGTGTCGATGTCACTTGTGATACTTCACTAAAGGTTGAGAATGAGACTCTCAAGAGAGAGGTGGATGAGCTCACTCACGCCCTAGGCAAGGCCTATGGTGGTGAAGCCCGCTTGCTAAAGTGCTTGGGTAGCCAAAGGTTTTCTCTCAACAAAGAGGGATTAGGCTACACCCCCAAGAAAGGCAAGAAGGCCTCTGCAACTCACAAAACTAGTTTTGTGAAGAACAATGGTCCTTATTGCAATAGATGCAAGCAAATTGGGCACCTAGAACTTAATTACAACAAAATGAACAAGAACAAGCAAATTGCTAATGTACCCTACAATCCTTTTGATTCTTGTAATGTGCTTACCAAGGGTGAGAAGGGTGTGCATGCTAAGTTTGTTGGTACTCCAATTGTGGGTCCTAAGAAGAAGGCCATTTGGGTACCAAAGAGCTTAGTCACTAACCTCCAAGGACTCAAACAAGTATGGGTACCTAAGAAACATTGATTTGTTTTGTAGATAAACTATAAAGCCAGAGGAAGGCATTGGATACTTGATAGTGGGTGCACACAACACATGATCGGTGATTCAAGAATGTTCAATTCAATTAATACAAATGATGATAATGGTGTTGATAGTATCACATTTGGTTACAATGGCAAAGGCAAGGTCAAAGGGCTCGGTAAAATTGCTATATCCAATGACTTGAGCATTTCCAATGTGCTACTAGTAGAGCTTGAACTTCAATTTGCTATCCGTAGCTCAAATTTGTGATCTTGGTTTCAAGTGCATATTTTGAGTTGATGATGTAGAGATCATAAGTGTAGATGGCTCTAACTTGATATTCAAAGGCTTTAGATATGAGAATCTATACGTAGTTGATTTCAATGCTAGTGAAGCTCAATTATCAACATGCTTGCTCGCTAAATCTAGCATGGGTTGGTTATGGCATAGAAGGCTTGGCCATGTTGGAATGAAACAATTAAACAAGTTAGTCAAGCATGATCATGTTAGAGGCTTGAAAAATATCACATTTGAGAAAGACAAGCTTTGTAGTGCATGTCAAGCCGAAAAACAAGTTGGCAACACTCATCTAAAGAAAAGTATCATGAGTACATGCGAGGAATTTGAGTTGTTGCACATGGATCTATTTAGACCAACCACATACACAAGCATTGGTGGAGATAAATATAGATTTGTGATAGTGGATGATTTTACAAGATACACATGGGTATTCTTTCTTAGTGACAAGAGTGATGCTTTTGCAACCTTCAAATCATTTGTCAAGAGAATACACAATGAGTTTGAAAGAACCATCAAGAAAGTGAGAAGTGACAATGGAAGTGAATTCAAGAATACAAGAGTTAATGAGCTTTGTGATGAATTTGGCATTACGCATCAATTCTCGGCCAAGTATACTCCACAATCAAATGGTCTTATTGAGAGGAAGAATAGAACTTTGATTGACATGGCAAGATCAATGTTGAGTGAGTACAATGTGAGTCACTCTTTTTGGGCTGAAGCAATCAACACAGCTTGCTACTATAGCAACTGACTATTGCCACCCAATGATGGAGAAGACACCATATGAGCTCTTGAATGGAAGAAAGCCCAATATTGCATACTTTTGGGTTTTTGGTTGCAAATGCTACATATTGAATAAAGCCACTAGATTGAGCAAATTTGAAAAGAAATGTTATGAAGGCTTCTTGCTTGGTTACTCCACTACTAGCAAAGCTTATAGAGTTTGGAATTTGGCTAGTGGTACTCTTGAGGAAGTGCATGATGTTGAGTTTGATGAAACCAATGGCTCTCAAGAGGAAGATGAGAATCTAAATGATGTGAGAGGCACTCAATTGGTTGATGCAATGAAAAATATGGACATTGGTGATTTAAGGCCTAGAGAAGTGATTGATGTTGAAGATGACAAAGATCAAGTGCTTCATACCTCTAATGTGCAAGCTAATGGTTCTCATGATCAAAATCAAGCTAGTACATGTGGTGCTGAAGTGCAAGATCAACAAGCTAGTACATCATCTCTTAATCAACCAAGTGCAAGAAATCAAGTGCAAATACTCCAACCAACTAATATTGCAAGAGATCATCCATTGGATAATATCATTGGTGACATTCAAAGAGGAGTGCAAACTAGATCAAGACTAGCATCATTTTGTGAGCATTTCTCCTTTGTGTCTCACATTGAGCCAAAGAAGATAGATGAAGCTTTGAGAGATATTGATTGGGTTAATGCTATGCATGAAGAGCTTAACAACTTCAAGAGAAATCAAGTGCATATTTTGAGTTGATGATGTAGAGATCATAAGTGTAGATGGCTCTAACTTGATATTCAAAGGCTTTAGATATGAGAATCTATACGTTGTTGATTTCAATGCTAGTGAAGCTCAATTATCGACATGCTTGCTCGCTAAATCTAGCATGGGTTGGTTATGGCATAGAAGGCTTGGCCATGTTGGAATGAAACAGTTAAACAAGTTAGTCAAGCATGATCTTGTTAGAGGCTTGAAAAATATCACATTTGAGAAAGACAAGCTTTGTAGTGCATGTCAAGCCGAAAAACTAGTTGGCAACACTCGTCTAAAGAAAAGTATCATGAGTACATGCGAGGAATTTGAGTTGTTGCACATGGATCTATTTGGACCAACCACATACACAAGCATTAGTAGAAATAAATATAGATTTGTGATAGTGGATGATTTTACAAGATACACATGGGTATTCTTTCTTAGTGACAAGAGTGATGCTTTTGCAACCTTCAAATCATTTGTCAAGAGAATACACAATGAGTTTGAAAGAACCATCAAGAAAGTGAGAAGTGACAATGGAAGTGAATTCAAGAATACAAGAGTTAATGAGCTTTGTGATGAATTTGGCATTAAGCATCAATTCTCGGCCAAGTATACTCCACAATCAAATGGTCTTGTTGAGAGGAAGAATAGAACTTTGATTGACATGGCAAGATCAATGTTGAGTGAGTACAATGTGAGTCACTCTTTTTGGGCTGAAGCAATCAACACAGCTTGCTACTATAGCAACTGACTATTGTCACCCAATGATGGAGAAGACACCATATGAGCTCTTGAATGGAAGAAAGCCCAATATTGCATACTTTTGGGTTTTTGGTTGCAAATGCTACATATTGAATAAAGCCACTAGATTGAGCAAATTTGAAAAGAAATGTTATGAAGGCTTCTTGCTTGGTTACTCCACTACTAGCAAAGCTTATAGAGTTTGGAATTTGGCTAGTGGTACTCTTGAGGAAGTGCATGATGTTGAGTTTGATGAAACCAATGGCTCTCAAGAGGAAGATGAGAATCTAAATGATGTGAGAGGCACTCAATTGGTTGATGCAATGAAAAATATGGACATTGGTGATTTAAGGCCTAGAGAGGTGATTGATGTTGAAGATGACAAAGATCAAGTGCTTCCTACCTCTAATGTGCAAGCTAGTGTTTCTCATGAACAAAATCAAACTAGTACAAGTGGTGCTCAAGTGCAAGATCAACAAGCTAGTACATCATCTCTTAATCAACCAAGTGCAAGAAATCAAGTGCAGATACTCCAACCAACAAATATTGCAAGAGATCATCCATTGGATAATATCATTGGTGACATTCAAAGAGGAGTGCAAACTAGATCAAGACTAGCATCATTTTGTGAGCATTTCTCCTTTGTGTCTCACATTGAGCCAAAGAAGATAGATGAAGCTTTGAGAGATGTTGATTGGGTTAATGCTATGCATGAAGAGCTTAACAACTTCAAGAGAAATCAAGTATGGGAATTAGTTGAGAGACCTAGTGATCATAATGTCATTAGTACTAGATGGGTCTTTCACAACAAACAAGATCAAGATAGGGTAGTTGTAAGGAACAAAGCAAGATTGGTAGCACAAGGTTATACTCAACTTGAGGGTCTTGACTTTGGTGAAACATATGCCCCAGTTGCTAGATTGGAAGCTATTAGGATTTTGTTGGCCTATGCTTGTGCACAAAACATCAAATTATATCAAATGGATGTGAAGAGTGAATTTATCAATGGCTATATGAATGAAAAAGTTTATGTTGAGCAACCTCCTGGTTTTGAAGATGACAAGAAATGCAACCATGTTTACAAGCTAAGAAAGGCATTGTATGGTTTGAAGCAAGCACCAAGAGCGTGGTATGAGAGATTGAGAGACTTCTTACTCTCTAAAGGTTTCAAGATGGGCAAGGTTGACACCACTCTCTTCACTAAGAAGATTGGCAAGGACTTGTTTGTGTTGCAAATATATGTTGATGATATCATATTTGGATCAACCAACCAAGAATTTTTTGTAAGGAGTTTGGAAACATGATGGCTAATGAGTTTGAGATGTCAATGATTGGAGAGCTTAGTTACTTCCTTGGTCTTTAAATCAAGCAATTGAAAAATGGCACATTTGTGAGTCAAGGCAAGTACATAGAATACATGCTCAAGAAGTTTGGTATGGATGACGCAAAATCAATTAGCACTCGAATGGGAACAAATGGAAGCTTAGATAGTGACACAAGTGGAAATATGGTGGATCAAAAGTTATATAGGTCAATGATTGGAAGCCTACTCTATGTGACCACATCAAGACCGTATGTCATGTTAGTGTATGCATGTGTGCAAGATTCCAAGCCTCACCAATAGAAAGCCATTTGAAAGCAACAAAGAGAATATTGAGGTACTTGAAGCATACACAAAATTTTGGTTTATGGTATCCTAAAGGTGCAAAGTTTGAACTTATTGGATATTCTGATTCAGACTATGCGGGATGCAAAGTTGAGAGAAGAAGCACATCGGGCACATGTCAACTATTGGGAAGATCACTTGTCTCATGGTCATCCAAGAAACAAAATAGTGTTGCATTATCAACCGCTGAAGTGAATACATTGCGGCGAGTAGTTGTTGTGCACAAATCCTATGGATGAAGGCAACATTAAATGACTTTGGAATAAATTTCAAAGAAGTGCCATTGCTTGTGAAAATGAAAGTGCTATGAAGCTTACCAACAAGCCGGTTCAACACTCAAGCACAAAGCACATAGATGTCCACCATCATTTCATAAGAGATCACCAACAAAAAGGGGATATTTGCATTGAGAGTATAGACACCGATGATCAACTTGCCGATATATTCACCAAGCCACTTGATGAGAATAGGTTTTCCAAGCTAAGGAATGAATTGAACATACTTGACTTCTCAAATATGTGTTGATGCACTCCCATTATATGACATGTCTCTCCTTCGAGCAAAGCAAGGTAAAATTGTTTGACATGTCATTCATCCTATGCTAAGGACTTGCTTAGTGCATCTAGTCATTCCTTAGATGTCTTAGGCTCATTCATAAAAATCAAATGAACTTGATGCTTATATGGTACCACTATTGCTTCTATGCTTGACTTGATCTAGTGGTAGCATATGACATGATTGTGGGCTTGCAATCCTTGTGTTTGATCTAGAATATGAGCTATAAGTGTTTAACTCAACATGCTACAAGATAACACTTATTTGGAGGTGTGAAAAGCTTGTCATTGGATCAAACTGAGTTAAATATCTTATGCAAGTAATCTAGATTGGACCAATTTGGTAAAATGATCTCACTTCACATGGTTTCACACTAACCTATCTAAAATTTGAGCTCACCTTTTGTGGTCTTTGATGACAAAGGGGGAGAGAATTTCCCAAAGATTTGCTAAAGGGGGAGAGAAATTACAAAGAAATACAAAGATAGGCGAGTAACATGTTAAAAGAAGGGGATCAATTAAAGTTTTGAAGCACACAAGTAGGGGGAGCAAGCTGATAAACTTGTTTGTTGCATTTGAATGTGCATCACATATGATTGCTTGCATTTGCATTAGCTTTAGAAGTTTTCTCTCCAGTACCTCGCTTGTGTGGTGTATGCTAGTTGTAGGCTTGAGTGATGAAATGAAGAACTAGCATGCATAGGTAGTGTCACTAGACTTTTAGTTGTTTTACAAGTGGTACTACAACCTTGTTTATAATGTTGATCTCATAGGGTGTTCTAGTTTTGTGAATATCTAGTTACCAATGGTGCTAAGGATGGTGTATATTGGCAACTCCATTTGGTATCACGCTTCAAATGTCCATTCTTTACACCTTAGCATCATTTGATAGAAATTGACTCCTATATTTCCTATTCAAGCATATGTGCAAGCTTTAAAATCCAAACTCTTAGCACATATGTAGGGGGAGCAATTGCTACCATTTTGGGTTTGTGAAACTTGTCCATAACCTTTGCACATGGTAAATGCATGGGCAAGCAACATGAATCTAAGAAAAATTTTATTAAAAATCTTTGTAAAAAGGGTTGTCATCAATTACCAAAAAGGGGGAGATTGAAAGCCCTAGTTTGGTTTTGAATAATTGATGAATCCCTAGTACTAACCTCTATACTAAGTGTGTGTAGACTTAATGAGGTTGGTCCATGCCAAGTAATGGAGCAAGAGGTGATCATGGTGATCATGGTGATGACCACAAGATGATCAAGTGCTCAACATGGAAAAGAAGAAAGAGAAAAACAAAACCCTATGGAGATCAAGGCAAAGGTATTGCTTAGGGTTTTGGTTTTGGTGATCAAGACACCATTCGGCACTTTTGAGAAAATGAATTGCTTATTTTCTATGGCGCTGGTGGAAAGTTTGGAGAAGTCATGGGAGTGTTTTTTACACCGGACGCTGGCTCAGAGGCACCAGACACATCTGGTGCACTCCTGGTTTCTCGTGAGGTTAGGGTTGAGCACCGGACGCTCTGCACCGGACGCGGGTTAGACCCTGTTTGCGCGTCCGGTGTGGCTTGACTTCAGTGGGTTCTTCTGCCTGAGAGCACTGAATGCTCAGGGTGCGTCCGGTGATGTGAGTCCAATGTCCCTGCGCATTTGCAGTGCTCTCTGGGCAAGAGACCGGACGCTTAGGGCGCGTCCGGTGGTGTGGGTCCGGTGACCCCCATGCGTTTGCAGACCTCTCTGCGTACGTGACCGGTGTACACCGAACGTGCCAACTTGAGCGCGTCCGGTGGTTCGTTCTTTACCGTTAGAGATCAACGCACCTAGTTTAAGTAGAGGACACGTGGCTTCCCCTAGAGGACTGGATGTAGGGTCTGTGTGTCCGGTGGTCTCCTACAGCGCGTCCGGTGGCCCCGTATTTTGCCCACTGAAGGAGCCAACGGCTCTATTTGTTTGAGGGGCTTATAAATACGTGTTGGCCGGCTTGGGGCTCACTCTCTTGGCATTCTTGACTACTTGACATCCTTGTGAGCCTAAGCAAACACCTCCCACTCATCTCCTTCATAGATTAATCATCTTTGTGAGATTGGGAGTGATTCCAAGTGCATTTGCTTAAGTGATTGCATCTAGTGGCACTTGGGGATCGATTTGGCTGCGGTTTTCTTGTTACTCTTGGTGGTTGCCACCACCTAGACGGCTTGGAGAAGCAAAGGAGCATTGGCATGAGTTGGTGATTGTTCGTGGCCATCTCCCAGTGATTGTGAGGGGTTTCATGCCTACCCCGGTGGAGAGCCAAAGGCAACTTTAGTGGATTGCGTGTGTCTTTGAGCTACCTCACTTGTGGGTAGGTTCTTGCGGTGTCCTAGTGACGACGAGGTACATGCTAGACCTCTTAGCTGTCGAACCACCAAGTGTTGGTCGACACAACGGAGACTTAGCGTGCCGACAAGCACGTGAACCTCAAGAGAAAATTGTGTGTCTTCATTGTGATTGTTTATTGGATTGCTCCCGGTGATTGGACTTCATATTATTGTGATTGGTTCATCCCCTCTATGCGGTGGTATAAAGATCAAACCCTCTTTCTTACATTCCCGCAAACTAGAGTAGCTTACTTACTTGTATAGAAACTATAGGTAGCTCTGCAGTGTAAGTAGTGACATAGCTCTTGTGTGCCTAGTGATCATATCAACTAGAATTGTTGGATAGGTGGCTTGCAAACACCCCCATTAGAGCTAGAGCAAAAGGCTTCGCTTTGTTATTTACTAACCTCTTGCTCTTGTTGATATGACCACACCACCAAGCAAGATGTCACAAGCTCCAAGAAAAGCTACACCCACGCAAGTTTCACCTACACCGACGCCAGCCCAAGTCATCGATGGACCGATTACACGTAGTCGTGCAAAGAAGCTACAACAAGAGGTCCACGCGCTAATTTGTGAGATTCATTTTAACATAATAAGAATTATATACTACCTAAGTGTTGTACCTTGATTGTACTCAGGTATATAGAAGAAGAGAAGGATAAATCGGACATGAAGAATGGACCAGTGCAAGTTCCAGAAGAAGTCAAAAACGGACCAGTGAAAGTCAAAAACGGACCAATGCAAAGAAATCTTCATAACTTTTTACTCACAAAAGCTATGAAGGTCCATGAGGACTTGTTGGAAAGCTTGATGAGTCTACTTTCCAATGAGTCTAGTGGCGACCAGTTTGGATACACCATATTGCCTGCAGACTAGAATTAGTACGGACTGCTCATAAGGTCAATAGTCTGTCATGACAGAATGTTGGTACAAATTGCCAAGTAAAACTCTACCAATTTACATTGTTTCGTGCTGGTTGGCATACATTTCTGGAAAGCCCTTTGAGTCTAGTTTCATACCCAAGAAACGGTTCATCATTTGGACTTCCCAATAAAACGTTATGATCAGTTTATTGGAAACTGCTCTGGAGTCCAACAGTCATGCGAAGCCACTTCGGGAATCCATTTTGAGGGGACCTTTCACATTGCCTTCCCTCAGAAACTCTATTTTGTTTTCATACCTATCTAGCAGGGTTGTTGCTAGTATAAATACCCCCAAGACTCATTGTAATCTCAGATTTTTGATAATTGAAATACAGAACCTCTTTTGTTTAGCTGTGTGCTAACAAATATTCAGAGAGTGATCTCTACCCCTTGCTCTTGTGATTTCCTCGTGGGATTACATAGGCGGCGGCTTCATCCGCTCCCAATTGGTGCTCCTACTCCCTTCAAGGTATTCCTTGATTGATTGTAGGTTGTGTTGGTTGGTTCTTTGAGAGTGTGGTTGGGCGAATCATCGATTCAGGTTGCCGGTTAAAGACGGTGGTTGGCTTCGAGTTTTATTTGCCAGGTTGCACTAGTTATTGCTGCTTGCAGCAAGTTATCCGGCTGTCCTTCAGCTAGTTATCGGTGTTCCTCCTACATCGTGAAGATCGGGACAATGTGACGCATCATCTAGTATCAAAGCTTTCGTTACCACGGTAGGAATTTTATCCCTAGCTACATATATATTTTTGCTTCGTCCTATCCACCAAAAAGCTAGAAAAATATATTGCTTCGACCTTTGTTTCAATTTGTTATTTTAGTGAGTTCGGTTAAGTCGCAGTCCATTAGAGACTTTGTTTTAGTTGCTGATCATTTATCCTTCATGTGTTCTTTGTGCCTCTTTTATATCTAAAAGTCCCAAAAAAATCTATATGGCCTATATCATCCTTTGTGTGATCTTTGATCCTATCAAGTTACAGTTTCTGGTTGTGCTTTGTTTCTATCAAGTTTGCAAGTATTATAACTGATCACTGTGTTTAGTTATAAAAAAAAGTGTGAAAAAAAAGGAGAAGAAAGAAAAAAAATAAGAAAGAAAGTTGCAAGATCAGATTATGTCAAGTGCATCATTGGTGAAAGTATTTGTATTGAGTTGAACAACCAGTTTGCTATCTTTGTTTGGTGCAATATTTTGGTTGGGTCTGATTGCAACACTTGCATTCCAATCATACTCCTTGTTTGCATCAAATCTGAATTTTCTTTGTGCGTGTGTGTGATCGTTTACTTCTTTCATATCTTGTGGTCAGCACTAGGCAGAGAACTTCTAGTTTGGATCGTTACTTAACTTTACAACAACTAGAATTCAGATTGCATTCCTTGTGTATTACTCCCCACGAAGCTCCACATAAAAACCATCATAATCGGTACTCTCTGTTCTTGTATTCGCCTTGCCATCACTTTCAGTTGCCACCACACATTTGTTTTCCTTGTAATCTGCAGCAGAGGAATTCATTAGAGCTTCGGTGGTTAGAGAGGTGAGTTGTGAGAGCCACCAAATTTTCATATTGCACAAATACAAATTATCTGTATTCAGCTAACCTTATAGGAAGATGAGTCGAGTGGACATCAAAGATCGTGTTACCATAGCACAATTTAACAAACTCTGAGAAAGCATGGAAGAAAAGCAAGATAGGTTGACACAAGATCTTCAGAATCTTATGACTGAAATCAGAAGGCATCGTCCACCTCATGATGGTGCAAGCAACCATAGTGGAGATAGAGAAGGTAGTGATGGAAGAAGAGGAGGTCAGAGGAACCGGAGGGCTGCACATGGTAAAGGAAGAAGACATAGTGGAAAAAATGATGATGAATCTGAAGATGAGGCTAATGACAACTGCTTCCAACTCAGTTTTGGTCGCCGATGTCATAGAAGAGAACCATGAAGAAAGATTTGGCAAACTGAAATTTACCATGCCAAAATTTGCTTCTGAACCATCCATGAGGAATTTCTCTAGATGAAGCAAATCACACATAAAATTTGCTGCTAAACCGTCCATGGTGAAAAGCTCAAGTGGAGGCTCACGATCTAATTTTTAGGGTACTTTTAGTGGAAAGAACACTACTGTCTCAAGTTCAAAACATGCAGCACCATCCACTACTTCAGTGGGTTCTACTTCCAAGAGTAGTGGAATTCAATACTTCAAGTGTGGAGGCCATGGGCATATAAGTAAAGAGTGCCCAAATAACCAGGTGAACATTGTGAATGATGATGGAGAATATGAATCAGCTAGTGAAGAGGGAGTTGAGAAGGATGCCCATGGAGATGAGGACCTTACTGGCTACGAGTTTGAGCAAGGAGCTGCTCTTGAGATGACTCAAATCTTGAGTGTTCAGGCAAATGAAGCAGAAAATGGGCAGCGACACAAATTATTTCAAACTAGAGCAAAGGTGCATGATAAAGTGGTGAAGGTGATTATCGATGGAAGGAGCTACCATAATCTTGCTAGTTGTGAGATGTGTGATAAACATGGCTTGAAGCTGCTACGACACACTCATCCATATCATGTACAGTGGTTGAATGATTTGGGAGAAATCAAGATTGGATATAAAGTAAACGTTCCAATCAAGATTGGTGAATATGTTGACACAGTAGAGTGTGATGTGGCACCTATGTTGGTGTGTCACTTGCTGCATGGAAGGCCATGGCAATATGATCGATATAGCCAATATTGTGGGAGAACAAATCAGTTTGATATCAATCTAAAGGGGAAGAAGTTTGTTCTCAAGCCTATGACACCCCAACAAATCATGGCTGAACATTTACAAAAGAAATCTGAAATTGTCCCAGTGAGTAGAGAGGAAGGAGAGCAAAAGAAATTGTGTGCCATCCACAATTCGGTGAGTGAGTGCCACAAGCCAAATTTGAGGGAGAAAAAGAAAGGAGAGGGAGAGAATGTAGTCATGCTCACCACAAAATCTGAAATGAGAGAAGTGAGGAACAACCCCGAACAAGTGCTCTTTGTACTTGTGTACAAAGACATTTTAATTTCAGCTAACGACATGACCTCTCTTCCTAGTGTTGTGTCTCATCCTTTGCAGGACTATGGAGATGTCTTTCCAGAAGAAACATCGGCGGCACTACCTCTAATTCGTTGGATTGAGCATCAAATTGATCTCATTCCAGGGGCTACACTACCTAATCGACCACCATATCGAACCAATCCAGAAGAAACAAAGGAGATACAAAGGCAAGTGCAAGAACTTCTTGATAAAGGTTTTGTTCATGAATGTTTAAGCCCTTGTGCTATTCGTGTAATTTTATTGCCTAAGAGATGGTTCTTGGAGGATGTGTGTTGATTGTAGAGCTATAAATAACATCACTGTTCGCTATCACCATCCTATTCCACATTTAGATGACATGCTTGATGAATTAAGTGGTTCCACCATATTCACTAAAATTGATTTGAGAAGTGGATACCATCAGATAAGAATGAAAACAGGGGATGAACGGAAAACTGCAATTAAAACAAAATTTGGGTTGTATGAATGCTTAGTTATGCCTTTTGGTTTGACTAATGCTCCTAGTACTTTCATGAGATTAATGAACCATGTCTTGAGAGCTTTCATTGGAAAATTTGTTGTTGTCTACTTCGTTGATATCTTAATTTACAGCAAGTCTTTTGAGGAACATGTGAATCATATTCGGCAAGTCTTGGAAGTGCTTAGAAAGGAGAAATTGTTTGCTAATCTTGAGAAGTGCAGTTTTTGCACAGACCATGTTGTGTTTCTTGGCTTTGTTGTTTCAGGAAAAGGCATAGAAGTGGATAAAAGCAAGGTGAAAGACATCAAGGATTGGACAACTCCAACGAATGTAAGTCAAGTAAGAAGTTTTCATGGCCTTGCTGGTTTTTATAGGAGGTTTGTGAGAGATTTCAGTACCATCGCTGCTCCTTTGAATGAATTGACAAAGAAAGGTGTTGCCTTTAAATAGGGAAAATCACAAGAAAATGCTTTTCAAGAACTAAAGAAATGTTTAACTGAAGCACCATTACTTGTTCTTCCTGATTTCACTAAAACTTTTGAAGTGGAATGGGATGCTAGCAGAATTGGCATAGGAGGAGTTTTAATGCAACAAGGAAAACCTGTAGCATATTTTAGTGAAAAACTAGGAGGTGCTCAACTGAATTATTATGTGTATGATAAAGAATTATATTCTTTGGTACGTGTGCTTGAAACATGGCAGCACTACTTGTGGCCAAAAGAATTTGTTATTCACTCTGATCATGAAGCTTTGAAATACTTGAAACAACAAGCAAAACTGAATCGTCGTCATGCCAAATGGGTTGAGTTCACTAAAATTGAGTGGAAAAAGAGATGAATCATGTGAGGAATTATTTACATCTAACATCATAATACCTTCTATTCTTGTTCCTTTTGCGATGCAGGATCATGAAGAAAATGATGTTGTGAATTATGATCAGCCCCCAATCTTCGATGAAGAAGAACAAGTGATTGTCAATGACAACGATACACATGCATTTGTGGCTTCACAAGACGTTGAAGTAATTGTGCATCAAAACCTATGTGAGAATGAGAGCCACATTGCCAAAATGAGAGAGAGTGAAAACAAAGGTGAGTTGAGTGATTCCACCCACTATAAGGTTGAGAGTGTCAACAATGAGAGAGTGAGGGATACACCACAGAAAAATAGATATTTAGAATGCAGGCCAAGTGAGGATATCTTTGAAACTAACACTTTCATCTCTACTTCTAGTTTTGTCTTTCCAAATGTGCAGGTTGGTGATGAGAATAGGGAAGAGATGGATGCTCAAGACAACACCATACTTGTTGAGAGAAATGAGAAGGTAGCCATTAAACTAAACCCATTGTGTGTTGCCCAAAACCTGAACCATGACATGGATAATGGTAAGATTTTAGAGGTGCAATCCTTGGTACTTGCACCACCAAAAAGTCTAAAAGTTATTGAAAATAAATCAGATTTGAGTTTGCAAAATAAAATGGCAAGTAAGTATGACAATATATATGGTTCAAATGGGATTAACCATACACAAAATATTTTCACTGATTTGATTATTTCACATGTTCACCCGTGTGCTGCAATTTTGCAAGTTGATAACCAAAGTTCAATCATACATGATCTTTTCTATGGTTTGATATAGTTCATATACATGATGATTTGCATTCATATGTGTGATACGATGCATTATGTTTCAAAGCTCATACATCTTAGAGATGGCTGCACATTTCTCAACCCTTTAGTTAATTCATCAAAATCATCTAAGATCAACAATGAAGGTTAAAATTCAGAGATTCAAACCTTGGTACATGTAGAATCATTGGATTTAAAATACATGAAAAATAAATCAAATCTGATTGTTCAACACATACTGAGTACTTGTGATATCACTGTTTCAGCAATAAAACATAACCAAAACATTTGTGCTGATTTGACTGAAACTCATGTTGATACAAGTGCTGAATTTCTTTTTGATGAGAGTCTTTGTGCTTTGAACGATCCTTGCAACACTTCATATAACAACAAACAACACCTCATCCAGTCGGTTACTTGTGCTGATTTGTTTACAAGGATATCTCCTCTTGAATGTTTGTGTTATACTATGCTTAACATGACTATCAATATTGAACAAATGCTTGAGAAAATTTCTAACATAACATCTTTGAGTTCATTGAATACTACTCATAGCTTCCAGTTTACATTTGTCTTGATTGGCGAACATGTTGTAGATACCTTCTAGGTTCATACCATTTGTGTAACATATAACAAGCTTGCTGATTTATACTCAAAAATGTTGAGAGATAAACAAAGTGAGAAATCTTTTAAGATGCAACAAATGCTTGGTGCTTATGGTTTCAATCAATTCAAGTTGTCAGCATGTTCGTACCATCCACTTAAAGTTAGAAATCTTGTGCAAAGCAAAGCCTATACACCGAAAAGTTGTTCATCCACACCTTGGAGCATTGAGTTTAAAAATTATACTTCTAAACCCTTGAATAAATTATGTTGTCACAATAATTTTTGGAATAACATTAGTTCTCAACATCCATTTGATGAAATGTTTGATCTTCTAAAGATAAAACATGATAACATGAATCAAATGATTGGATTGGGAGAAATTTTTGTGCTTCTATCCTCTAAACTGTTTGCAGGTTCACCAAAGTTGAGAGAATGTTTCTTACGTGGAAAAGGAAATAATGCAAAAATAATTCATAATGGAACAAATGAACAAAACAAAAGAAATGATTATTGGAATTATCAAGTACATCCACCCTCTATTTTTTCTAAGCTGTTTTTAGGTAAAAAAAAAAGTTGTGGACGACTTTTCTTGAAGGAAGGGAGGATGATGAGACCATACCAAGGTAATCAACATTCAAGCATCTACTCAAGGTGAAAGCTAAACTTAATACCAAATCATTTAGGTTTCCACATACAAGGCTACTACTTGGTTTATATGATTATAGATTCAAACACCTTGCTATCATGGAACAAGAAGATTGTGATGTTATCACAACATTACAAACCGATGGCCTAGCACAACTCTTTGGATTAGAAGAGTTAGAGTCGAGGACGACTCCTTTTCAATAGGGCGAGATGATGAGGACATGCTAACTCATCATAAGATGGAACATGATGAGCATTCACCATGCAAAACAAGTGAACATAAACATTATACACCTACACGATGTTTTGCCAAAAGGAAACAAGAGCAGGTGAATTTGTTCCAAACTAAACTTGAGAATGAAATATTTAAGGATGTTATACTACCTAAAATCTTCTACTTATATCTTGATAAGGTTTACACAAGAAGGAGCTACTGCTGTACCAAAGAAGAGAAGGATGAATCGGACCCTGAAGACAAACTAGCAAAACGGACCAGTAGAGTCAAGAACGGACCAGTCCAAAGAAATCTTCATAACCTTTTACTCACAAAAGCTATGAAGGCCTATGATGACATTTTTGAAAGCTCATCAAGTCTGCTTTCCAATGCCTCAAGTGTCATCTCATTTGGACGTCGCAATCAAGAGTTATGCTTGGATTAGTCAAGACTGCTCAGAAGGTCAACAGTCTGTCGTGACAGAATGTTGGTACAACTTGCCGTACAAAACTGTAACAATCTACAATGTTTCGTGGTGCATGGCATACATTGCTGGAAAGCTCTTGGAGTCTAGTTTTACACCCAAGAAATGGTTCGTCATTTGGACTTCCCAATAAGAAGTTATGGTCAGTTTATTGGAAACTGCTTTGGAGGCCAACAGTCACGCGAAGCTAGTTCGGGAATCCATTCCGAGGGGACCTTTCACATTGCCTTCCCTGAGAAACTCTATTTTGTTTTCATACCCATCTAGCAGGGTTGTTGCTAGTATAAATATTTCCTACCTCTAAGCTATTAGGAACCTTTGATCATTTGATAAACTATATGATATTGCAGCCACGCTGCTGAGTGCCTTACTCAACCTTTGTTCTTCCTTGTTCTTCTTGGACTTGTGAAGTGAATCCTCTTGGTTCCCCTACTTTGTGCTCTACGGCTTCCGTTCGACTGCGCCGTATTGTGTGGATTAGTTCCAGATCGTGGTTCTGCGGTCGTTCGGAGATCGAGTCGAAGTCTTCGTGGTTTCAGTGCCTCTCTCCCCGTCGCTTGGTCGCATCCAACCATTGTCAGGTATAAAGCTAGTTACCCGTTGTTCGCAGCAAATTATCCTTGCTCATTTTGATCTACTGTCGTGAAGATCGGGCCACCCTCGTACAGATTCATATCGGTAGCCTATCATAGCTTCTCACCATTTGTCATCAATTTCCATAAAAGGTATGTGATACCAATTAAATCACTTGATACCAATTGAAAAAGTGTGAATCTCATTGTGACAAAGGATTGCATTGGGACAGATGGTTGAGGCTTGAATCTTGCATTTTTTATGGACATCACCATATGTGTTGGAATGATATTACTTGAATTGCTCTTGAGATACCACATAGGATCTTTGACCTTAATACCATTTGGTAGGGCACTCCCCCTATGTCATAGCATGGGCCATTCACCTTAATACCATTTGGTAGGGCACTCCCACATAGGAACTTTTCTTTGCTTGATGATCACTTAAAGTTGAGGATCACTTGTGGAACCACCTTCTTGTATGACAGATACCATGTGACATCATTTGAAAGATCTTGTCCGATACCAAATGGAAATCTTGTACTATTGAACAACTTGTTTGCAATCTTGAACATTTGCTATCTTGAGTACCAATTATAGGATACCAATTCAAGAAATATTTGAGTCTAGATATCCATTTGCATTGTGCTCTTGTTCTTGTACTATTATCATCATGAGCTTCTAATTGTTGAGTTGAACTAAGTTGATTTTCCTAAGCTTCCCAGTCCGGTTTGAACCAATGACAAGCTTTTTCACACCTCTCACTAAGGGTTATCTTGTCAATGTTGTACTTGTCACTTGTTAACAATCCAAAATAGTTCAAGTACTTGGGTTCACTAGCTCATGAACAAACTCATATACATACCACTAGATCAATTAATCATTCAAGCAATAGTGGTAGGCTATGAATTGAAAACTGTTCACCTGTCATGCATGATCCTATTAAGCATGTACTATATGCACTAACCATGTACTAGTAAGGGATGAAATGATCATGCACATTACAATAATACCTTTGCTATCTTGGAGTAGAGGACAATCAATAAGATTCCAGTTTAGCTCCAAATAGCAATGTGAAGTCCAACTATAAGCTTGGTGAAGACCAATTATAAATGCCAATTGATAGATCAAATCTTCACCCATATGAATTTGAGAACCACTTATTATCAAGTGCACTATCTTGTTGTGGTTGGCTTGTTTCATCTTTTAATCAGCATTGCTTGGATGAGAGAACTAGTAAGAATGCCACTTGAACATCATGACTAGCTCTCTTTTGGGTGTTGCTTCCTCTCTTGATCAATCCTTTTGATTGCCTCAACTAAGTATCTCAAATGTCCTTTAGATCATCACTTCCATGTTAGCCTTCCAAGCACCACACTTGGTTAATCCACTCCTCGGGCGGCAAGCCCCTCACATAGGGAGAAGTGACCTCTCTCCAAAGAACCATTCTTGATACTCACTTGAATTGCTTTGATTGATTGATTCAAGTGATGGACTTAATGTGATGAGCAACCATGAATCCTTATTTAAGTCTTTTTCTTTCTACTTGTTTAAGTCCTTTTCTTTTCTACCAAATGATTTCCAATAGTTACTAGAACTTAAACTTCATGTTCATCTTGAGTTTGATCTTGATTTTCAATTTGAGTACTAAAATGTGTACACCAAGCACATTTCACAATCAAATGGCCTTGTACTCAATCCTTGTCATGCTTCTAGATCAATTCAAAACCAAACTCAGGTGCCTCAAACACTTATAATCATATTTCTAACTTGAGGAGCTTTCAATTGAAGTGACTCTAGATCAATCCAATGATTGTCACTTTTCTGGCAGATTCTGTACCTTTTAAAGAAATATCCATATCTCACAATGTACAGATCCAAAAGCCACGAAATTTGGTGGAGATGTGAACAACTAAGTCGTATAGCAGCTGTAAAAATTTAAGATTCATTTGACTTCTAGATTGCTACCAGATTTCAATTCTTCCACTACTGCTACATGCTGAAAACTGTTGCACTATAGCTGACAAGATCCTCTCCAAAACTAGAGTATTCCTTATCCAATTTCCATGAAATTTCTATAGCACTTTCTATCGTAAGTGTACAGCATGCATACCAAATTTCAAGCCATTCCAAAAAGATTTTGTCACTCAAACTCAGACTTGATCTTTGCTAGCTCAGGTTTTCAATATTTGGCAGATTTCAAGTAATTGAGCTATACTTGTTCAAATTGAACCAAACTTGAAATCAACTTGATTGAATACTTTCATAAGACATATATACATTCAATCCACTTACTAATAGTCATCTCATGAACTTATCCAACTCAAATCAATCCAAACTTGATTACTAAGCATTTAATCCATTCAATCATCTTATAGCAAGCAACATTGCATATATATCCAATTCAATAAACTCATATGCACCCAAATGAATGTGATCAACAAAGATATACCTTGGTTAGCTCATGATCAGCTAATTTGCAAGCTTCAACTCATGTGATTTGCAAGCCATCAAATAATCCAATAAATCACCACAACTTGAATATTTGCACTTGTATGTTATAGCACTTGGACTTCACTTATTTGACTTGGCATTGGGATAGGATAAGCACTAAACTTCTATACTTGACTCAATTATATGATGAATAATATAAGATCAATTGAATCAAGCCTCCAATGCCGATGGTACCTACATACAATCATCTACCTTTTGATGGTACCCAAACTAGTTTGGGTCCTCTCAAGTTAGGAGCAACATACTTAGGCGATGCCTTAGTATGAGTAGCGGGATGTTTTGCAATAGCAACCATAGATGTACCATCACCATCCTTTCTAAGCATATTATGATTGTCAATTGAAATAGGCTTAGAATTATTACCTAGGGGACATAAATGAGCCATGTGTCCCCTTTCCCAGCATAAGTAGCAACTTCTTTTGGATTGAGCCTTTTCTTCCTTGCTCATGTGTTGCTTCTCATTGCCTTGCCTCTTGAGAGTTCCTTGAGCCTTCTTCTCAAGCTTGATAGGACACCTCAAGGCAAAGTGTCCATTATCCTTGCACTCAAAGCATTTGATGTGGGAGAGGACTTTTGATGATCTTGATTGTCTATCTCCCCTTCTTGTCTTCTTCTTCATCATCCCCATGTCACCACCATCTTCATGGTAGATCTTGTCTTGAGCTTGGGGTGTCTTCTCTTGCTCAACTTGTGGCTTTGATTGAGGCTTTACTTGTTGCTTCACCAATTGCTTGGTTGGGCACATTGAGGTGAGATGACCCCAAGTGCGGCACTTGAAGCATTTGACATGCTTAAGCCTCTCTTCCTCTTTCATCTTCTTGAGCTTCTTAATATTTGGGCAACCATTTGCATGATGTCCCAATTCACGGCACCGATAGCACATGGTATGAGAAAGCTTCTTTTGATAGAGCTTCTTTATCCTCTTTTCTTGCTTTCTCTCGCCCTTTGTCATCTTCTTCTTGAAGCCAAGGCCACACTTGTCACCATAATTTCTTTGAGTCTTCAATATATGCTCAAAGGTGACTTTTGAGTTATAGCACCTCTCTAACTTGTTGATCAATTTCTTCACTTGTTCATTGAGCTCATTGTTCTCCCTCAAAAGGTTAGTCTCACAAGACATAGAAGTAGAACAAGCATATATGTGTGAAGAACATCGGCACCAAGTCTTGCTCAAGCTTCAATGTCACACGCGGTCCCTCGCTTCAAAGCCTCCGACTTGCCCTTCACTCTTGCAACCAGTCCATCAAGTCAAGCCTCATCTTAATCTTCTCCACCTTGGTCACATGACTCCATATCATGTCTCATATGCAATGAGCTCCTCCGTCATCACATCATCACCTATGGACTGATCTCCTGTGTATCTCACATAAACACTATTAGTCCATCTAAGTTGTCACTCAATTACGAAAACCAAACAAGGACGTTTCATGTGGAAGTTTGGTTGCGCTCTATACGTACCGATCTCACCACCAAAGCGTACATCTATGGGCCCACACAGAAAGTTGGGGATCTATGTGGGATATCAATCTCTGTCGATCATTAAATACTTGAACCCCCTAATAGGGGATGTATTTACAGCCCGGTACGCTGATAGTATATTCAATTAAGATCATTTCCCAGCATTAGGGGAGGAACTAAAAATAAGAAATAATGCCAAGAAATTAATTGGGATGCTAAAGACATCTCCTATTCAGATCCACGTACCTCTGAAACTAAACTTGAAGTTTAGAAAATCATTGATTTGCATCACATTCCAAATAACATGCTAGATGCATTTGTTAAATACAAGGGTGTTACAAAATCCTACAATCCTACGAGACATGTGCTAGAAAGAGTAGAGGTACGAAACAAAACTACTTAGCTCCTAAGAGGGGCAGAAGTAGAGCATTTCTAGGGGAAGAATAAATCCCTCACCACAACAAATGCAACTCAACCTCATGTTGAGAAACACCTAGTGGAGGTTGAACATTCACATCCCACATCAATAACTGATGTTGGGACATCGGAACACCCTGATACAATCATATTGGGAAATAACGATACATCACAAAGGGTGCGTGAAATTTCCATTAACTACATTGAATCTAGAGAATCTTATGTTAGAAAGTCTATTGTCGTCGACCTCTATTTCCCTGAGTCAATTCCATGGCAGAGTGCAAAAAAGCGCTTAGAGTGGAATCAATGGAAAGATGCAATTCAAGCAGCATTAGCCTCCCTCTCCAAAAGAAAGGTATTCAGTCAACCAATACCTACACCTTGTGGAATCTTTCTTGTGGGATTCAAATGGATTTTTGTCCGAAAATAGAATGAGAATGACGAGGTTGTGAGACATAAGGCGAGGCTTGTAGCGCACGGGTTTACGAAGAGACCCAACATTGATTTCAATGAAACATATTCTCTAGTTAACTAGAGTGGAATCACATTCTGATACCTTATTTCTCTGGCTATTCAAAATCATCTATCTATGTAGTTGATGGACGTAGTGACTGCATATCTCTATGGGGCACTTGATTATATATATATAT